>NC_134265.1:66658068-66985459 GCF_031893055.1 Leptodactylus fuscus
TGACTGCATGTGACATCATTACTTTCTTTATGTGCTGTGTGCACAATGTACACAGTGATTTTTGTGTGTGTGCATTATCCCTGTGCTATGATGTCACAGTGGCCGTTATGCCTGTACTGTGGCATCATTGTGTATATTATCTCTGTACATGACAGTGTGCATTATCCCTGTACTACAACATCACTATGTGTATTATCCCTGTACTGTGACATGTCTGTGTGCATTATCTTTCTACTTTAGCATCAGTGTATGTGTTATCCTTGCACTGTGACATCACTATGTGCTTTATCCCTTTGCTGAGACACCACTGTGTGCATTATCCTTGTACTGTGACATCATTGTGTGCATTATTCCTATCTAGTGACATGACTTTGTGCATTGTTTACACTTTTAAATCACTATGTGCATTATCCGTGTCTATAAATAAGACCAAAATAATTGTATAATTTTCAAGTACTTGTTGCTTAAGATGGTGATGGTAGAGTAGGACCTTGTTATAAGTTTTGCTTTGGAGCCCCAGGGTTACTTGTTACACCTCTGTACATGTGGGTAACTTGTCCAGCAATACATTTCCATAGAGCAGTTCTTTACTGTAGCTCATATAGGAAGGTTCTGAGTGGATCCTAAATGGAGTAGATGGAGAGGAGGTTGTCTATCTGAACCCATTGACCTGATTTATAGTATTCAACTGGAACTTTTTGTGTAAAAATTAACCCATATATAAAAAGAATGCCTCTATTTGTGATCATAAAACTGTCAATCATTATCAGACAAGAGAATTTCACATTTAATACCCATTTTGGCTGAAGCAGCCATGTAAATCACCTGGCTCTTCTCCAAGCATGTGGTTCGGTAACACTGACTGATTTACTGTGGCATCTTTAAACCCTCTGTGAATGAAATGAATATCATAGCTTTATCATCATTGTTAACTGTAAGATTAACCCCTAGTAGATAATGTTTTGTTATAAAAACCAATGAAATTGCTACGTAGGACATCATTACCCTCTAATATATAGAAAGGACTATTTTTGCCAAATTGATGCTTGGTACAGCAATGTTTTATCGTATAAATGATCAATGGATTCCATTACGGCAGCTTGTGTAGTCACTGGTAACATAGCAAGATAGTAGATGGTATAATAGTGTGACTTTCACCCAAATAAGGGAGGTTATAACATGAAGAGGACAGGAATATAGATCTGAACAGGATGGAATAAAAGTCTTCCTATAGAAGACCCTAACAGAATAGAAAACAAACTGGTACTTGTAGGATGATGGTGGGTAACTGGCTGGTAGGGGCAAATAATTATACAAGCAGGTCACAGATATTATTACAGATAGGTGAAACACTCATTTGTTTGTTTTGCCGAATATTCTTGGGTTTGCCAACCTGTTTAGTTTCGGACTGAACTTATTCGGTCTAAACCGGGACTGCCATTATTATACTTCAGGGTCTCTTAAGACCCCATAATATAACTAGAGACGCACTAAGTGGAGTTGAATAAACAAAACAGTTTTTCTTGGGATGCACCAACATCATGACATTTAGATGCAGCGTCAAGAGGTCAGAGGGTCCCAATTGTGTGGACCTCAGTAATCAAAGGTGGCAACTGTTTTCAATCAGGAGGCCCCAGGAAGTCACCACCAAACCACTAAACACTGCAGTGGAGCCCAGGAGAGGTAAGTAAGACTGTTTGTTATGTTCATCTCACCATTCCAGGCATTCAGCCAAAATTTTTGGAAAATTTGTGCCAAACCCAGCATAATATAAAACGGTTTGCTCATCCCTAGATATTATAGCTGTAGGGTTAATCATCTCTATAAATGTTAGCTGCAACTTTATAAATGTGTAAGCAAATAAGCTAAATTCAGAGTCAGCCGGGAAAATCTGCCTCTTTTCTATGTGAGTCAGTGGCCAACGCTTCTTTTTTCAGAAGAAGTGCCCTTCTAGACTTGCTGTGGTTTCAACACTAAGGCTGAGTTCACACAGAGTTTTTGGTCAAGATTTTGAGGCCGAATTTGCTTCAAAATCCTGACCAAAAAGACGGCTCCCATTTATTTCAATTGGAGCTGGCCGTTTCTTTTTTCCGGGAGCCGTTTGTTTTGGCTCCCGGAAAAAAGAATGGACATGCTCATTCTACAGGCGGATTGCACCTCGCGAATCAGCCTGAAAACACTCCTGACTAGGCCCATTCATTTGGGCCCAATCTGGATCACAGTGCCACGACTGGATGCCGGTCACTGCACCAGCATCCAGTCGCAGCTACCTCGTATTTTGGACCGGAACCTGAGGCGGCCTCTGCGTCAAATTTTGGTCCAAAATACTCCGTGTGAACTTAGCCTAAGCACTAAAACAATAGCGGGTGGTCACACATTAAATGGGGATAATATGTGTATAGATTTGCAGCAGTAACTTCTCAACCTCAGGTTTCTGCCATGGACACCACGTCAAAACAACAAATCAGGTTTTGAACATACCCCTTAAGGTATTCATTGCACATTTTCATTTAGTTCCTAGAAAGATTTGCAGATGAAACGTTATACAAGTATTCAGGACTTCAGATTTCTAGTGAATGCTGGAAGGCAGTTCTTGATCTTTTGCTTTTGAAACATGTGACACGTACAATTTTTGGACAAGTCAATTATTATAAACCTGCCATAATGTAAAATCCTGAAAATCCTTAACAGAAATTCTGTTTGGTCTTGAATTAACTCAGGATGAAACCGAATACATGTGACCACTCTTGCCTTTGTTTCATGCTGTCTACACTTGCAGTGGACCTCTCTAACCATATACTCTTTTACTTTCCGTATACTGTTTATTATACTTTGTAATTTAAATTCTTTTTTTTTTTTCTTCACTATGTTACTATTCAGTCATCTATCATTAACCACCCTCAAGAAAAACATGCTGCCCATATTGTTATAGTTTTCTAACAAAATATCTGATTATAACAATTAAAGGGGGTGTAATTATATCTACTTAAAAATATCCCCAGAGAGGTTGAATCAACGCTGCTTAGTTTAACCCTAGAGAACCTGGACTGTTAAAGTGCTGCCTGCAGGTTAGAAATATTAAGGCCCCCTGTGCGCCAATATGAAAAACAGATTTGTAATGGACATTATCAAAAGGTGTTACATGTCAATGGGGACATGCACATGAACTTTTTTAATATGTTCTATTTTGTCCATTTTTGCAGGTGGAAAGACCAATGCAAGTGAAAGGGTCTGGTTTTAATGTCTGTCCAAGCGGATATGCATTGCTGTTTGATTGCTGTTAAAAATGGATACATGGAACATATGTGGTCTTCAACTGGAAGAGAGTTCATTCTCCTACTGGCCCTGCCCAAGTGGCGCATGTCAAGGATGTGTGCAGTCTTGAGTATCTTACTGCTATGCTTAACAATACAACAGATGCCTTCCAATCAGTCTGGTCTCTATGGGATATTGCACACTCCATGGTCTCTGATCTCCCCCCCCCCACACTCTTTTCTGATCCTGTGTACACGGAAACATGAGTTGGGCCGAAAACCATAGACCAGTGGAGTTCACCCACATTATTTAACTGTCATTTACAAACTGATCCAAAATGGAGAAACTCACAAAAAACTGATGTACAATAGATGACACATGAATGAAAAATGGACAATAAAAACCTCGTATTTTTAATGTCTGTTTTCACTCTTTTGAGTGCATGTAGCTTTAAGGCGTTGTCCGGAATGATAAATTTTAAGCTCTGTAGCAAGGGAGGGATAGAAATAAAATTGCAATAATATTTATCCCCTCCATTGCTATATTGGGCCAGCCATCACCGCTGCTGCTCTGTTGTATACGATTTGTAGTCAATCACCTCTCTCAGCAATATCACTTTATAAAGATTTCATAAAATAAACTGATCTAACTACAGCCATACAATAGGTGGTGTATACTATATATGTATTGCTAATGTACTATCCACTCCTTTCAGGTAGTATATTCAATTTGCCATCTTGTTGAAGAAATTTATTATGATAATGATATGCTATACACATATATGACTGCCAGAAAAATAAACCCCAGGTTATTCTGATATATAACATTGCATTTAATGGAAGGTGAAGGTTGGAGCAGGTGACGTGACATTCAAGAAAAAAATTGTAATATGCAAATATTTCAAATATTCTGAAAACCTCAAAATTCTGCTAAAAGCAATAGACTGTATGTGAGCTAATAAAGTTTGTACCAGTTACTAGATTCTCTTGCATACTTATCATCACTATATTTAGCATTGTTTTTGGATCTAAATCGATCTTGGATCTTGATTTAAAGTTTTATGTACAGGAAATTGACCTACATTGGAAATATTAAGAAAACCTCTTTGTCTCACTCAAATCCTACTTCTTAGCTCCTTGAATCCTATGAGGACCCATCTGGGTCACTGGTTGTTTTAAATATGTTGTGTGGGGGCCAAGGGGGCATTAAACCAAGCCACTACTACTAAACGGACATTTTACTGTGTGCAGACACAAATAGACTGGATAACCTAAGGATAAGTTATCAATATGTAATTCATGGTAAACCCCTTAAGGCTGGGGTTCCAGGTTGCGACTATGCTGTGACTTACAGTAACTGCAAAAACCTTAGAGAAAAATGCAGCAAGTCAATTTTAGCTGTAGGCTTAATAAGGGATGTAAAACTGCATAGGTAAACGCAGCAAAAAATGCAAGGAAAAAACTGCAGAAAAAGTACAATATGCATTTTTTTCTGCAGCGTTTATATGTCCGTGGTTCGCTATGTGAGGCCTTATTCTAATTGCTTTTACATTTGTAGTCCTTTTCTACTTTCATGAAGTTTTTATATTTACCTTACATTTTTCGATTCAAGTAAAGAATGACGTGTTTGCTTAGCGCATATTAATCTCTTGCCAAATCTCGTGTTCTTTGCTAATTATGGCATTGCAAGAACCAAAGAAATGTTTACTTAAGAACTTGATTCACAGTCAATATCTGTTCTACATATTCATATGTGTTCAGAGTGAAATCTTAATCTTCTGTTACTTTTATGTATTTTCACATGACTATATTATACTGAATCTTTGAAGAATTGTTGAACTTTGTGTCTTTAGTTTTCCTGCATAAAAAGGCAAACCTAGCATGAGTGTTTGATAATTGTGAAATCCTGGGAATCTTCAAAGATCTAGCAACAGTGTAAACATTCACAATTTACCCAACTGCGACCTGCTTCATGGCAAGTGAAATGTGAAAAGATTGAGTTTTATAGCCTGGATACAAGTATATCTATGAAATTATTTTATTTTTGGGATATAGGGAGTTTGTCACCAGAACCCGGAATATCAACCCTGCCTCAAACATAGGTTAGGGTCATCGGAATCAAACTATATTTACTCTTGTGAATTGTTGCCACCATTATTGAGATATTGTAATAATAAGGGCTTACGCCTGACCTCTTTGAAGCAATGGTAAAGCCCTCATTGCTTTTAAGGGATTCTACCTTTAAAAACTTTTTTCTAGTTAACACGTAGGAATAGCCTTAAGAAAGGCTATTCTTCTCCTACCTTTAGATGTCTTCTAAGCCCCGCCATTCAGTTAAAATTCTGTTTTTCGACGGTATGCAAATAAGATCTCTCGTGTCCTCTTCATGGGTCTTCTACCGGCGCTGAGGTCACACTTGTACGCCTGCGCAGTCGGCTCTGCCATCGGGCCGCATGCAGAGCCAAATGCACATGCCGGCGGCCATGTTTTTGTGGCTGCTTACATGAGCATGCGCAGTACGCTCCTATAGTTCAACGGAGTGTATGGCTGGCCAGCTCATTCAATAGCTTCCATCCAAAAGCTCAATTGACTAATAACTTCCCCTCCAGACCTCTTTTTGTTCCAGATTTTGCTGTGTCTTTTGACCCAAAGTTGGGAATGGATTTAACATAAGGAAAACAAAATGAAGATTTTCCTTTATATTTCCCATTCTTTTTGAAGCCACTACTGACTTTGCCCCCCCAAAAAAGCTGCATTTGCACAACGTGGGGCCTCAGCCTTACACACAGATGGAAAGCAGGTGAAACAATGACCAAAGTGTTCGGTTTTGGTCTTCATTTGGGATATCGCTGAATATCAGGAATTTAGAACTATCCCTCTGTCAGAAGTCTCAACAAAGAGACAAACATGTGAATGAAGCTTTAGTATAATGTGTATGGCCTTAAAACAGTTATGAGACACCCTCCTACCCAGTGGCATAACTAGGAATGGCAAGGCCCCATGGCGAGCTTTTGACATGCATGCACAGTATTATGCCCTATAGTGGCCCCTGCACACAGTATTATGCCCAATAGTGCCCCTGCACACAGTATTATGCCCCATAGTGGCCTCTACAAACACTATTATGCCCTATAGTGGTCCCTGCACACAGTATTATGACCCATTGTGGACAGCCATGAACAATTATTATACTCTGGGGTCTTTTCATACCCCAGAGTATAATAATTGGAGACCCAGCATGGTGATACAAACATAAATACTGTTACTTACCTATGCCTGGTTCCGCTGCACTCCCTGCTGATGTCGGCCATCCTCAGTGATGTACGGGACGTCACATAACCTGGGGCCTTCGTCCAAATACATAAGGACGCAGGTCCCAGTCATTTGACGTCAGGAGTTCATACAAGTGGGCCGAAGCCTGCCCGCAGCCAGGAGAGGTAAGTAAATAGGGCCCGTTAACGGCTGGAGTTACTCTAGCCGGTAACGGCCTATTTAAAAAAAAAAAAAAAAAAAAAACCTACAGCGGTAGCGGCTGTAGCTGGCCCCCCTAACGTCCCAGGCCCTGTGCAGTTACGCCCCTGACCCTACCCTTCTATATCAGTCCATACAGATAAATATATGCTCTAAATGTATTTGCACAATATTTTGGGGCACAATCATAATGAAAGAAAATAAGTAAAGCCTCTCTATCCTCTTTTTATGTAACCTGAGAATTCTTATATGTCATTGTGTCCCACTTCTTCATTGTCGTCTGTGGTGAACTGATAGAGATGCAGGTAGAGGCCTATGTTCTACAGGGAGGACTAAACTGGTTCATTCCGTTCTTGAATCTGTGCCAACCGTAGAGAGCTCCAAAGGAATTAACCCCTTTCACAAAGTAAACCCATACTGAATATTTCAAATGGTTTTCCAAGACTTTTAAATTGACTTATCCTTATCCAATTGCAGATCCTTCAGGGTCCAACATACAGGACTCCCGTGGATCAGCTGTTTTAAGTGGCAGCATCGCTCCCAGAGCTTTGCTGCCGCTTCACAGCCCATGTGATGTCAAGTGAATGGACTGAGTTGTGATACCAAGTATATGTATGGTGCTGTGCTTGGTATGTACTGAAGAGGTTACAGCACTCACAACACTGCAGCCTCTTCAAACAGCTGATCGGTAGAGGGCCTGGGTGTTGGTCCCCTGATGATCTTTGGTTGATGACCTATTCTAAGGATCAGTCATCAATTATCAGCAAAGTAAATGAGGTTTCATTTAAAGGGATTCTATCATTATAAAATATTTTTTAAACTAAAACCACTTAAACTATTTATTTCTTCCCTATATTTTGCAGGTCCGCTCTGCCATTTTTGACTTTTTCTTCTTTTCTTCATGCTGCTAATTGTGCTCAGAGCACAGCTTCGTCATCAATTAAAGCGCCGCCTCCGTCTTATGTTCCTGACGTGTCTCCTCCTCTTCAAGTTGGACAGAGCTGACTGCGCATGTTACGTCAGCCATTTTGCGGTGGTCTCATGTAAGAAGAGGATCACAGAGGAGGAGACTTGTCAGAAACAGAAGACAGAGGGGGCTCTGGAAATGATGATGAACCTGTTCTCTGAGCACAATTAACACAGCAAAGAAAAGTAGAGAAGTTTTAAAATGGTGGTGCAGACCTGCAAATTAAGAGATGAATAGCCTTTCTAAAGGCTATTCCTATGTGCTATTAGTTTAAAAACATTTTTTTAAATGATAGAATCCTTTTAATTTCATCTGTACATTGTGAGAAAAATGCTGCATTTTTTTGAAAGATGCTGCATGTTAATTGTAGAAGAAAAGCACAGAATAAGACAGCAAACATTTAATGAAAAACTCTAAGGAAAAAACACAACAATACAGTGTGGAAGGGCTGCTATGGGATATGATACTGTCTGGAGGCCACTTTGGGATATTGTAGTTTGTGTAAATGGGGCATTCTACTGTGTGGGGGCCAGGAAAGGGGGCGCTATGCCTTGGGGTGGGGGACCACAAGTGACAAGTTTGCTATGGGGCCCCGTCTTTGCTAGTTACACCCCTTTATGTAGTCCTTTTAGTTTTACTCCTAGCTTTCTTCAGTGAAGAACCGAAAATTTTTAAGGGTCTGAGGGAGAGGTTTGAGAAGAAACTGTTCTCGCATGTACAGGAAATGCTGATTTTTCTTTATTGCTAGTATCCAATTACTTTACAGGATTGCTATTGACAACATTTGTGGCGTGTGCTCCTTATTGTCTGTGCATGTACTAGTCTGGAAGGCAAAAGTTTGATGCAGCAACATTGATTTCATCACTAAGCTTGGAGCTGAAAATAAATTCTTCCCATAGCTCAGTATGATGATTCACAAGGCTAAACAAATATTCTCAAGTCTGGCAGAACTTAGTAAACTGCAGCATATAATCAAGATGTGGTTAGTGTCTTGGCAGATCATTTCACTAATAGGTATCACATTGTCAGACCAAGTTGTTCAAGGGCTTAAAGGGAAGGTATCGTCAGATATTGACCTATTGTTTAGACATGTTTTTACATAGTTTTTTTTTTGAACTTTTGGATTAAAAACATTTTCAAAAACCTTTCAGTCTTTACACCAGTTACTGTGCCCTCAAAAGACTAATACTTCATATACAGTCATGAATTTATGTATGACAAACAGAAAGTCTGGATATGAGCTTAACAAGACATTAATACTAGTGTCCCACGTTGCAAACCACAGCTAAAAAGCACAGCAGAAAACATGCAGTGAAACCATACATACTGTGTTTCTACAACAAGTCTTAGCCTAAGGTCTTAGCCTAAGGAGTTTTCTGGGCTAAGAATATCCTAAAGACCACCTGCCACCCCATCATTCAGCTGTTCTTTGCAGTTGATAAACAGAGAATGGAGCAGGAAGCAGACAGTTCTGTTCTGTGTGTGTAGTGGCGGAACTGAGTCACTGCAGTTTAACTCCCATTTAAATGAATGAGAACTGATTTGCAGTACCTGATCTGGCCACTATACAAAGAACAGCGCTGTCTGCTTCCTGCTCCATTTACTGTGTATCAACTGCTGAGAACAGCTGTTCAATTGAGGTGTCTGACCCTTGACAATATAATATTGATGGCCTATTCTTAGGTTAGGTAATCAATTACTTAAGCCTGGAAAATTCCTTTTAGGCCGTTGGCAAAAACTGCAGCATTTTACAGTTACTGCAAAGTGGATGGAATTGAAATACCATCCACACATTGCAGAAAAATATGTCTTGGTTTAAGTTTATGCTGTTGAAATATTAGGATTAGTAAATCTCCATTGTGTTTGCCTGTGGTTTAGGCAGATAAAATACAGTACAATCCTATTGAGGGTAATTCATTGAACTGAGATGTTAAATTTGTTTTCACATTTTGACATGTCAGTATCTACAAAGCCTGCGTACATTTTTATTTTTTTTTGGTATGGACGCTTGCTAAAACAGTGAAAGTATTCAGAATTTCGCCCCTGGGTCTATTTGCCAGTGAACTATTCCCACTGGAATGTTTCACACTCAAAAATAGCCTTTGGAAAACTGAATATATTCTCTGTTCTTCTTCAGCACATTTATCTTTTTGGCAGTGACAATATGTTAACATGTGATATGCATCCTATACTAATCCTATACATTACAGGCATATCCCAGAGAGCAGAGTTTACCCCTGTTTTTGTACATTTTGCAAATAATACAATTTTTTGTAATTATTTATGCCGGAAATTATTAATTGACATAATACAGGAAAGCTTTACTGCAAGTCCCTATATATTCCATAAACAGTCAAAAATTCATGGATAATTCCAGTTCATCCATGAATGTCACTTATGCCCTTCAAGGGTAAGTGTCTACTCACTGGGAGTTTAGGGGAAAAACTGCTTTAGGCCGGGGCCCCACGGGTTGGAAACACCACAATTTACCCGTGCAGAAACGCCACGGGCTAAATCGCGGTATTTTACAGTAAGTGCAAAGTGCATTCTAGCAAATCACATGCCCACTTTGAGGTAAAAACCGTGGTGCGAACACCCTGTGATTCCCAAAATGGGTGCAGTTTTGGAAAACGAAGCATGTCAAATATATATCTATGGAAATGCATTGCAGACATTTATGTCATAGACATAGTATATACCTTAAATGTCCAATAGACTCAGTCCCACCTTGGGAATTTCCACCTGCCGTCTCACGGCCTATGTAAATGGCCACACTTGTACTGCTGCCTTCATTTGCTTCAATAGGAGTTCTGAAATATGCACTTTAATTATACATGACAAATAGAATTTTAATTGACATATTTAAATAGCAAGATGACCAAAAGTAAAATAAATCAGTATCTCATCCTTAAGTTCAATACCCCATTTATTTATTCATCATAACAAACTAAAGGGAATCTGTCAGCACCTCCGGCCCTCCCGTTTCCCCCCAACCGCGCCTCTCGGCCCTCCCCTTAACCCCCACCCACGCCCCCCTTCCCCCCTTTAGAGATTACAGTCACCTCGTACATCTACCCCTTCTGCCCACCACTACCCACCCGTGACCCCGGTTACCCTCCCCCCCTTTCCACATGAGCAATCTGGCCCCCCTACTTACCTTCTGCCCTCTGGCCCTAAACCCTTCCGACCCCCTCCCTCTGGCCCCTACCCATCACCTGTTGTCCCCCCCTCCTCCCTTAAGTAACCCGCCGACCCCTGTACCCACTGCACTCACCATGCAGATGCTGGGGAGGTGTGTGTCTTGTGGCCGCAGCTTTAGCGAGCATGTGCGGTCCTTCCTGAGCCGTGTGTGTGCCCAGCCGCAAAGTTCGCGGGTACATGCAGCTGGCCTTGTTCGGGCCAGGTGCGCTGCTGAATGCTACGCCGGCCTGAGGCAATGTGCGGCCGGCCGGCATGTCAGCGGTGTTTGGAACCATGCGGGCAACTGCCATGTTAAGCAAAGGGTCCCCGCGCTCTGGCCACGCCCACAATTTGGTGCAAACCTATGGGGCCGCTGTGCTGGCTCCCTATCTCTCCCACACACTGCCATGCACCAATAGGAGTGGCGTGTAACTACCTGCGCTGACATCATGCCCGGGCCGACAGCGGAGCAGGAGACAACTTTTGAGGGTTACGGTGGTGTTTTGGGGTGAGTGAGACACTTTCAAAGTAGCCTATTTATCTTTCCTGGCCAATATGTGTGTGAAATTTCTATGAAAGCCATTCAGCTGTTCGGGTGTGATTGAGGAACAAACATCCAAACACACAAACCCACAAACATCCAAACACACAAACTCTCACATTTATAATATTAATAGGATCATCAATATTTTATTTGTATGCAAATTAGCTGAAAATGGCTTTAGAGGAGTGTCTTCTCCTGCTGGGGCTTCATTCTCCAATCTAGATAACCACAATACACTGCAAACAAAGTGTGACAAAGTGGAAGATGTCATTCAAGCAATGGGGGGGGGGAGATCTGGGCGGCAGGTAGGGTTGGTTATTTAGAGCAGAGACTGAAGCCCCAGCAGGAAACGAAACACCCCTAAAGCCCTTTTCAGCTAATCTGCATAAGATTTTCATGAATTATTTATATGAATTATTCATGAATGATTTTCATGAATATGGAGCTGCAATACAGACTAAGAAAGGCATTTTTGGAAAGTGTTGAAGCAGCTCTACAAGGTACCGTCATTAGTATGATACTGATTTTCCTGCTGATATACTCCCTTTACAGCTATTTTCACATCCAGATTAAGTGTCTGTCTGGCACAGATCCATAAGAAATTTGTCGTATGTCCGTCTCACAGCGGGGTAAGGTAGGACATAGTGTATATGAGTTCTTGGATATTAGAGAGCTTAGACGAAGGGACAATCCCAGACAGCAGATGTTGTTAAGGTTTTACTTCTCCAGCTTCTCTTCACACAGTCTCCACAGCTATCACATACAGTACATGAGTCTTTCATAACAGATATCACTGTATACTGGCAGTTGTACTTATCACTGGGAGAAGATGGATGTCTCAATCAGTTCTGGCCTTCAGCTGCTCAGCTAAACTCCCTTCTGTTATCACTGTTCTGTTCTACAGTCCAGAGTTTCTAGCTTTGCTTCAGGACCAACATGGTGTCTCTTCCCTTTTCCTATTTACTCTCCTGGATCACTGTCTCCCTCCCAGCACACCCTGCTGTGTCAGTGACCACTTCCTGTGTCTCTTTTGTTAGAGCTTTAACTCCACAGGTGCTGGATGATTTTACATCACGGCTGCAGTCTGTCTCTACTTGTCACACTCTCCCCCGCTAATTTCATGTCGTCCCTGACATTGGCCCCAAAATATGGCCTCCGTATGGTTAATTTGGACCCAATTGGAACTGTCCTTACTCAAAGGTCAACACCCCTTTTTCCCGATTGTAGGACGTCTCCCACATCCAGGATCCCAGTATCTAACTGGTGGATGTCTCCATTGCCCCTTCTACTGTCCTTAGTGAAGAGATGTGAGACAGTGTCCATAGTACTTCCTTTAACATTAACACATCAATGATAATCATAACCTGACTAAACATAACATTAACAATAACCTTTTTTTCATTCTTCAGCTGGAGCTCTTCCTCCGTCTTCAACCAGCTCTGAATAACTATAACCAAACCAGTCTATTCATCACAGTTAAAGTCCTCAGTAAAGTAGATTGTGGGTAAATACCACTCTGGTTGGTTTACCTGACCCTTCGGTGTCCACACCTGTCTGAACTGGACAGTTCTTGGCACTTCTCTTGGTTCTCCTAGAGTGTAGTTGATACTTTCCTGCTGGGTAGTTCTCTTGATGATTCAGTCCTAGCAGCTTCAATGGTCTCTGCTTCCATGTCGCTTGTTAGTTCATTCTCTGATGTGTTCGGAACTGCATCTGTAGGTCCTTGCTCTTCCATTGGACAACCTATTTCTGCATCCTCTAGGGGTTCCTCTGCTCTTACCTCTTCAACCATTTCTTCAGTAACTGGTGACGGATCATCTGAGACCATACAGTTATTGGGTGCATTTTGAGGTACAAACTCAGGAGCCTCAGGACATAACTCACTTTGTTGAGGAATGTTGGTTCCGCGTCTGTTCGGTATACGGAATACAAGGGTTTGATTTTCCTCATCTGAACTCTCACTGTCATCACTTCCATCAATAACTATTTTCCTACGTCGTTGTCTGAGAGGTTTTGATCGACGTTTATCAACTTCCTGAATGGCTTGCTGTGGTGGCAGGTAATCACATGGTAGGAGTAGATTTCGGTGCAATATTCTTGTTTTATTATCTCCTATTTCTGTTCTTACTTCATAAACAGGGCTGTCATCAGATTTTCTCCCCACAACCACATAAACCTTCTCTTCCCAATATGATCGAAGTTTTCCTGGACCCCCTTTCTCTCGTAGGTTTCTGACTAACACACGACTTCCTGGTGTCAATTCTGCTCCATGACATCTTCTGTCATAGTATTCTTTGCTCTTTTTCTGCTCTTCCGCATTCACTTTTGATGCTATGTTGTAGGCTTCATTCATACGTTCCCTCCATACCCGGACATACTCAGGATACGTCTTGTATGTTTCTGAAACTGGGGTATCGAACATAATATCAATGGGTAGCCTTGGGGATCGACCAAACAAAAGGAAGAATGGCGAGTAACCTGTTGCTTCACTCTTGGTGCAGTTATAGGCATGTACCATTTTTGTTAAGGAATTCTTCCAATCTCTTTTCTCAGCAGTTGTCAGAGTCCTCAACATTGACAGTAATGTCCTATTGAAGCGTTCTACTTGTCCGTTTCCTTCTGGGTGATAGGGCGTAGTGTGCGATCTTTGGATTCTACAGTATTTCCCTAACTTGGTAAAGAGTTGGTTCTCAAACTCTCTTCCTTGGTCATGATGTAACTTGGTAGGAAATCCAAACTTCAGAGCAAAATCATTGAAGATCTTTTCTGCTGCTGTCCTGCCTGATTTATTAGTAGTGGCATACGCTTGAGCAAATCGAGTAAAATGGTCCATTACCACTAGGATGTATTCATATCCACCCTTGCACTGCTCCAGGTGTAGGAAGTCTATTGAAACCATTTCAAACGGGTAAGTAGTTTGGATGTGGCCCATGGGCGCTCTGGTCGCCTTGTTAGGATGTTTGTCTTTCAAACACCCACATTCTCTGGTCACATATCTTTCGATATCTCTTTGCATATAGGGCCAGAAGAACCGTTCACGAATTAGGTTCACTGTTCTTTCTACCCCCAGGTGTCCCATCTCTTCATGGAGTTCTTTGAAAACCAATCTGTGGTATTCCCAGGGTAACACTAACTGTTGGTTCGGTCCTCTCTGACGGTATAAGATATCGTCTGAGCTGAAGTATAACTTTGACCATTCTCTCAGTAAAGTAGTTACTTCTGGTGATTCCGACTCCCTCTCTCGTCTTCCTGGAACCCTGTTCTGGTCCATATACTGGAGGACTCTTCCAATTGTTTCATCTTCTTGTTGCGCTTTCCTGATAGATTCTTTTGACAGTTGTTGGATGGACATGGGGGTATAATCTTGTTCCCTCACTTCCATAACGCTTGCTACTGTCAATGGACACCACAGTGGTGTATATTCCTGCTTCTGAATTTCTATCGCCTGAGTGGTGCTCCTAATGGTTCCCAGGCAGATTTCCTCTGAGCAAGCTTGCATAAATTCTTCAGGCTCTAACGGCATCCTAGACAATCCATCTGCGTCAGCATTGCATCTTCCTGGCCTGTACTTAATACTGAAGTTGAAGTCAGCCAGTTCTGCTACCCACCTCTGACCAGTCGTGTTCAGTTTTGCTGTCGTGAGGACATAGGTCAAAGGATTATTATCAGTGTAGACCTCAAACTCTTGACTGTAATACAGATAATCCCTAAATCGTTCGCAGATAGCCCACTTCATTGCAAGGAACTCGAGTTTCCCAGAATGTAGATGGTAGTTTTTCTCAGCGGCTGTCAGTGTTCTGGAACCATAGCCGATGACTCTTAGCTTGCCATTCTGTCGTTGATACAGGGCAGCTCCAAGCCCCACCTGAGAAGCATCACAGTGAAGGACGAAAGGGTGGTTAAAATCTGGATATCCCATGATGGGCGGTTTCACAAGATAATTCACTAGTTCTTCTAGTACTTCCTGGTGTCCTGCAGTCCAATTGATTGGTTGCTGCGCAGAAACAGTGTTTCTTTCCTCCGGCTGTGACCCGCCTCTGGTCTTTTTCCTATTTACTGATGTGGGTGAGCTAATTGGCATGCCCAAGAGGGTATATAGTGGAGCTGCAATCCGGGAAAAGTTCTTGATATATGTTCTGTAGTAGGAGAGGATTCCCAAGATCTTCCTCAACTCCCCCACTGTAGATGGAGGCTTGTCTTTCAATGACATTACTGGAGCGATCTCTGCTGGGTCCATGGTATAACCATCTCCAGACACGATTTTTCCCAGAAATCGAACCTGTCTCTTGAACAGTTCGCACTTCTTTGGTGTCAACTTTACTCCATGTTGCTGGTAACGTTGGAGTACTGATCTCACATGTTCGACATGTTCAGCAAAGGTCTTGCTGTGTACCACCATATCGTCTAAGTAAGGCTGGCAAATGTCATCTCTTAATCCTTCTAAACATGTTTCCATACTTCTCTGGAATTCTGCAGGAGCAGAACTAAGTCCAAACGGTATACGGATCCATTCGTGCAGTCCCCATGGTGTGATGAAGGCTGTTAAATGTCGGCTGGATTCTTCCACAAAACCTTGGTGATAGGCCTTCCCTTGGTCAAGAACAGAGAACCAGGTACTTCCTGACAAGTTATCCAGCATGTCTTGGATTTTAGGGATTGGGTGCCGGTCAGGGATTGACTTCCTATTCAGTTCCCTGTAGTCACAACAGAGTCTCAATGTACCATCTTTCTTCCTGACACATACGATCGGGGAGGAATAGGATGATTTAGACTTTTGGATCCATCCCCTGTTGATTAGATCCTGCAGGTATTCTTTCACTTCTTGGTGTAATGGTTTAGGTACAGACATATAACTTTTAGTTACTGGGGTAGTGTCTCTCAAATTGATCTTCAGGTTCAATGAGGGTATACAGCCTATGTCAGAGTCATCTTTAGAGAATGCATGGCATTCTTCCCTCAGCATCTGTTTCACTACCGGCAGTTCTTCAGCACTCAGCTGTTCCAGAGGTACTGGGGGATCCCACAGTTCTGGTGTAGTTTGAACGGGTCTTTCGACTGAACAACCATTGTTACTGGATTGTACCACCGAATTCATGGAAGAGAACTGCGCTGGTCTCACATTGGCAGGATACACAGCCTTAATGGTTTCTAGATGGCCTAACACAGTCTTGGGGTTCAGCCTCACTTCATGCTTTGTCGTATTTCTCACTAACACAGCCACCCGAGCAAAACCACCAGTAGGTATAGTCAATATGGTCTCACCTTGGATAATGCCCTCAGGAAGATCTGAAGAGTCTTTCGGTACGAACAGTCTCTCTTGTGGTTTTCTTCCTGGTTCCATTCGTACACCACACTTCACTCTCACCGTTCTATTTGCAGGAATGATGGTTGGACGCGAGCCGAGCTTGACTTCCTTCAACCTCACTGTGTTCTGTGCTTCCTTTATCCTGCTGACCACCTTCTCCGCTTCCCTGCTAGATATGGTAAACGAGGTGGCTATAGCATCTATTAATGGTGTCAAGGAATTAGTTCGCTGAATGACCTCATTGATCACATTGTACCCAAGGATCGGTTCTTCAGCCACCTTTGGATCACTTGTGACTAGAAAGGGTACGAGTAACTCAATAGTGTTGTTCCTCTTAGCTTTCAGCTGAAACATCACTTCCACCCAACCTAGAAAAGGAATTTCAGTTTGGTTCACCGCTCGACCACAGAGTTCTACCGGACCCATGAGTTCTGCAACTGGATGAAGACAAGTTTGCGGCAAATGACTTCTTCTCCAATCTTCATTTATAATGCTGGCTTGAGCTCCTGTGTCCCACAAAGCTTTCACTAGGAGTCCATTTAGCTTACATTGAATCAAGCACCTCTCACCAATTAGGCTAATGAGTCTGTCTTCACTACCTGAGAACTGTCCTTGGTCTTTGGGATGCCTGCTCAGACTATCACACTGATCGCCGAGTGGTTGATGCCCCTGTCCGCCTTGCTGTAACTGTTGAAGACGATCACACACTTGGGGATAAGACTGATACAACTTCTGTATCCCTGAAGCTGTTCTGGGGAGGGGTGGTGTTTGTGTTTGGGACTTCATCTGCTTAGAGAATCGTGATTTTGGACATCCACTGGCATAATGCCCTTCTTCACCACACCCCCAACAATGGACACAGGCGGCATTTCGATTTGACACTCGACATGCTTCACAAGTAGGTCGTCTTCTGTTCTGAAAACCCCCTCCAGATCTGACTGGTCTTGGCTCTGGTTTAGCGCAAATCAACTTTTTCACTTCCGCTAATTCAGCTCGGAGTTCCCCAAATGCTTTTTCCCAATTAGTGTCGGCTGTTCTCTCTGTCAAAGATGATTTGGTGTGCAACGCATGTGTAGGAGAATCTTCTCGCCTACCTTCCGGCTGATCACTAGGCATATTCATTTTCAGCTGGCCCAGCTTGGTCATTTTAGTTATAGAGCCCTTCTTTAATTTTTGTTCACTCTCAGACTCCAAGCTAGCTGCCTCGTTCATCTTCTCAATTAAGGTTTCATCTGGAATGTTAGGATCTTCCAGGTACTGCTTCATTTGCAACTTTATGTCTTTACTTATTAACCCGGTTCCTAAAGATCTCAAAAACTTCTTCTGTACTAGTCCTGCATCAAACCTTTCCACTGCATCTACTTCGCTGGATGCAAACAACAGCTTGTCTTTGAGTTCTATGGCTCTGAACAAGAAGCTTTGAGGAGATTCCTTGGTATCTTGAGAGATGTTGATGAGTCTATGGAACAGCTCTGAGGTGTTTTCTTCTTTGTAGTGCCCCTTTAAGATCATCTTTAGTTGTGGTAAGGTCAAGTGACTTTTCATTTCTAGCATGTTCCGCAAAGTCAGTCCTGGGCTGATAGCTTTTACCACTGCCTTGATAATTTCTTCCGGCAGATAGCCTTTCTGCAACCCTGCCTCTATCTGGTGCATCAGGTTTGTGTAAGACAGT
The DNA here is from genome assembly GCF_031893055.1 of Leptodactylus fuscus. Classification (NCBI taxonomy): domain Eukaryota; kingdom Metazoa; phylum Chordata; class Amphibia; order Anura; family Leptodactylidae; genus Leptodactylus; species Leptodactylus fuscus. The sequence continues at coordinate 66,676,462 of NC_134265.1, forward strand.
TTCTCTTTTTGTTCACGTTCTCCAATCTGTCCCAGGATCTTGAAATCTTTCCTGATGGTGATTTGTGATGCTAGAGAGGTCTGTTGTCTTGACTTCCCTAACCTGGGTGGGCTAAGAGTTCTACTGGGTTCTGCTGCTCGTTCAGGGGTTTTGGTTGATTCTTGCACAGCTCTCTTCAATGCTACCAATTGCTCTTTTAATTCCTGCAGCTCAGTCTGTGGGAGGGATTTCTCCCTCTCAGTGTCCTGCACTGCCTCTTTATACCCCGGTCTCAAGCTGGTGGTGAACTTCATTAAATCATTAAGGAATGTGCACAAGACATCCTCCTCCTCACTATCCCCTAGTTCATCCATCTGCTTGTTGATGGCTGTTAAGAGCTGTCTGTGGTTGCATGTCTTAGAGACCTGTTCTTCTGACACCTTCACATGTGCAGCTACAGCACCCAGTTCCTCATAAGTCAATTGAAGGAGCAACTTACTGATGCTGTTAAGCCGTGTCTCAACATCCATAGCTGTCTGTTTGATACTGTGTCTTTAATTGTTGTGGCAGTCTTTACCCAGAATCCCACCGCTGGCAGTCTGATCTTGTCTCTAAATATCCCCGTACGGGCCACCAATGTCGTATGTCCGTCTCACAGCGGGGTAAGGTAGGACATAGTGTATATGAGTTCTTGGATATTAGAGAGCTTAGACGAAGGGACAATCCCAGACAGCAGATGTTGTTAAGGTTTTACTTCTCCAGCTTCTCTTCACACAGTCTCCACAGCTATCACATACAGTGCATGAGTCTTTCATAACAGATATCACTGTATACTGGCAGTTGTACTTATCACTGGGAGAAGATGGATGTCTCAATCAGTTCTGGCCTTCAGCTGCTCAGCTAAACTCCCTTCTGTTATCACTGTTCTGTTCTACAGTCCAGAGTTTCTAGCTTTGCTTCAGGACCAACATGGTGTCTCTCTTCCCTTTTCCTATTACTCCCCTGGATCACTGTCTCCCTCCCAGCACACCCTGCTGTGTCAGTGACCACTTCCTGTGTCTCTTTTGTTAGAGCTTTAACTCCACAGGTGCTGGATGATTTTACATCACGGCTGCAGTCTGTCTCTACTTGTCACAAATTCCCCAAAAAAGTGCTGCTGACTTTTTGGTATGGCACTTTCAGTTAAAAAAAACAATACCCAATGGACCCCATTATGGTCGATATGGTTTATATCTGTCTGTCTGAATGAAAATCAAAGTGTATAGCAATGTGCATATCCATCGAATGAGCTGACTGCTGGTGGATGTGCATGCTCAGTTATTCCCCCTGCTGCCAGGTCTCCACAAATCACAATCACATTTTTTACATCCGTTTACCATATTGTAACATCTCTGCTTGTTCGGGTCTCTGTACCGCCCTCTGCTCGCGTGCTGCGGCACAGGAGGCGTGTGTAGTTTGGTTTATGCCTTAGGGTTTTTGGTCACACTGTGTGAACACGGCTCTACTGCTGTGATTGTGATTGCACCACACCCGTCTTCTGCCCTTGTTGCCTCTGTCCTTTAAGTGGTTAATTTTGTCTGCCGGTGATTGACAGCCTGACTTCCAGTCAACTCCATGGGCGGGTTCTTCCTCCCTATTTAGCCTTGGTTCCCATTCACACCAGTGCTTGCTATTGCCGTGTGCATACCTGCTCTTACTGTCCCTGTTTTGCTTATACTATTATCCTTGACCTTTGGCTTCCCTCATTGACTATTCTCTTGACTCCGATTTGGCACTTCATTGCTCGACTGTTACTGACCCCTGGCTAGCTGACCTTCCGTTGTTGTTGTTCGTCTTGTCTGCGTTTTGTGTTTCACGTATTTAGGGAGGGACTGTCTTCGTGGTTGTCGCCTATTACCTAGAATAGGGTCTGGCAATAGGAAGGGAAAGAGGGGGGCTTCAGCTTAGGGCTCACTGTCTCTTGTGCCCCGCCCCAGGGTTTTAACAGTTACTGGGGAATTGCTGTCCTAGCAATTCCCTTACACATATCCATTTAATGGATGGGAAAAACGGATGCAAAGAATAGACACTAATGTATGCAAACAGATAGTCATCTGTTTATATAGACATCAAAAACAAAACCAAAAAAAGCAGATCCATTCTTGTCCATTTTTTTTAAGGTCATCAACGTAGAAAATCATACTTTTGTGTTCGTCCAAAAAACTAAGAATAATGGATCTTTTTGTTTTTTCTTAACATTAATTTCTATGTAAACAGATGGAAATCTGTTTGTGTCTGTTTTTGGCATCCATTAAACAGAGCTTCTATTGGATGTAAAAAATATGAACCTAACACTTGCCACTTGTAACAATCAGTTCATTTATATCTCATAAATGATAGACCGGACTACAATAGAAGATAACACCTAGTTATCATCACATAACAACTATCATTGCACCTACTTCTGGCAATATAGTCTTCCTGCTCAAAACACGTTTTGCAGCCTTTGGCCATGACTGCGATGTAAAGCATGTCACTAAATTCTGTTATCAGAGCACCGGCAAGATGGCAGCCCTCAGAGAAAAAAAAATAAATCAGAAAGTATAAACAGATAAGAAAAAAGTGATATATTTCAATATCTGATTGTAATAAATAAATTAAACAATGGCGACATTTCTTGTATTTTCACATTTTAAAATGATACCCCTATTATATTTACCATGTAGCCAGGAATGGCATATCTTTTATAATCTCAGACAGAAGAAGGTGACTGATAATATGGCCATTGGTGTGGAAAGAGAACTGAGAAATTCAGCTTGGTTGCAAATATAATATCTATCCTTTTGTCCTAAGAGAAGCACTCATCTAATATTACTGAGTCATGAATTCAAGCCTCTTTGTCACACCCCATCAGTTTCATTGTGCTGCCTTGAAACCATTTCATTTCCGAGCCTCTTTATGTATCATGCGAATAATTAAAGTCCATTTGTGACTTCCCTAACCGTCATGACTTTTATTACTATTTGGTAACCACATGACAGTTATCAGTCATATTCTCATATTGAGGAGCATAGAAATGATAGTGGCCCAATAGCGACCAATGATGTACCTGCACGTCATTCATCACAAGGGATTGTATGGCGAGCGCTCAGGAGGTGTATAATACAGTCAGCGCCTACTACTTACAGCCATGGTTGTTAACTCCTTAGATGCGACGATCAAATGTGCCGCAACGCTTCCACATTTTTAATGCTTGCCACGCTCTCGAGTATCACCTGAGGGCGCCGATCACTTTTCATGACAGCCGGGAGCCTATTGTAGGTGTGCAGGCCTGTTATCACTATAGTTCTATTACACGCTGCTTAGAGCATGCTATGGCTAATGCTATTGTAGATTGGCATGGTTAAAGCGCATTGTTGTGCCAGGTGCAACTTGACAAGTTTCCCTTGAGCAGTAATACAACTTGTTCCACCACCTTCCACAAACACAAGATGTAAAAAGGTAACTTGGAAAATGAATATACAATTGCATAAAAACCTTGAAATATCAGTAATACACTTATTAAACTATAGGGTTAATATCATGCACCAGTATTTTATCATGATTTATTATGATCCTAGCCTCATCCGTGAGTATTCCTGTGTTTTTAAATGGGAAATTGCTTTAGTATGTTATTTCACTTGTTTTTTTCACTTGTTTTCAAGTCACGATTTTGTAATCTCTTAAACTGTCACCTAAGGCTTCTCGGCGGCTGATTAGACGTCATAATGAGCATTGCTGCCAAATCATTCCCTATGCACAGAGTTTGGTCTAGACACTTAAAGCGCATTATGTGACTGCGTTCTGTGATAATGACGGCTGTGTCATAGCTATATGCCATTTAAAGACAAAATAGCAAAGGATGACTAAGGACTAGTTATGCAATTGTAGCATTGCCTTACTAATGACATCTCACAGATATCTGGAGATCTTCTCCTGTTTATGTATTTTGATAAATTATTTCAATGGCCACAAACTTTCCAAAAATATATGTGTAAGTCAACAAAGCAGGGAATGTAAGAAACTTTGTCATTGATCTCACCACTTTTCAGGCACTGATCATGCTTCATTCCCCACCTGAACTCTTCACTGACTCTGAAGTCTGTGCTGAATCCAACGTAATATGACCATACATATTAGATTTTAGACTGCCATCGCTTGTTTGAAATGAACTGTGGTTGGATTGCCATATAACCAAATGGCCCAAACATATGAACATCCACAAACCTTTCAACGATCGTCCGTCTATCCCAGACACTAGGAAAATTAACAGATGAAAATCTGTGTTCATTGCTGAAGAAGAGGAAATGATGGACATCTTGGGTGGGTGTGCTAGTAGTACAAACACTTTCACTCAATAGGAATATCTCCCACAGGTCTGTCCATTTAGTCCATATACATCAGTTCACGGCAGATAAATGGTAGAAAAAAACATGACAGATTTTGGTGCTGACCAACTGTAGTTGATGGTTAGCTGTATCGGACAGACGGTTTATGTAGGACCACCCAACAGTAAGCAGAATAAAATTTAATGTATATGGCCAGCTTTACCCTTAGTTCACATCTGCGTTCGGTAATCTGTTTGGGGGAGTCCGCATGGGGACCACCCGAACGGACTACCGAATGCATTTGCAAGCGCTGTGCAGTGAAAGCACGCGGACCTTTTAGACTATAGTGGGGTCCATATACTTGCCGCACCAGTCATGCGGAAAGAAAACTATATTGTGAAGTACTTTCCTGTCCACATGTTCCCTGCGGAGAACTCGCGGCAAGCACATGGACCCCATTATAGTCTATGGGGATCCATGTGCTTTCACTGCATACCGCTTGCAAATTCTTTCAGTAGTCCATTTGGGGGTTCCCCATGCGGACTACCCCGAACGGATTACCAAATGAAGTTGTGAACAAGGCCTTAGTCTCGCAAAATGAACTGTGAACTTACTGAAGTATCACATTCAATATGTCTGTAAAAGTCTAAAGATAAGGAGGAAAGAAAGTTTCATAAGAGAGAAGCAGAGACACATGCAGACATGGTGCTGCTGCTAATAGCTGTAAGTTTTCTATCTTACTCCAATGCTTTACCCACATCAGTACTGTTCAGTAATTCTCTATAATGTTCTATATGGTGCTCCTATTTGTAAAAGAGAGGCAGAGAGTTACAAAGCAGAATCTCCTGTTTTCTCCATGTGCTGTCTATAGGAGACATCTATGGGTGGGACTATGCACTACTGTCTTTCATGGATTAGGACTCAGGCCCGGCTCACATCTGTGTTTGGGTTTCCATTTGAGGAGTCCGCTTGGGGACTCCCCCGAACGGAAACATATATGCATTAAAGAGTGCTTGGAGAACTTTTCTCTCTGCATGTTTTGTGCAGACACCACACAGACCTCATTATAGTCTATGGGGTCCAGGGGTTTCCCATTTTTCAATCTAACCGTTTTTTTTTAATAGGTTTCTGTTTGGGGGTGGAGGGGGGGGGGTCTCCAAGTGGACTCCCCTAACAGAAACCCGAATGCTGGTGTAAAAAGGGCCTTAGTCCCTGACGTGGTGGGTGGAGACTAGGAGCGCTAGTGTCTCTCATGGATTATTACGGAGTCCCTGACATTATGAGTAGACACTAGGTACATTAGTGTCTCTCATGGAATAGGACTGAATCTGTGACCTGGTGGGTAGAGACTAGGTGCGCTAGTATCTCTCATGGATTATTACTGAGTCCCTGACATTGTGAGTAGAGACTAGGTACGTTAGTGTCTCTCATGGATTAGTGTTGAACAGAGTTGCTTTGAATACAGCACTCAAGTGAGATAGAACACTTTCTAGTAGCAGCAGCCTCTCTGTGTGTACATGTCTCTCTCTCTCTCTCTGCAGCTGCTCAGTGTAGCTGAGGATCAGTTCCCTATTTGCCTCCTGTGTATATTTTTAATTAGTGAAAAGAGAAGGACTGATCAATTGGAAAAGGCAAAGGGAATATATTGCAAAGTTTCTTACAAAAATGTTATCCCTGATACGTTGCAAGTACAGCAGTTAGTGACCTCATAGACTCCTTGTCCTAGCAACTGGCGGCCCCCTAGATCTTCCACCTTAGTACATGTATAAGGCATTACAGAGGAATGGCCTAATAGACTGGCTGTCAGTTTTCTGCTGACAGACATATTACTCTGTAATACAGAATTCAGTAATAACATAGCATTTAGTCATAATAGAGAATTCAGTCATAATACGGTATTATTTGAGGAATCATGCTCATATAATGTGAAATCCTCAAGTAGGACTAAAATAAAAAGGTTTTAAAAGCAAGGGAAAGATCTTAATCCTCATTAAAGGGATTCTATCATTTAAATGCTATTTTTTCTGGGTACCATGTCGGAATAGACTTAAGAAAGGCTATTCTTCTCCTACCTTTACATGTCTTCTCTGCGTTGCCGTTCGGTATAAATCCCGGTTTTCATCGGTATGCAAATGAGTTATCTCGCAGCACTGGGGGTGGTTCCCAGCGTTCAAACAGCACTGGGGGCGTCCCCAATGCTGCGAGAGAAATCTCCAGTCAATAAATGATGTCCTATGTACACTAAAATGGTGCCTTTGAAAAATTAGTTGATCCCCCCCCAAAAAAACAAAAAAAACAAAAAACAAACCTTCATATCACTATGTTTCCTGCATTTAAGTATATTGAAAGCTAGAATCTGACTGCAAGTGGGAATCATTAATAACATTTTTTTTTTTTTACATATTTCAGATTCGTGCGCCTCTGCCTTTTGTAATGGAGAAGAAAAGGAGACAAGTGGATCTTATTATTCTAGAACACACTTTATTTATTTCACGTAAACGTCATTTCTGGCATTTTCTTAAATTACATTAATAAAACAGGGCTAAAAAAGCCTGAAATGTCATCTCAACCTAATTAGCCTGTGCCCGAGGGCTGCGCATTGATCACTGACATCACATGGCGTACAATTCAGCAGGACCGTCTTGCTTTTTGAACATCTTGATGGCTGCGAAACTATTTTGGGTTTAGCAGATAACAGACAGATAAATTTAATGGCTGTGAAAATCCACAGCTCTAGTGCCTTGAAGTGAATTGTGCATAGTCAAAGCTTTAAGTCCTGCCTATGCAAATCCTCAGTATATTCCTAGACATATGACTACTACTCCGGAGAAAAAACCCATGAGCAATGATTGTTGTTTGACATGTCATATGGAACCGATGCTTATTCAGCACAGCTGATGTGCAGTTGTCATGAGCAGACAAGTCACTGTCTGATGAATAGGAGATACTGGGATAATAGTACTGAAAATGCGCCATGTTTTATGAGGCTTGTCACAGGCTGATGTAGTTGACATTGTTTAAGCTTATTGAGCAAGCTTTATAGTTGAAGTTAAAGCGTCTGAGTAGAGAAGGATGCAGACATGACTCACGGTTTGTCATCTCACCACGAATGTAAACACGTACACACTGGATGGAAAGTGAACGCTTGTGTTATCTCTACCTTGTCTTTATCCTCCCAACACACCAAGAATGAAAAATGATCCAACTTTACAAATAGTTTTGTTTTAACATCATCTTTCATTTTTATCTGTCATTTTCTGTTTACTGCTACTATGCAGATCTATGGGTCTCATAGTAACAAAGAAGAAACAACCCTGTTCAGTCTTAGGCCTGGTTCACATCTGCATTTGGTAATCCGTTTGGTGAGTCTGCATGGGGACTCCCCCCGAACAGACTACCGAACGCATTGGCATACGGTGTGCAGTGAAAGCACACAGACTCCATAGACTATAATGGGGTCCGTGTGCTTTCCGCGCAGTCTCATGCGGACAGGAAAGGAGATCATGAAGAACTTTTCTGTCCGTATGTTCCATGTGGACACCAGGCGGAAAGCACACGGACCCCATTATTGTCTATGAGCACACCGCTTGCCAGTGCGCTCAGTATGGGGCGGGGGTCCCCATGCGGACTCCCCAAACGGATTAATGAACGCAGATGTGAACCAGGCCTGATTTTAGTATTATAGGAACAGATTTCTAGTAGAGATGAGCGAGTAATTTGCCCCTAAAAATTGTTCTACATGTCATGCATCACATTTATGTGTTTTAGATGCCTCCTCTGACCAGGGGACGGGTATTATTGGGAAAGAGTGGGGCTTATCTCAAAATAGTGTTTTTTTTAATGTAGATTATGAGCCCCATATAGGGATCACAATGCAAATTTTTTTCCTATCAGTATGTCTTTGTAGAATGGGAGGAAATCCACACAGACACGGGGAGAACATACAAACTCCTTGCAGATGTTGCTCCTGGCGGGACTTGAACCCAGGTCTCCAGCGCTGCAATGCTAACCACTGAGCCACAGTTTTACATGATGTGTTTTTTGTCACATTTTTTACATGATTTTCAGGGAAGCAAATTCGTAGTCAGGCAAGCCGAGTTGTTAACTGGAGGTCACGAGGTAGCAGAGGGAAGAGGCAGCAGCAAAATCAGGAGAGCCGGGTCATGCACAGAAGGCCAGCAGAGTAGCCAAATCAGGGTCCAAAAAGGGAGGTCAGGAGAAAGCCAAAAGGTCATACACAGTAGGTCAGAAAGGTGCCAAATCGAGATCACAGAGAGGAGGTCTGTAAAGGAAGCCAGGTCAAACACATCCAGGGAATCCAAGTTTCAGGGACAGGAGGCAGGAGACAGGGAGCAAGGAAGGAATACAGGAGGGCTCAACGCTAGGGAAGCTGATGCCATTGGAAAACGAATAACCAGCGGCGGGCCGAGACCAGAATGAGGCCTAAATAGCCTCAGGCCCGCCGCTGACCCCCCTAACCCCGGAAGTGTCAGTCCTGACGCTAGGGAGAAACCGGAAACTCCGCACACTCAAGCGGAGGCGCTGGATCGGGTCGGGCGCCTCCGTGCAGCACAGTGGAGGCCCCGGCCCGTCCTAACACATGCATCTCCTTTTGATGTCTTCCGGTACCTGTGCTTCACTCTACTTTTTAGTCTACCTTTATGCATAGGAAATATCTCCTTAGTCCCTGCTTTGGCCAGCAATTGGCTGAATGGTATTTTCTGCATTTCAAGAGGAAACAGGAGATAGAGAGCAACAAGGAATCCTTATATTGGACAACCCCTGATTACATTGTACACTACAGAAGTGTGCATGAGTGTATGGTTTATAATAATAACATACTACTGCCACTTTTGGTCACACACTGACCAAGGCCAGAAAGATGGCACCTGAGACCTAACACTGGTTTTTGGATTTCACAGACTAGCAGGGGCTGGTGACGGTGAAGGGTAGGCGGTCTCTCTAAATTGTGATATTTTATGTAGCGAATTAAAGTAGTAGATCTGCAGTCACTATTTTATGACTTGCATTATAACCATGCAGTGAATACAATGATAACGTCTGGATAATGGATTATTTTGTAATCAGCAATACTGTATAAGAATTATAATTCAATCTCGGTGTTTTATCACAGAGAAACTTCCTTTCCAGATGGGATTCAATTTCCTTAATCCTGTTTCTGGTTTCACCAGTCTTACAGCTTACTGGAGTGCAGGCGTGTTCAGCTTAAGGTTTTGTGAATCATCTGATAAACGCAGCATCTAAGATTTTTGGGAAAATATGGCTTGGGTGATTTACTAAGAACAACAAGTTTTTTCCAGTTTACGGCATTGATAGTCCCAACTGTAAAAGTCCTTTCCTTATGCAACTATACAATTTAAAGGGATCCTATCATTGAAGCACAATTTTTTCTAGGTTCCTGAAGAAGATGGAGGCGGTGCTGGAGAGCTCTCTCGCAGCATTGGGGACACCCCCAGTGCTGTTTGAGCGCTGGGGCCCGCCCCCAGTGCTGAGAGAGAACTCATTTGCATACAGAAAAAAACTGAAATTACAGGGGAATGGTGGTGCGGAGAAGACAACGAAAGGTAGGAGAAGAATAGCCTTTCTTAAGGCTATTCCAACGTGGAAAAAATAGCGTTTGAATGATAGGATCCCTTTAAGGTGGACTCTATACGCTCCTTTTTGCAAATCATGAACTGTGTCATTTACTGTCATCCATATTACGGCAATAGTTGTCTGCTCAATTTCTTTCTTGATCTTGCTTTCCCCTTCTTCAATATGTCACATGGTCACAGTGTGACTTTTTTTTCTAGCATGGGTTGCAGTGTAAACAGGAGGCCTCTCTCTGCTCTGGCAGATATTATTGACAGCTATCAGGTGACTTCAGATTCATCAATTTTTATGTTTAGAAAGTGAGAAGGGTGCATCTAAAAAAGAGGGGAAGTATTCACTTAATTCTGGTGCTTAAAGAGGTCCCACATTTTTTTGCCAGATTAGAAGATATCAGTATCATAAATTGCACATAGTAGTTGGATTTCTAAATTAAGTCCAGGAGGTTCTATTTTTTTTAAATAACACATACTGTAAAACCTCATTATAAATACTTCATTATAAATACTTTTAATGTATGCCATCCTGGCACAATAGGAACATACATTAAAGGGGTTGTACAGGATAACCATTTTTTTGCCAGGAGGCAGGGAAAGTGAAAAAACATAACAAATAACACAATCACCTGCCCCCAATGCTCCAGTGTCTCACATGGCAGTCCGGTCCTGCTGCTCCTGAGTCTTGTTTTAGCAGAAGTCCTTGCCGCACATGACCACTGAGGGTAATAATTGGCCTAAGGAAAGGACATGGGACACCACTCGCATCTTTGACATCTCGGTTCCTTTACTTAGGCTGCCGAGGCCTAAGTAAAGGAACCTTCCCCGGCCTCCTGGCACAAAATGAGTTATTGTTGACAACCCCTATAAGGTCTACTAAAAAAATATTAGTGAGTAAATCTTGAACTAAACATATTTTGCTTTGCAGCACTGTACAAATCATTTCCGGATAGAAAGATATACAGCAGTTACCAGACATTCTATAGTGGTATTGGCGTAGAAACAATAAAATGTAAAGAAAATTGTAGAGAACAAGCAATTCAATACAGATGGGTATATTAATGAGGAGCAGATGCTTTATGATGCAAAGACCAAGAAGATAAAATGGAAACATTATGGAAAACAAAAACATTGAAAAAAGCCAAGCAACAAGTGTGCACCAACCATTAAAGCATCTTCAGGGTATAAGTACGGTATTGCCATGAAGATAATTATATTTTATTTATATGGTGCCTAAATTCTGTATACTGCAGCATTTTACATTTAAAGGGGTTGACCAGCCACCTGGGTTTTTTTTTTTTTTTTCTAAAGAATGCCGCCTTACCAATCCATTGCTGCCCCCTCAGTCCCACATTTCGGGCGATGTCCCGCTGTTTCGGGCAGTAGGCAGTGATTTCACCTCTGCCTAAGTCCTTAGGACACAGATAGAAGTTGATTACTATAGTGGAATAGGGAGCTGTTAGCTCCGTGCACCATTATTCAGCCTTCAGCTGATAATATCTGTGACAGGGAAGCCCAATGAGTGCCGAGCCTCAGACATTACAGTTGGAGCCTGCAGGTCCGCAGAATCACGGTTTGGTGAGTATTCTTTTTTTTTTTCTTTTTTAATGTAACAATGGTCGAAGCAGGAGGGGAAATTAAATGGGGGGGGGGCATTGAGGAGCCCACTTTCGAAAAGTTTGTACAGGGCCCCCCGATTAATTAAAACGACCCTGCCTTTAGTGAAGAAGTGTTGACATGGAGCCCCACAGGTCACTGGTATGAGAGCCGTGCTGCTCATTGTGGGTACTGTAGCTCTGTCCCATTGAGATCTATGCGGCAAACCATGCTATCTCGATATCGGTGACCTGCAAGGGTGAGTGTTCTAGGAATAGCCCATCAATGTTAGAAACAAAATAAACCCTTTAATATCTCTTTTCACTTGCTCATATCTATGGATCCCACACATTAGGTTGCCTTGAAACCTTTCAGATCTAATTTAGCATGTTGCCAGAGATGTCACAAATTTTGGGGCCCACTAGGTCACTAGCATGATGTTATCATAAGTTCCAAACCTATCAATATGAAAACTGTATTGCCAGTGAAAAAAATATATTACAAGCCTTACTCCAGGTCTTATATCCTCAACTTCTAGCACATATGTATTGTATATGTATATGTATGAAGGCAAAAGATCTACTAGGGCGGGGCCGGGGCAAGCCTGTGGGCGGGGTTGGGGCAGGCCTATGGGCAGGATGGGCATGTGGGCGGGGCCGGGCAGATCGTGAGAGCAGGAGACAGTGGCGTTCTGTGGCCACCCAGGGATCCCTGCTGTCTGTCTGTTCACAGCGCAGGCTGAGAGTTATCTCTGGACACTGGCAGGTTGGGGCTGCGGTAGCCCTGCCTGCCAGTGTCCGGAGATGACTCTCAGCCTGCACTGTGAACAAGCAGACACCGGGGATCCCTTAATCCCGCAATCAACCCATACGTCCTTTGCAAACTACCAATAGATCGTGATCAACGTATTGGGCACCCCTGGTTTAGATGAATGTACCCCTCACTACCTGTCCTTGCACTACAGCATTGTTAGGGTATGTTCACACGCAGGAACCTGGTGCTGATTTTGAGGCTGATTCTTCTTCATAATCAGTGCTATATTCCACCCTGATTCTACCACCCTGATCAGCCACAGAACCTGCAGCGTGAGATAGTCAGCTGATCTCTTTTTTTTTTTTTTTTTTTTCAGATGTGGATTATGAGCCCCACATAGAGCACACAATGTACATTTTTCCCTATCAGTATGTCTTTGGAATATGGGATGGGAATCCATGCCAACATGGGGAGAACATACAGGACTCCAGCGCTGCAAGGCTGCAGTGCTAACCACTGAGCCACCGTGTGGCCCTGTAGTCAGCTGATCATCTGTCACAGAAGGAAGCCCAAGGGCAGCAAAATGAAGAGGCGTCTGAGACTTGAGTCCACCTCAGTTCTGCTTGATTTTCCACTGTCTAAATAGACCCCAGCATTTTGGAAGCACCCACTATCACTATTTATTATTAACTTTATTAATGTTTTTTTATTAACCCTCAAATGTACAACACCAAGGGATTAATGGTGTTATATTAATAAATAATTATGTATTTTAAATGAACAAAAAAAATTGGAAAAAGTAAAGAAATTGTTGATAGATTTTCATTTTTACTTGCTTTGTATATTGTATATTTCCTCCAGTTTACTAGTGTCATACCAAAACATAAGTGTGTTGTATGCAGCGGAGCTAATATGATACTTTGCTCGTAAAACAGTTATGTAACTCCTTCAGTAGCTTTCAATGCACAGCATGAACACACATACATCTGTTTTACTGTACCTCCTAATAGCAGCAGGATGATAGCCGCAGGGTTTACTAATGGTTTTAACTTAATTTTTTCAACATTGCAACCATCAGCATAAATTGTATAAAGTGACATAGCATGGAACCTAGGCAGATTTGCTAACTGTTTATCTGATCTTGAAAAATTTTACATATACGGTAAGTACCTTATGGTAAGGGCCATAAGTAGCACTTTAGAAGTAGGTGTCAAAATGTATAAAAGACTCTCTCCCCTTCAGTAATATTTCACAAAGCTATAATACAGCATTCATAGACTTCAGATAGACGTCTTTGGGAATACTGTGCTATGCTCCATTAGCTGACATTACAAAGATAATATTTTGCTCTCCATTAGATGGGGGTAATAACTATTAATGTCTATCATACCAGGTTAGGTTATCTCTGAGGATATCTTACCCATTTAAGACACCAAGGTATATTGGAGTAATTACAATTATGTCATCTTTACGGCCTAATACATAAGGAATCAGGTAAATCAACTAAAAATTCTAAAGGATCAGGTGATGCATTAACCCCAGTTAAAGGAGGAATGCAGCTACCTGGGTTATCCCGCAGAGCCGATCTGGGTCCTCTAGGATTTAGCAGTTTGTTCTGTTCCCGGGCCTCGAGCATTTCACATGACTACCAGACCAGAAGGGGAGCCATGTCAAGGCGGCTCACATAGCTTCTCTATAGGAGGTCCGACTGTTATAACAACCAGCTCCCACTGCTGCACTAACATATAGTTACATCCATGTAGGGTTAGGAGTGGACTGCCTGGATAGTCAACAAGCAGTCCAGAAGCGTTAAATCAATAACAATAAATGAAGATTAGAAACTTTATTTTTTACTTCTTCTCCACTTAAACAGGACCTTTCATGTCCTCGGGCACATGCAGTTTTACATACCACTAGAAAGCTGACAGTGTGCTGAATTCAGCTCGCTGTCGGCTTTCCCATTATGTGCCCCAGAGGTTGCAGATATCGGTGCCATCACTTATCTCTAGCCACTGTCAGAAGGGAGTTCCTGACAGTCTAGCTGGGCTGTGAGGAACGTCCCTCCTCACAGTACTGTCTATAGCTCTGTACTGACAGAGGGGACGTCCTTTACCGACCATTCATGATGCTAAGGAATGCCCCCCAGTAATAGTCTATGGACGAGGGAGTGGCTTAAAAATATTTTGACATTTTAATGCCAAAATTCTGTGGCACAATATTACTGTACATAAATTCTTCCCTATGTGTGAAAAAAAACCTTAAAAATCAAGGCTGAGGGTGCATTCACACGATGTAACGTGCAGTGTGATCTGGCACGTATATGGCGTGTCAGAGTTTGTGCGCCGTAAAAGCTCCCATTGATTTCAATGGGAGTTAAGATCGTATATGCCGCGTTATTTTGCGCCCGTAAAATCACCGCTGCAAAATAATGCGGTGTATACGATCCTAATTCGCATTGAAATCAATGGGAGCTTTTTGCGAGCGCAATCTGCTGATACGTGTATACGTGCCAGATTGCGCTCCACTTTCCTCCATGTGAACACACCCTAAGGCTACACATGATGAAGCACAGCTAAAAAAAAGTTGCTTGAATTTTTCACTGCTTTTCTATTCTTTATTTCATTTGTTGCTTTCTCCAAAATAAGGGTCCTTTCACACGTGTCCGGCTAAAGAAAAAAAAAGGGTTTCCCCGTGGACAGGCAGAAAGCGCACACAGAAGGTCACCTTTACAAACCCATTCAGGAGAATGGGTTTTAAAACTGACCGCCAGGTTTCCGTCCCGTGTCCAGTTTCGCCGGTGCTGAAGACGGAAACCTGGCGGACTGCACAAACCGGAGAACGGGCGCTGGTGTGAAGGGACCCTCAGGCTGTTTGGTCAGTGATTTTCATCAGTGATTGTGAGCCAAAACTAGGAGTGGGTTAAAAAACACAGAACAGAGGTACAGATGTTTCTGTTATACTTGATCTTTGTGTAGTCTCCACTCCTAATTTTCCCTCACAAACACTGAACAAAATCAATGACCAAACACTGCCTTGTGAAAGCAGCCTAAGGGCTCGTTCACATCTGCGCCCAGGTGTCCGTACTTGAGGTTTCCATTTCCTGCCTAAAACAGAGGCAGGAGACGGAAACCTGCAGGAGTCTCTCTCACCCATTCATTTGAATGGGTGAGAGAGATGTCCGGCCGTGAGCGGCGGTGAGCGTTTTGCGCTCTCCGCCACGAAACCGGGTTTTATAATCCGGACACAGAGTCAGACATGCAGTACTCTGTGTCCGGATAAAAAAATCCGGGAGCCAGCTTGTGTCAGCTCCCAGAAAAAGAAGCAAGGTGCTCATTCTTCAGGCCGTTTCGCCTCGCGATTCGACCTGAAGACACTCCCTCCTCCGGACTGAAAGCAGCCTAAGTCTGAGGGAAAAATGCGGCATTTCTGCAGATAAAATTAACATATTGCATTTTTCAAAAACACATCTGAAAATGCTGTTTTCTGTCACATGTCAATGTTGCATGCGGTATTTCTCCCATAGACAGCAGTTGTGTTGCATGTCACAGTGAGTTGTGTGTGACCTCAATTGCTATCTTTATAATCTTTTGCTTAATATCCTATTTTTTTAAGTTATTTGTATATTTTTTGAAAAAACAATTGGTAACGCATCCATCGTAGCAAAATCGCATTGTCACATTAAAGTTCTACGACTTTTTGTCATACGATTTTAGTGCAATTTTCAATCAAGCAACTAATGTTGCCATTTGGTCCTCGTCTAATTGAATACAACCCCTGCACAATGGCTATCCTGTCATTTATGTGACCATATTAAAAGTAAAATTATGTCTACAGAGATTGAAAACTGTATAATAATATCTAAAATGTGTTTAAGGCCGTTGTATAATAATTGTTCATGGGTGTCCACAGTGGGACATAATACGGTGTGCAGGGGCCACTATGGGACATTATACTGTGTGTAGGGGCCACTATAGGGGCGTAATTGTGCGGGCAGGAATGCGGGGGGAGGGGGGGTCGGTCGGTCGGGGTCTTTGGTGTCAGTCGGGGGGAGACCCCATGTCAAAGGTTCACCACGGGGCCCCGCCATTCCTAGTTACGCCACTGGCTGCAACCCGCTATGTGGGGCCTTAGCCTACAAGTAGCTTAAAGGACCCCCTTGGGCCAGGTTCATTCTACGCTTTTTTATAACATTTTTGCTGTACGTTTTTGGCATGCATTTAGCTATGAGTCAATGAGAAAAGTTGAATATAAGTAATAAAATGAATTAATGAAAAAAAAAAAACCATAAATGTGTTCCAATAATATTGAATAATAATTTTTGCCATCTCTGCTTGTCGTTCTTGATCTACCATGGGAAAATTTCATGCAAACAATACTGTTCTTTATAAGGAAATACCATATTTTCTTGAAATGAATAAAAAAATGTCATGAGATGTCTCTATGTGGATAAAGCGAATCAGTGATCAGGACTGTAAAGATCTTCTTAGCGTACAGTAATTGTAATCAGTTCTATATTATACACTCTTAGGGATAAGGAAATAGGTTTTATATGTTCTGCTGCTTGCCATATGGTTCTTCAGTTTGTAAAAGGTTATAAAGTTCACTGAGGATTAGTCATTTATATATAGTTAGTTTCTTTGGCTTACTGCGGTGTACACTGACCTCGCATTATAGTGTTCCTTACATTTTCATTGTAATGCTTCCACTCCAGTTGGCCATCAAAGACAATAACAATAACATATGATCTAATCACAGTTTCCTGAAGCTTAACTAAGTCTGAATACTGGCCAACATGCTTGAAACAACAAATCATTCAGTGAGTTCACTTTTTTCCTTTGCTATTTAAAGAAAAGACCCTAAAACTCAGTTCATTGGGCATTATGGTTTTTCATTGTGATCTACTTTAGGCTTCACGCACATGGCAGTATAATGGCTCTGTACAACCTAAGGGGGCATTCACACGGAGTAACGCCGGGTGTGTATCAGAGCCATACATGCCGGCATTACGGCAGACTGCCGAACACTTCCCATTCACTTCAATGGGAGCGCTCGTAACAGCGGCGTTTACGAGCACTCCCATTGAAGTGAAAGGGAAGTGTTCGGCAGTCTACCATAACGCCGGCGTGTACGGCTGTGATACATGCCCGGCGTTACTCCGTGTGAATGCCCCCTTATACTTCTCAGGATCTATACTAATACCTCCTCTAGTTCCAATTTCATATGGTGGAATACAGAGTGCAAATTGTAACATATTCCATCAGATGACATATTATTTAGGCTGCAGCAGTTTAACCAATTTCATAGGTTCAGGTTAACTCTGCTATATCTGTATGTTGCCACTGTCAAGCTAAACTTTGCTACATTTGTATGTCCTGAAAAAAACTGCAAAAATCATTGTGGAATCATACATGAGCAGGGAACAGAGATGCCAAGATTCATTTCTAGATTTTTCTTCACTTGGGGCAAAGATTCATGATGCCCTGATCAAAGTTAAGATAAGATAGTCCCACCATGGGGAAATTCAGTGTGTTACAGCAGCATGGATAATCCTATTAATATTATAAATGTGAAAGTTTGTGAGTTTGTGGGTTTGTGGGTTTGTGTGTTTGGATGTTTGCATGTTCGGATGTTTGTTCCTCAATCACGGAAAAACCGCTCCACCGATTTGGCTGAAATTTTCCACAAACATAGTCATTACACTCGATTAAACAATAGGCTACTTTTCGTCACAATAGCGCACATACGTTTGTGCCAGGACCCCCACAAAACCCAAACTCACACCACCATCTCTGCAATCTCACACACTTTGGACCATAGCAAGCCACAAAATTCATATTGCCCTCTACAGCCTAGCCCCTAACCCCACACAATCACATATACATATACTTTACCACTTTGCCCCTCACCTTAACGATTCTCCAGGAGGCGCTCTTTAACGCTCCGGAGCAGCCATGTTTGCCGACCCCCACCGCTCTGACAATCCGCGACACCGCCCACCCATGTCAATACCCCTAGGCGGTCTAATAAATGCAAAAAGTTTAAGTTTAAAAAAAGTAAAAAAAATATTAAAAAAATAAATCAAAAGGATTAAAAATTCAAATCACCCCCCTTTCCCTAGAACACATATAAAAGTAGTTAAAAAGTGTGAAACACATACATGTTAGGTATCCGCGCGTCCTAAATCGCCCGCTCTACAAAGTTATACAAATATTTTTCCTGTTCGGTAAACGCCGTAGCGGGAAAAATGGTCAAAAGTGCCAAACCGCCATTTTTTCACTGTTTTGATTCTGCTAAAAATTTGAATAAAAAGTGATCAAAGCAATAACATTTCCCGAAAATGGTAGAACTACAAAGTACACCCGTTCCCACAAAAAATGACGCCCTATACATCCCCGTACACGCATGTATAAAAAAGTTACGGCTGTCGGAATATGGCGACTTTTCAAAAAATAATTTTTTAACACAGTTTTGGATTTTTTTTAAGGGGTCAAAATGTAAATAAAACCATATAAATTTGGTATCCCCGGAATCGTAACGAAGCACAGAATACAGACAGAAGCTTCTGTCACGTGACAGCAAATGACCAACAGAGGCAATATAAACAAGAAGCCAAGATTAGTAGTATACAGTTAGGCTAAGTTCATGCAGAGTTTTTTGGACCGGAACTTGAGGCGGAGGCCGCCTTGGCTTCTGGTCCAAAAGACGAGTAACCACGACTGAATGCCGGTGCACTGCACCGACATCCAGTTGCACACTCCGCTCTGGATTAAGACCAATGAATGGGCCTAATAGGGAGGAGGGGGTGTCTTCAGGTGAAACGTCCTGAAGAATGAGCATCTCGCTCAAAATCAATGGGAGCCGTCTTTTTGGTCAGGATTTTGAGGCGGATACGACCTCAAAATTCTGACCAAGAATCTCTATGTGAACTTACCCTCAATGCTTTCTTGCTGGCTGCCCTGTTGCCCCAGCACTTAAAGGGGCTCTATCAGCAAAATTATGCTAATGGAGCCCCACATATGCATGAATAGCCTTTAAAAAGGCTATTCAGGCACCGTAAATGTTATATTAAATCCCGGTCCCGTTTTTAAATCAAAGCATTAAAACATATATGCTAATCGTACCTGAACGTGCACCATGGGCAGGGATGCACGGTGTGATGTCAGCTTCGGGCACGCCTGCCTCTTCTGTCTTCTTGTAGTTACGCCCTCTAGTTCCGTGTCTTCTTCCGTCTTCTTGTCTTCAAATCCCGCGCCTGCGTAGTAGCGCTTCCCTCCGGAGCACTACTGCGCAGGCTCACTTGCCAGTCCCCGTAGAACTACACGAGTGTACTGGACGCTCGCAAACTGCCATTACGTAAAATGGCGAGCCTGCGCAGTAGTGCTCCGGAGGGAAGCGCTATTACGCAGGCGCGAGATTTGAAAACCTCAAGCCGGAAGAAGACCAATAGGAAGCCGGCAGAAGAGACGGGACCAGAGGGCGTCGCTCCAATAAGAAAGAAGAGGCAGGCGTGCCCGAAGATGACGCGGCATCGTGCATCACCGCCCCCGGTGCACGTTCGGTAAGATTTGCATATATGATTTTATGCTTTTATTTAAAAACGGGACCGGGGTATAATATAACATTTACGGTGCCTGAATAGCCTTTTTAAAGGCTATTCACGCATATGTGGGGCTTTATTAGCATCATTTTGCTGATAGAGCCCCTTTAAAGGGGTTGGCCACTTTCAGACCAATATTGACAAACAAATGTACAATAAAAAGGTATACAATTTTCCAATATACTTTCTGTATCAATTCCTCATGGTTTTCTAGATTTCGGCTTGCTGTCATTCATTCTGTTACTTCTAGAGGATAATACTCTGACCATGGTCATGTGATTTACGCTCCATGGTCATGTGATGAGCACACAGGTGCCGCTCGTTACAGTCACAGCTCAGTAATCAGACATCTGCCTGGTAATCAGCTGTGCACCTGTGTGCTCATCACATGACCATGGTCCGTAAGTCACATGACCATGGTCAGTTTCATCCTCTAGAAGTAACAGAATGAATGACAGCAAGCCGAAATCTAGAAAACCGTGAGGAATTGATACAGAAAGTATATTGGAAAATTGTATATCTTTTTATTGTACATTTGTCAATATTGGTCTGAAAGTGGCCAACCCCTTTAATTTGTTGTTGTGCAATTCTCTGTGCATTTACAATACCAATATGCCATGTTTTTAAGTAAAAGGTACCTTAAAGAGAGTCTACCACCCCCCTCCCCCCAAGCATATTCA
The DNA here is from genome assembly GCF_031893055.1 of Leptodactylus fuscus. Taxonomy (NCBI): domain Eukaryota; kingdom Metazoa; phylum Chordata; class Amphibia; order Anura; family Leptodactylidae; genus Leptodactylus; species Leptodactylus fuscus. The sequence goes on from NC_134265.1 coordinate 66,697,019, forward strand.
ACTTCTACCAGCAGATTACAGGGCACATTACAGTGATTTGCAACATACATATTTTATGTACGTCATTTTGTAGAATTGGAGAAAAACAACTTCTAAGTCTCATATAAGTGAGGCAGTTGGTGCACTGCATATGGGCCTTCAGCTCCTTGGAGCCCTGGTCTTGCTGCTTAAGTAGGTTAAGTGATGTCAACCCTTTACTGTTATAAGCTGCAAAGTTTAACCTTAGTTACATCACCCAATATTGAGTATTATGCTGATGTACTGTAGTATGTAACAACATGATGAAGATGGAATTTGCACCTATCAATAAAACACTGGGAAGTAGATGCAGTGCAGCACAATCAGACATGACCAGGCAGTTTGGCAGTTGACATGACTGAGCAGTGCACCCTGTACAGTGACTCAGCACACACAGCCGCCTGCTCAATAACATGACTCAGCAGTCTCCACCCAAGGAAGAGTTTCAGTAACATATGCCTGTCTCATAGATAACACAGAAATACTGGAAATTGTACAACACTAAAAGACATGCTAAGTCACCAGCAACAGTGTCAGATAAAGAATCAGTATACAATATGTTGTTTATGAACTGTGTCTGATATTTCAACTCACTTTGAAATGTATGAGTTGACAAATGCATCACATCACATCTCAATATAGTTGTGTCTAGTAGATCCCTGAAGGTTAGCTTAGGTTAACAAACACAAACACATGTCCATGTCCAGACGACGTCCGACACTGAGTACTGGCTCCCACCATCGGGGAACCGGGAAATGCGGTTTTTACCGCAACATCTTCTTTATTATTTTTCCTTATCCTCTCCTGATGAGAATATGTAATCGAAACGCGTAGAGAGATTAATTATTTACAGCATATCTAGTGTGAACCCTATAGAATGGCATATTTATCAAATGGACAGGGACACTAGTTATATGTTTAGGTGTCAGGTTAACTTTGCTATTGAGTGGACGCTTTAGGGCAGTGTGAACAGCATCAAAACAGTAAGGGGGAAGAAAGTATTTACTCTATACAACATTGTTATCAGCTACAGTATCAGTGAGATTATCATCATCTAGGCACCTATTTAGTGCTAACCGTCACCTGTTAAGTTGTGATTATCACTCCCCTAAGCTGAACTACCCTGCAGTATCTAGGAACATTGCAAAAAAGCTATATCTCTATAGTGTTCCCTACTTTTCTTATTGAGTTATGTATTCTAATTTTAGCCCTAGCTATACCGTTGAAAGATTTTAGCTGACCATATTTGACATTAAAAGTTATGTTTTATGCTAAGTGTTGTTTGTTACTGTAGCTGTAATATGTTGCATTTACGCCTGCCAGCATATTAAGTTGACAAATCCACTTTCACTGACGCCATGTACTTTAGTAAATATACATGAATTACATTCCATGAATATTCAGATAGACCTCTATGTCTTCTCCTTTTATCTATTGTGAAATATCCTTTGTCAGTTGAACGTGCTGAAAATATTGTGATGTAGCAATGAATAACTATCTGTTCTTGTTACACTGAAAACATACTGTACCTCACAGACAAGGAATTCCCATTTGTCGGCTAAAGTAAGCCCTATCACTTATTTGCCCAAAAACACCCACAAAATTTTACCAAAATGCCCAATTCAGGGCACATACTCTAATAATATCTACTTTGACGACCATGCGAAAAATCAAATGGTTGGGAGTTATGGTTAGAATTTTAAAAAAAAACCTGACTGTTGAACTTATGAAGAATGACTACATTCAGGCTGAGGCTTCACATTTTGGAAATGCTGCTTTTTTTTTCTTTTACTCAAAGTTGAGTGGCTTGAAAAACAATGGGCAATATATAGAAAGTACTTATACTTCTCCCTTCCGTTATATCCACTCCTGGCTTGGGCTCAAGACCCTGCAGCAAAATCTGCAACAAAAAAACCCATATTTTTTGCAATGTGGGGCCTTATCCTAACTTGTATATAGATAAGACATAATATATTTACACCATGTTTGTGAAATGTCCTGATGGCTACACCAAATATTTCTATAACCTATAATAGGCTAAATGTCCAACCTATAACTCTACTATGTTGACCCAGAGGAAGGCAAAAAAAACCCCCAAAAACCTGGGGGGAAGCAGGATTCTAATTGCCCCAAATTAGGGGGAAAAATCATTCTCAATTATGGTAATCCGATAAAACTACTGCATCAATGCCCCTTCCCCAACTACTAGTTTCCATAACTTTTTTTTTGTAAACTGGTTTCATTAACGTTTTAACACTATTATATAACTTTTAGCCAAGGAAAAGTAACTTTTACTGATACAGTTTAAGCTAAAAAATGTCAAGGGAAATATACAGCAGTATTGGTCTAGAGACCACCAATAGAATTCATTCTGGGGCCCACTATACAGCTAAATCCAAATATTACCTGACTCCCATTTGCAAATTCTTAAAACTGAACTGACGCATTTTTTCAGTATTAGCCTTCTACCTCGCCCTCACCTTGGACCATTTATGTGTCCTTCTCAGAAGCCTGCTGATTTGTCTTAGGTCCTGTTCACATCTGTGTTCGATTCATTCCGTTCCCCTTTCCACACGAAAAATGTGGAGAGAAAAGCACTGCAAACAGCACTTTTCTCTCTGCATTTTTCGTGCAGAAGCCGAGCGGAAATCACACAGAACTCTTTATAGTTTATGGGTTCTGCGGGTTTCCTAAGGTAACCGCTTTTTATACGGATTAGGTTTCCATTGGGGGATTCTCCCCGAACAGAAGCCCATGAGCAGATGTGAACATGGCCTTACATTAGGGTCCCTGTAGCTCTGTTAACAAGATGATTAGTAATGAGGGCCCCACAGTGACAGTAAGAAGATGAAGCCCAGGACAGAAGATAGTGGTTGACCTGCTCCTGTGCCTAGATTTCATCTCAGTCACCCAATGCATATACATAACATAAACAGGGTAGTTAGAATTTACTGCCCAGCTTATTTAGTCATACGTAGGGTATTAGAGATGTTGTACCCTGCCTTGACTCGGGGAGGAGGAATTTAGTTCCACTCCCAGTAATATGGTAGATAACCAACTTACCACTTGAACATAGCCCAACCGCTTAAATAAATGAAGACTCATACAACCATATAGATTTAAATTTGGCCTGTTCAGGCCGATTTATTTAACATATAAACACAGATCTTTAAAATACTGTACAACAAGCACCGCCATAACTGGGCAGTGTAAGTACCTCCAAATGAACAACCCGTATTAATATTAACAAATTCTTAACCCCTTATAAAGTGCGTATCAACCTCCAAAACCTATCCCACCGAGGGGATAGGAAAGACAACCTCAAATCTGCCCAGGCGCAGAACTCCACCTCTGGAAGGCCTTACACTGCTTGTCATAACCTGAACCTGAGACCTCCAGGGGACCTAAACCCAACACGGGGACACCACAGGCTTCAACCTTCCCCAAACCAGGAACCCCATACCACAGATGAGGTCCTACTAAACAGAGCACAAGACCTCTAACCCCACAACCCCCAGGAAAACGCCCCTTAACAACTACAAGTAAAGGGAGGGAGGGTGGGCAACTCTCACGCTGCTAACTGCCACACTGGCTCCTCCTTGTCCATAAGTTCCTTAAATCAACTCTAACCACGCCCCTCTTTTTCTCACTCTTTGTACTAGCCGTTAACCCCTTCCGTTCCCCTTATCCTCCCCCCTGTCATGGCGTTCCTATTCTCCAGGGTCTAGGGTGTTGTCTATCTGTATGTAGTACTGTGATTTTATTGAGCCATGCACAAATCTCGGGGTCTAGGACTCACTAGCCCCCCTAGATCAAGGGCACATTGAGGATTCACCTTTTCCTCTGTGGGCCAGTCCAAGCCTGACATACAGTTTCATTGTATATCTGTATAATCTATATATATATATATATATATATATATATATATATATATATATATATATATATATATATACCGTATTTTTCGGACTATAAGATGCACTGGACTATAAGACGCACCTAGGTTTTAGAAGAGGAAAATAGGGGAAAAAAATTTTGAAGCAAAAAATGGTAAAATATTTAGTATATGGGAGTTGTAGTTTTGCAACAGCTGCAAGGCCACATTGACAGGTGACCCTGCAGCTGTACGGGGATGCATAGAGCGTTTTTTTTTTGCAGGGCCAGATGTACTTTTTAGTTATACCATTTTGGGGAATATCTATTGCTTAGATCACCTTGTATTGAAAAAAAAACCCGGTGGTTTATGACATATGATTTTCTACTTTTATATATATATTCTAGGGACAGGAGGTGATTTAGAACTTTTATTTATTTCATATTTTTATTATATATTTTTAAAGCTTTTTTTTTTTTACTATTTTATTCCCCCCCCCCCCGGGGGCTTGAACCTGCGGTCACTTGATTGCAAGTCCCATAGACGGCAATACAACTGTATTGCCGTCTATGGGACATTCTGTATATTAGTATTACGGCTGGTCATAGACCCAGCCGCAATACTAATACAGCAGTGACAGGCCTGGGAGCCTCATTAGGCTCCCGGCTATCACCCGAACAGGTCGGCTCCTGCGATATCGCCGCGCAGGAGCCAGCCTGCAACTTCACAGGTACGGGGCCGGTGGGGACCGGCCCCGGGAGAGAAGGGGCCACCGATACTGACCCGGCATCCGCTGTACTAGAGAGGCGGATGCCGGCGAATGATAGACGCTGGCACAGGTGCCGGGGCCTGAGACATTGCTCCTCTGTCCTGCCTGAAGCCAGCGGCGGGGGGACGGAGGAGCGGAATAGCATCACTCCTCCCGCTGCTGGCTTCATGCAGGGCAGAGGAGCGCAGCGATGTCTCAGGCCCTGGCGTCTATCCCTTGCCGGCATTCGCCTCTCTATTACGGCGGGTGCCAGGCGCCACATTCGGACTATAAGACGCACCCTTCTTTTCCCCCCAAATTTTTGGGGAAAAAAGTGCATCTTATAGTCCGAAAAATACGGTATATAGTGAAGTGGTAGTTGTGCATGGGTGATACTTGTGAATCCTTCTATTATGATCAATGAGGGCTCAACAGCTGGAATGGTGAATGTGTTGATACTGGTAAAAGCCCCTACAACCCTTATAATTTTATATCCTATAAACCCATTTAATAAAAGAATAAATTTAGATGAGATATAAAAGTAAATGTTCTCTGAGAAAATCAGGTTACAAATCATATGGCCCACGCTGGATCTATTGGGGACAAGCAAAGAATTCACATTTACAGATGATTATATATAAATAAAATACAATTTTGGCATTAAGGGCCTATATCAGACATTTGGCTGAGCATATGAGATTTCTATAGTGCTATATTCATAAATTATTACTCATGTAAATGTAAAAAGTAATTGAAAATGAAATATCACTGCTGGATTACATCTATGGTAGTGGCAATCACATCCGTGTATTCCCAGCATTTCACAGCTTTATGTCATGACACCTCTATATCAATTCAGCGCAGTATTGCTGCAGCCATTCGGGAGCTCACTGCGTTATAACTAACTCTAATGCAGTGCGTTCCATTTATACGGCCTGGTCGGTCCAGGAAATACAGATGGATTGGACATGACTGTGTGAATAGCCACGGATTGCTGGCATTTGGAGTAAAATGTGGAATAAAACTGCGTGTGTTGTAGTGTACAGAACATACTTATAACAACATCACATGTGTGACTTATGGTTAAGTACTATGTCGAAACTTCCAAAGGAAAGCCCTCCATTAAAGCAACTCAGCAACTCATTGCAACTACCAGGAGCTGGCAGGGCGCCCCGATCAGTCAGTCACTGCCTGGCTATATGTACTGCACTATATGATGCACAGATGCTGCTTGTATATGTTTGAAAATAAGCGTCTAGTGTTGAGAACAGATTCCACAGGGCTTGGAACTATTTACATGATAACTGCTTTTAATTTTCTGTTCACTTCTTTGTATGGTTCAAGCCATTCATAATATCCTATATTTATTAACTTCAGATGATGCGATACAAAATCAAAAAAACCATCTTTCAGATTGACTTAATATAATTGTGCCAGGGAGGCAATTCAAAGAGAAAAAAATGAAATGTATTTGTACAAGTATATTCAGAATGATAGAATAACACATATCTTCTTTTATGTTAAATAACTTACAGATATAAGAAACAAAAAGGTACTGAAAACAGGAAGAAAAAGCTTGAAAATTGATACTGTAATTGTATACTTAGGGACAAGATTGATTTTTATCCACTGGTGAGCCAATGTTACACTTTTTTGGTGCCCATACCCCTTTAATGACTGTCAATCCAAAGCTTGTTCTTCTGACAGCTATTCCTCATATATATGCAGGCTTGATGTGGTCAAATGTGTATGTATTTTCAATTGGGAGAGGGGAGAAAGCCACTGTTAGACCCCTCTGGCGATGGCTTATTTTCTGCCTCATGCTTCATGATAATGTTGTGGAATGGTCAGGGGCCCGCATGCATATAGAAAAAAAATCACAGCCCCCACAAATCTGTCACACCCAGAAGTACCAAGTAAGTAAAACTAGTTTTGTCATCATCAAAATTTAGAGGGGTCAAAACTGTGACAAAGTCCCTGTAAATCTACAATCTATGAATCTCTACCAAGCAGTAGAGTTTCTTCCTCTGTTTTAGGAAAACAGACCTCCATTCTCTAAAAAAAAATTGTTAAGAAATTAATCAACACAATATTTTGGAAGTAAAAATTATATTATGATAATAAGTGGAAATTCAGTTTTCCCATCTGTGGGTTTCACTTGCTCTCCTGTCTCCTCTCCCCTTTACTTCCTGGTTTTTAGCTCAGGCCATCAACATACTTGTAAGGCTTTGTTCATGTTTGCACCAGAGTCTCTATGTAACTTCTATTTTAGTGGTACTCTTAGCCATTGTTCTGGTCCTCCAACAGACCAGAACAACAGACACAGAAGCTAATGTGAACTTAGTGTATGCTAGACAGTGTGCTTGTTTTATATTGTAGTTATCTGCACTCATACACAGAGATAGCAGACACTATAATATATCAATGTTCTAATCTTTTTTTTTAATGTAGATTGTGAGCCCCATATAGGGATCACAATATACATTTTTATTTTCCTATCAGTATGTCTTTGTAGCATGGGAGGCAATCCACGCAAACAGGGGGAGAACATACAAACTCCTTGCAGATGTTGTTCCTGGTGGGATTCGATCCCAGAACTCCAGCGCTGCAAGGCTGCAGTGCTAACCACTGAGACACCGTGTTACCCCTGTTCTAGTCCTTGTCAGGGCTCAGTTGCTGAGAGAAAGAGGGAAGAATAAAGGTGGCTGGGAACAGGGATAAGTCCTGCTGCATGACCACTAGAGCTAGATAAAGAGAGGTGGTCTGACGCTTTAGCAACAAGCTGTAAACACTGAAGAGACATATTCAGCTGTATCTGACAAACAGAGCAACAAAGATAAAGCAATGTATTGGGTAAAGCACTTCAATTAACTTAAAGGGGTTATCCACTTTCTACTATCAATGGCCTATCCTCAGGCTAGCTCATCAATATTAGATCTGCGAGAGTCTGACAACCAGGACTCCTGAAGATCAACTGCTCTGTAATAGCATGGCTCCTGGTAATGCTTACATGCTGGGAGCCACACTGCTCGCTCACTGTACGATTTGTAGTGACGGCTTTAGGTATTGCTGTGCTGCTGGATTGAAGTCTATGGGGCATATCCAAGACAGCATGGCTCCTAGTAATGTTTACATACTCGCACGTTTTAGTCACTGTACAAAGTTTAGAAGCGGCTTTAGATACTACATAATGCCACGCTGAAGTGTATGGGACAGCGCTGCAGTACGTAACGCCACCATAAATTACACTTTGTACAGCATGTGAGCAGCTAGGCTCCCGGATGGTAAATATTACCAGGTTCCATGTTGTCCCAAAGCAGCTGCTCTGCAGTGGTCCCAGGGGATGGACCCTTACAGATCTAATATTAATGACCTATCCTAAGGATAAACCATCAATAGTAGAAAATGAATTATCCCTTTAAGCCACAAGTGTAAATAGGATCCTGGAGTTCAATTTACACTGCAAACTCATCCTGTGATATTATTGGAAACAATAGCTCCTATAGATTTTTGAAAATAATACTATATAAAAAAATGTGATATTTATAGCATGCAAGAATGGCAAAAAAAGTTAATAATTTAGTGCCATGGAGTGCGACTCTGAAGCCTTGCCTAGCATTGCAGTAACTATGGATGTAAAAGATGGTGCATGGACTTCATAAATTGTTGCTTTTCTAAGACTAAGCACATCCCAATCAATGTTTTTCTTGGATTTCACAGAGAGATTACCTTGAAACATTTTGGCAGCGGCTGTTCTTGCTGATGTGGCAGGAGCTGTTGATCCCCTTCATAAACTCCCAAGCAGTTTGCACAGATGTTACAGTCAGCCTGCCATAATGAAACAATCAGATCATCACTCAGCAATGATATTAACTAATTTAGAGAATAAAAAATGACATGTATGGACATTGAAAACACTTATGAAATGAATATCAGTAATCCTGGAAACTAGATCCATCTAAGACTAGTAATGAACAATTAATGCTTGTGGTATCTATTATACATGTGCAGTAATGTATATTATTGTATTAGAATAATAATATATTAAGTCATATTGCTTATCAAAGAAGAACTTCAAAGTTCCTAATGATAAGGATACACCAGGAAAGCACCGACTGCGCTTGTCCATCAGCCATCTTCCTGTGGCCTCTTACGTGACTGTCGATTAGGCCACAAGAAAATATCTGACAGACATGCGCAACCGGTGCTTTCGGATAAAGACCCAGCAAAGAGGCGGTCTCGAGAAGAAGGTGTAGGGCGTCACTGGAGAGTCTTCAGGCAGCACAGGGGACGCCCCTTGTGCTGTCTGGAGACTCATTTGCATACATCAAAAATCGGGAATATCAACGGAACGGCGGTGTGGAGTAGAATTCTAAAGGTAGGGGAAGTATAACCTTTCTTAAGGCTATTCTGATGTGGTGGTAAGTCAAAAAAGGATTTTAATGATAGAAACCCTTTAAAAACTGCTTAAAAAAACTGAAAGCGTGTATTTACCCTAAGGCTAAGGCCCCACGTGGCATCCCGCAGCAAAAAAAGCTCCACAAGAAAAACTGTGACAGCACTGCATTGTGGTTCTTCCCTCAGTGCTTTGCACAGAAAGTTCACATAATTTTCCTTTCTGTTCAATTATACGTATAGGAAAACCGCCAGCATTTCCGTAGATATAATTGACAATTGCAATTATTGCTGCAATTTCCATGACGGTTTTGGAACACGCAGCGTGTCTGCTGCACGTATTTTACAGCAAAAGGGGAATAAGATTTAGCAGAATCCCATCCACTTTGCTGTAACTGTAAAACGCCACTTTTTTTTTCTACGGCGTTTCTGCTGCAGGCAAGCTGCAACATTGGTGCCACATGGGGTCCCGACCTAAAACTGGGGTATTGACTTTATCTAAAGGAATTACCAGTTTTCCGACATAAAATATTAGTGCTGTAATCTGCTGAGAACAGTATAATATAACGCATAAGTCACACGTTGCACAATCGCAGCATCTGTTGTAGAAATGCAACAGGAAAAAATTTAGCAATTTACAGTTCCCGTAAAGTGAATGAGATTTTGTTTCCTTTCATTTACGCATTTTGGGGAATAAAGCTGCATTTCCTGATAGACTTATATAGAGGGAAGCGAAAATGAAAAAGAAAGTGGAAAAGCAGAGAAAAACGTGTTTTTTCTGCATTCTGTAGCTTTTTCTGTTTTAGCTGCGTTTGACTACATGTGGCCTTAGCCCAAAATGATTTAAACTCTATGCTATTATTTAAGAAACAGAGATATTCAGGAGATATAAAGACTACCTATTGTTGAAAACAACTTTTGCCAAATTCTTAATCTTTCTTTACAATGTTCAAGACACTGGGAGGGGATGTGACCACCTTGGATACAAGCTTTGGTGGGGGGAAGGGAAGCAACAATGAACTTGTCAATGCTGTTTGGCTACCTATTGTTGAGTAAAAACAAGTGGGTGAACAGCAGGGACAGGACAAAACTAATGCCTCCAGTCTCAGGACGTGGCGATCTCTGACTCACATAGCATTCTGACTTTGGATACTTTGGATAGCATTGGGCACTGTACAATGTCAACCCTAGGCTCTTCAAGTGTTTGGCCTGGGGTCTGATTTTATACGGGATCTTGTCTGTGATTCTGATTAATGCAAGGGGTCTGGTGTAGGATCTCCAAAGGGTTTGGTGTAGGATCTCTAAGGGGTCTGTCTGGTGTAGGATCTCTAAGGGGTCTAGTGTAGGACCTGAAAAAATTTAGTGGGTCTGATAAGTTTGAGGGTCTGATCTTGGAGCTCTAGTCTTGGGGTCTGTATAACTCACATTTCTGTTCTGAGCTCTGAATATTTAATGGGTTCTGGTCTGAGGTCTGAATCAATTTAAGGGGGTCTGATCTGTGGTCTGAAATAATTTGATTTAACTTTACGGGCCTGATCTGGGGTCTGAATTTTGTTGCCAAAAAGGGGAAGGAGATGACATATATAGCTTTACTTGAAAGTTCTGGGAGCTCTTTTGATTTTCAACCTGTCTTCAAGATGCCAGAAAATCTGCTCTGAAACCGATCGTAATAAGTGATAAATTTGATTGTTCAAAGCACACAATGCAATATACTGCAATGTATTGATAGCTCTCCAATAAACTACTTAGCAAGGGAGGAAGATTTAGAGTCCAATTAAGCCAATAGACTATGCTTAGTTTTTTTTGTTCAGATCAGTAAAATATCCCTTTAAGAAGACATCAGCAATAATTGAGTAAGAATAATGATCGTTACAATACTGTTCCCATTGTGCAAGCAGAATAATTTATTAAATAAATATGTCTGCATATCCACTTATTAGGCTGCTCTCCTCCTATTTATCTTCACTAATACTGTTCATATGTGTAGAATCTGTCTCTTTACTCAGCCTCACGCAGAACTCTATGGAGAAAGGAGGGGAGAGGAGGAAGCTGGCAATTGATTTATATGATTTTATTTCCTCATTCTGTGCAGTAGTAGTACAAAACAGTTCCCTCAGCCACATCTATTATAAGATCTGTTGGAGGAATTGTCGATCTATGGGATCTTTTTTTTTTTTCTGAAAACAGTTTTTTCTTTGTTGAAAAATGAACATCATACAAAACATACAAAGAAGCCATAATGTATAACAAAAGAATATGAAATTCAATAAACCATCAGCTTCATAAAGTATCGAATAACAGTTGATAAAGAAATAAACAATCAAAAGAGGAAATTAGGTAGTCACAATGAAACAAGTGAGATATGTAAAGTAAAGGCGAACAAGAAGGTAAGTAAGATAAGACAAACTAAACACTAGTAGAAAGGCTAAAGAAGTTTTGAACCTGATATTGAGAGGAGTGGGAGGAGTAATGGAGGGGGAAGAGAGAGAGGAACCGATCTAAGAGGGTCTATTAATCCAGGGTAGCCATGTGGATCTGTACTTAGAATGTGACCAATTTTGCCAACTAGACAGTTCTTGGAATCGTGCGATTTGTGAGCCTTTAGTGAGCCAGGCCTGCTTAGTGGGGACTTCTGTTTGGAGCCAGAATAAAAGAATAAGAGCTTTTGCCGCCGCTAGTAGGTGAGATGTAAGGTTAGATTTCGAAGGGGAATAGGTAGAGTTTGGCAGAGAGAGGAACATTATTTCAGGGGTTATCCGGGGATCTTGCCAGCATATGTGGTGTGAACGCCCAGTGATGTTTAAGTTTGAAGTTGATTCCTGACCCAGCATTGGTGTTATGTTTTATTGAAATATTCTTAATTCCTAACAGATATAGAATACTAGATAGCCTTGTGATATTGGCTTATGGCTCTGCAATTGCACACCAATGGAAACTCTGTACAGACTCCTCAGTACTTTAGTACTAGAAATGGTAGATCATAATTTTTCTTTAGAGTATCTATATGCTCATAAGACTCATGCCAACGTTTGTTTGCCATCAAAAAGTTCCCTTATTCATTGTGTAGCAGAATTAAGTAGATATATATTTATTTGTGTGTCTTTATCAGCTCTTCCCCCCTCCCCTCTCCATAGAATTTTTCTATGTAACTATGCCTGAAAAGTGGAGAAGGTAAAATATTTCTTTACTAAAATATATTGCAAAGTTTCTTATATTCACCTGTACTATTCATTTATGAAAAGTTGTTTTAGAATTACAGGTAACTTTAACAGAATTCTTGCATTTTGTAGGTAACTCGAAGTCATTGTGATTAAAGATTTAAATGCTGCATTGTAATTGGTATTGATTTGATAAAAAAAATTGACTGAGTGCCAAAATTGATGCAGAAAGCAGGGTAATTATTATCATACCATATTACAGTAAAAGTAAGATGTCTTCTACATAGAATCCATTACTTTACTGTAAAGACAATAATCAATACACACTTAGCTGCACAATCTAAAGTAGTCATGATTTTATGGTTGTTATAGGAAGATCTACATCCTGGTCAAGTAAACACGACAGGCATAGAGTTCTGGCCTCTTAGGGTAGCTTTACATACTATAATAATCACTATGATTTAGTGGTTTGGCTGGTTGTTTAACTACAGCTCCTGATCATACAGGAAGTCCATGACGTGTCTTTACATTTGGCGATTATGTAATATTTGCGATGAAGTCAAATTCATGGTCATATGGTAAAGTGGCAAGGAGCAAAGTCAAACTGCATGCTACTAGACAGGCCATGGCAACATAATTTAAATAATAATAATAATAATAATAATAACATTTTATTTATATAGCGCCAACGTATTCAGCAGCACTTTACAAATTGATGATGCTGAAAGATTAATCTGATGTATCTTTAGGCTGTCTAGTCTAAACGTATACTTTATATAATGGGTGGTAACCAGCTGGCTGTCTCCCAACCACCAAGCTAGTGCATGTGATAAGCTCTAAGCTAAGGCACAGATGCAGCTGTGTGCAAAAGAAAGTATGTCTAGTGCTCAAAGGAGGTTGAATTTTGGGAAGCTTTCTTGAACAAATATAAAATCCAACTGTGTACAGCAAAAACCAGATGCTTATGCATTTCCAACAGAGATCCTGTCCTTGCTTATGGCATGGTAAGTATGCACAGTGAACTCTGAGCGCGTGATTAGCTCCGGGTCCATTGTGTAATACAGGGGAGCCCCAAGGACTATCTTTAAAGAGACAACATTCAGGGGACTATTACAGCGGATATCGTGAAAGGGTTAAACGGAGCCTGCATCTTCCCCCTGGCATATCCAACTGTCACCATCATGTTACAGAGCACATTACAGTAATGCACATCATACCTTTGTTATGTATGTCGCTTTCGTAGATTTAAAGAAAAACAACTTTTAAGTTTTATGCAAATGAGGCAGTTGGTGCACCGGGGGCAGGTCTTCAGTTCGTCTTCCATCTCCTGCATGCATCATTGCATGCAGTGAGAGTTGATCCTCCCACTGCTATCACATCACCCGTCCTACTTGAGTAGCAAGAGGAGTGTTCCAAGAAGCTAGATTGCTCAACTGTCTCATTTGCATAAGACTTCAAAGTTGTTTTTCTCCAAATCTATGAAAGTGACAAACATAGCAAAGATATATTGTGTACCACTGTAATGTCTTCTATAATACAGTGGTAGACTCCTGTTAATAGTTTGTCAATAACTGCAACTTAGAAAGTTGTCTATTTATCTGACATTGCTGCTGATGTTTGGCTTCTTTTTAATTTGAAGGTGGGGGGTGGGGTGGGTGGGGGGGAGGGGTTGATATTATGTGATAGGCTGCAAAGTGTGTTAACACTTCTTGTCACTGAGGTGCGATCATGCCATTTACTCTCTCCATTCTGATTTTTCATTTGTGGAAAGAAAATGTTTAGTTCTATTTGTACTGCATGGTGTAATATTCATGTCAACATTGCCTTACATTGCTGAAACAATCAAAATAAAATAAAAAAGTGATCGTCCTGAATATACTCTGGAACATCATATAATCTGGATAGCACATTTCAGCTAGTTGTAATGTTACCATTCTGTACACGTCGATTCCTCAACATGTGGAACAAGAGATTGAAAAACTAGATTTCCAACCTCTGTTGTCTGACTTTTTATTAAGTCAGACAATAGCTTGTGTAGTTGGCTAGGTGGGAAATGATCATTTAGTGTTAGGAGTTCTCCAGCCTTTCAGATGTCTGCTGAGATATGCTCATTGGATCTCAAGGATCTTTAATTTAGCTTCAGTCAGGCTCCCTGGGCCTCTATACAGTATAATGTCCCATAGTGGGCCACACAGTGTTTGTTACAAGCATTACAAAAATTATTTTCTTCCCCTTCAGGGGGCCCTGTGTGTCCGATATCAAATCCATGTCTGCGACGTTCTGATGCTGTTCAATGCCCTTTAGGGCTGAAGGGGAACTGTCAGCAGCCGATGGCAAGAATGGTGCAATGGACCTCCCTAATGTCGTGGGCCCCATAACAGCAACTAGCTGGAATGGAGATAGCTCTACTGGCAATGATATAGTACATAGCTTTTGCTACATCCATATATTATAATTTCTGACAGATGATGGGGCTACACTTTATTGGAGTTGCACAGGGTCAGGATTTTGAGGCCGTATTCACCTCAAAATCCTGATCAAATAGATGGCTCCCATTCAAATCAAAGGGAGCCGGTCAGGTGTTTTTTCCAGGAGCCGGTTTGGTCCGGCTCCCAAAAAAAGACGCGAGATGCTCATTCTTCAGGCCGATTCGCCTCACAATTCGGCTTGAAGACACTCCCGACTAGGCCCATTCATTGGGCCTTATCCGTAGCGGAGTGTGACTGGATGCTGATACAGTGCACAAAAAACTCTGTGTGAACTTACCCTTATAGTGCCAGCCAGTTTTCTAACCCCTAAGCTGCTGACCCTGCTTTCCCGGCCCAGGTACAACTTTATTTTGTAGCTTCTGTTTTAAAGCTCCTGGGCTCTAATGAAACATGTGAAGAGACCCCAGAGTATAATATTTTAATTTTCTCCTTAACATAACTTCAGATTTGTTTGCGTAAGAGAACTAGAAATTGGATAGATAGTTTCCTAGGAGCCCTAAGTGTATTCTACTCTATGTTTTAGAGGACTAATTGAAAAAATAAAATGTGTATTCTAAAGATATGTGAATTTATTAACCTGGTTCCAATTTTAGTTTTATCATACCATTTTGTCATCCTTCATAACAGGTACTATCTTCAAATCTGGGGTATAAACATTGGGGCAAAATATTTGCCCCTATGGGCCAATGTAGCCATGACTTTCTAGTAGGACCACTATATCTTCACCACTGACAATCTTTTTGGTTATTCCATACTTTTATTTGGCAGGGTGATGGATTCATGAATTTTTATTGCTCAAGTTTACTCATTATTTGGCATCTATCATGTTATTTTTACATATCTGGATTTTTATCCTCCGTCCATAGATCAAGCTGCAGTTTTTTTTTCATATCAGCACCTGTGTGATTATTTTCTACACATGTTATATATGCTATGCTTTACTCTGCATGTCATATTGTTTTAGGACTAGTTGTTTCATGTTGTTCCTATTGAACTGGATACGGTATACAGGATATTGTTTAAATAGATTTGCCTTCCTTTTAATATGTATTCAATTTACGGTTATACTGTGTTGAGGGTCAGCTCCAGTCCTCAAATATCATTACTGCCATACAAGGATAATGACAATATCTGTCTAAAATGTATAGGAGTCTGGGTTTTTTTGCGGCTCACTGTTTGATCTTTGCTTAGATTTCCAAGATGTTTGGAATAACTTCCCTACCGAGTTCCTTGAAAGACTGTGTGCAAGTGTACCTAGAAGAATTGATGCTGTTTTGAAGGCAAAACATGGTCACAGCAAATATTGATATGATATAGATGTCTCTTTTGCTTATTTGCTTCATGTTGTTAATTGACACAAATAGCGTATCACATTGAAAGCAATAGGTAAAAAGCCTCACATTGATTTCAATGGGGAGCGTGCGTATGCCGGCACCCAAAGAAATCAATGGGATCTGTTTTAACGCCGCTCATTCTGAATGAGTTTACGTTCAGAATGAGCAGAGCGTAAACTCCGTGTGAAGGCTCCCTAACACTCCTATTTTTCTAAGCATTCTTAGACCCGATTCACATCTGCATTCGGTATTCCGTTTGAGGAGTCCGCTTGAGAACCCCCAGAACGGAAAGTTATAAGCATAAAAAAGGAGTTACCTGGGAAAACACGTTAACCCCATAGACTATAGTGGGGTCTGTGTGGTTTCCACACGAAACATGCTGAGAGAAAAGATCTCTAAGCAGCACTTTTCTCTCCGCATGTTTCGTGCTGAAACCGATCAGAAACCACATGGACCCCATTATAGTCTATGGTGTTCACATGAACTAGGGGTTACTTTGCAGCATTTTATACACACGTGTCTAAAACTTTTGGATACTGTAAATGTTGTTTAATAAAGCACGCCAAGATTCATCCTTCTCTGAGTACTAAACAGTCTTTCTTTTGCACTAACTTTATATTACCTGTTAGTTGGCATATTTTACAACAGAAAGGAGCACCAACATTTTAGTGCATTTCACCCCAATTTAAAGGGGCTGCCCCATGAGGTGAAGTCTGTAGGACCTTTCCCCAGCACCACATTCAACCTCAGCATAGCCAGGCTAAATATGGGCAGGACTGGTGGCAGTCCATGCTCCCATTCACTATGGCACTCCCATTGAAATGAATTGAGCTGACCACCACCAGTCCTACCCACATTCAGCCTCACTGTGCTCCAACAGACTTCACTTAGTGGGGCAACCCCTTTAGGCCCAACGCCTTTCCCACTAATTCCTGCTCCAATTGTCAAAAAAAAAAAAAAGTGTATAAAACATAACAAAATGTGGTATACAGCATGTAGGTCACAAATTAAACCACAATTCTGGCAGATTTAGCTTAGTAAATTTCCCTCAATGTGTTTAACAGAACCTTTGACAGATGTCAATAATACATATAACCTCATGAAATTCTGTTTCAGTATTCAGTGACAGCAGACCTGCTCCTCCTCATCTGACATGTTTGCTTCGCGCACTGCATCCCTAGCTGCTAATCCATTGAAGTTATTAGTAAAACCAGCTATCCCTCCGGGGCACCATGTTAAGCAGCCTCTTGATGAGTGTAATTACGCCGATGCCAACAGTCTGTTTAGCCAATGAAGAAAGTGCTGGTGCTGAATATATTTCATGTATTTAAGATGTTATTTTTTTTTTATTTCTCTAAAAAGAATACATTTATCTCATTAGAGGGTTTTGTCTACGTGCCACACTTTAGGTTTTTTATTGAATATTAGCTCTCAGTCTAATGAGAATTTATATTGTATGCTATGCATGGCCATGGCGCATTATATCCTGTATAAAGCAGAGGCCAATTCAATTCTCAAAGAACAAAGCAGTGCCAAAACATGCAGCTAGAAGATTGATGTATGTTTATGAAATTCTGATGAAGTAGGAATATCCGCTGGATCCTGGTATAAGTGCGTATTTCATGAGAGTATTATATAGCAACTGGAATTTATTGGGTCATATGTGTAATAGTGTCTGAAATATTCATACTACTTTTTTTTTATTTTTTAAAGGGATCCTATCATTAAAACACAATTTTTTCTGTTTGACACGTAGGAATAGCCTTAAGAAAGGCTATTCTTCTCCTACCTTTAGATGTCTTCTCTGCGCCACCATTCGGTATATAATCCCGTTTTCGTCAGTATATTCTCTCACAGTTCTCTCACAGTCCTGGGGGCGGACCTCAGCGCTCAAACAGCCCTGGGGGGCGTCCCCAATGCTGCGAGAGAACTCTCCAGCGCCGCCTCCATCTTCTTCAGGAACGTCCTCTTCATGCGTCTTCTTCCGGGGCAGGCGGTCAAACTTGTAGGCCTCGGGCAGAGCTGACTGCACATGCCCGAGGCTACAAGAAAAATGGCTGCTTACACAGTAAGTAAGCAGCCATTTTCTTGTGGCCTGTGGGCATGCACAATCGGCTCTGCCTGAAGAAGATGGGGACGCCTCCAGTGCTGCGAGAGAACTCATTTGCCAACGAAAACCGGTATTTCTTCGGAATGGCGGTGCAGAGAAGACATCTAAAGGTAGGAGAAGAATAGCCTTTCTTAAGGCTATTCCTACGTGTCAACCAGAAAAAATTGTGTTTTAATGATAGGATCCCTTTAAAGCAAATGCTACTACTAAGCCAAAACATTAGTGGCCACATTAAAATGTTTAACATAGTGTCACAGCTTGTGGTGTGGACCCACTGGGGTGCAAGAGAGTTAGCTTAGGACCAAATCGATGAGCAGAGCCTAAGGGGCTCCTTGGTATTTTTTATTAACCCTTTCACACTGTACAGGGACATGGACTTTGCAGCAGGGCATCAAGATTCAATGTCAAGCTGGCAAGCAAGAACTGTGGTCAATTGAGAAACAGAGCAGTTGGCATTTGTGCACAACAGAACATAGCTGTTAGGAACGAAATACAATATATAACGGACAGTTAGTCCCGAGCCACCAGACTGCCCTGCACACCCCTACATAATGCCCTCCAAACCGGAACAGAATCACGCCCCAGAGGTCTTCGTTAGAGCTCCTGATGGTGGAGATAGATTGGTAAATTCTTGGACCCAGAACCGCAGCCGCCCAGAGAGCGTTACACGCACAGTGCATACCAAGTTACAGTGGAACCAGAAAACCCAAAAACCACTCACCTAGGTGGGTGAAGAAACAGATAAAGCTGGTCAGCAGAGTTGAGTGCAGTAATGGGAGTTCGTCAGGAGATGACGGAAGCACCACGGGGTAGTCGTACAGGCAGGGTTGGTATTCAGGAGGTCAAGTGGTTTCCACAGATTAGACAGGACGAAGTCAAACAAGCCGGGTCATACACTGAAAGTTACGTGGTACCAAAGGGTGCTGCAAAAGGGTAATCAGACAAGCAGGGTCATACACTGGAGATCATGTGGTTCAGAGTCGCAGGTCAAGGAGAGGTGGTCTTCAGACAAGTCGGGTCATACACTGGAAGTCACGTGGTTCAGAATCGCAGGTCAAGGAGAGGAGGTCTGGAAGGCAAGCAGGGTCATACACTGGAAGGCCAATAGCAGAAACAAAGTATGAGGCAGGAAAAGCAGGATAGGAGCGCAGGGTGAGCTAATCTCAGGAGAACTGAATAATCAGCGGTGAGCCAGAGCCAGAGTCAGGCCGAAATAGCCTCCGGCTTGCTGGCGACCCCCAGACCCCGGAAGTCCAGTTTCCGGTTCCAGGAGGAGACTGGCAACCCCTGAAGATTATTGCGGAGGTTCTGGTCTTCTCCCTGAGGGGACCGGAAGCGCCGGACCTGGTGCAGTAAGTAGCAGAAGCTCCAGTCCAAGGCCTAACAATAGCTTGGGGTTAGGGCTGGCAGCATACAGGTAACAATGCTAGCCATGATAATAGTTTTATTAAGATAGCGCCAAGATATTCTCCAGGACTTTACAAATCAGAGGTTACATAAACAGACAATGATTGACATTACAATGTGACAAAAAATTGACGTATAAAACAATATGAGTGAAGGCCCTGTTTATGGCGTAACAGACAGGCAGACAAAATCAAAGGGACTGGCCAGGCCAATGCAAGGAAAACTGACAACAGCTTAAGATACATATTGAACATTATTGCTCAGGCACAGGAAGATGGGGGGAAAGGTCCTCATCAATTCATCAATCCTGTGACTGTTGGCCATTCACTGGAGAAAAGAGAATTGGCATGCTGGCCCTTTAAGAGACAAGAGTCAGCACACAGACACATGGGAGAAAGCTACAGAGGACCCAGGAGAGAAGCTGCAGTGAGGTGGACATCAGCACCAGAGACCAGGATGGGGATGACACATCATTTGACCACTTACAGCATACCAAAGGCGAGCAGAGCAAGACACATAACTTTAGCATCCTTGCCAATAATTGTGACATTAACCTAGGAAACGCTATATCTGAATGATTTCTACTAGATTAAATCCATAGAGATAACACTCAAGGGACAAGCTGGGGTCAGACGGAAGTGTCAGGTTGCAAGGCTGCAGCCCCACTGCCTATAGAATCTATAGAGTATTTATATGCAAGTACACACCATCTCATTCCCTTCCGAGCTTGCAGTTGTATTAGTATTTTTAACCCATGCATTTTTTTTTTTTTTTTGAAAAAAAAAACTGATCACCAATATTTCTCATTATTCTATGAAAAATTTAGCTCAATGTTCAGTGTTACTAATCCTATGAAACTAGTTTTCAGCACATATTGTTCAGGAAGGTCATTCTACATATTTGGTACAGATGTTTCTAAAGGTGCATTATCATTTCAGCTATACCTATCAGAAGACAACATTCCTGCAAGCTAACACAGAACAGACACACACACAAAATATTTGACAAGGCTAGAACAAAAAAAAAAACAAAAAAATCAGTGTAGTATATAGAGAGGGACTTTATAGCAAAGATCAAAGTGACCCCCTCAGTATTATGTGGCCAATTTTTCCACCCACAATGGAAAGACTGGTGTTTATTTATCCCTCCGTATCTCCACTGTAATCCTCGTATCACAAAGCTGCCAAGTAGCATGCCTTTGGTCAATACTGTAGGGTATTTCTCTAAATCAGATGTATACTGTCAGCTGTGCAGCCAAACATGGCGTGAACCAGGTCTCACATGCCTAGCATGTTCAGCTAAATATACAATATAATGATCTGTCCCATTTTACTACTAAATTCTTACATAGTACAGGCTTTACAGGCTTACCAGCTTTGTTTTTATGTTGTGTACTGTACAGCCAAAATGACTTGTCACTTGTATTCTATGGGTCACTTTGATTAGGGCAGTACCAAATTTGTATAGTTTTTTTTTAACATTTTAAGCCCTTAAAAAAAAATCCAAAACTTTGCAAGAAAATAACTTCTTACACCCGTATTTTAAAAAAATTATATATTTCTGTGTATAAGGCGTAAGGTGTATTTTTTTTGTGGGGCCAGGTGTACTTTTTGTTTTATACCAATTTGGGTACTGTCTATGGCTTTGATTAATTTTTATCCAAATTTTAGGAGAGGCGAAACATTGAAAAACAGGGGTTCAGCTCACCCCCCCGGTTTGTATGGGAAAAATATTTTTTATAAGTTTGTAGAGCGGTATTTTATGCACACAGGGGTATCTAATTTGTATGGCCCGGCTTCTGCATTTGTAGGCGGATGTGATGACGTCACATCGGGCCTACAACTATGTGAGAGCGGAGAGAGTGGCGGGGGAGCTTTGGAAGGTGAGTGTAAGTGTTTGTTTTGTTTTAAACATTAAGGTGGAACATAATGAAGGGGGCCCATGAAACTTGGGGCAAATGAAGGGGGGGGGGAGAACGGCATGACACTGGGGAAGATGAAGGGGGGATACGGTATGACGCTGGGGCAGATGAAGGAGGGGGAGAACGGCATGACACTAGGGCAGATGAAGGGGGGGAGAACGGCATGACACTGGGGCAGATGAAGGGGGGGAGAACGGCATGACACTAGGGAAGATGAAGGGGGGGAGAACGGCCTGACACTGGGGCAGATGAAGGGGGGGGATGGTATGACACTGGGGCAGGGATGGGGGGACATGAAACTGAGGGTCGATGAAGGGGGGAGAACGGCATGAAACTGGGGACAGAGATGGAGGGGGAGACATGAAACTGGGGAAAGAGGAAGGGTGTATATGAAACTGGGGGAGAGATGGAGGGGGGCATATAATTTACGGGTGACTGTAGGAGGATTATACTGTGTGGGAGCACATGAAAAATGAATGAGAATGGGCAGAGTCAACATAAAAGTGGGCGGAGCTAAATTTGCCTAAATCATATATGTTAAAGGGGTTCGCCAGTTTTTTTTCTTAAATATGGGCCAAATAACTGGATGCATCAGTACAAAACACTTCTCAATATATAACCTTTTTAAATTCAGCACAGTTTATATGATTTATTTTCAGGTCATTGACCTCAGCTGTGATGTTTTGTTTGCAAACTCACTACCCCTTCCTGTGAGTAAATGTACCAGCAACCAAAACGTCACTGCAGCAAGTGACGTCGGGTGTGGTAGTGATTTATTACCTGTGATTTAATTGTACGGAAGAATGGAGAAGAGAGGGGTACACAGAGAGTGAGAACAAGCATATGAATAATTCGTTTTTTCAAGCTAGATCAGTATATGAACCCCTTTTTCTGGTTCACCACACAGCATATGAACCCCTTTTTTGCCCCCCCAGTATATGACCCCCTTTTTATGGCCCCACACAGTATATGAACCCCTTTCTTATGCTCCCTCCTCAGTATACGTTAGACCACTACCTACTGTATTATTGCAATATGTAGCGAGCAATAATTCACCCATCCATGCTGCTGTCAGGGCTGGCCTCCGCTGCAACCTCCAGGGTGTAGCTGACACTGAAGAAGAGCAGCTTCTTTAGCATTGTGATATAAGTGCAAAATAATATGGAATAATAGATACTGGATGATTAAAAAATATTGCCCCTTCCCCAGGTTAATGCCTGTCTGAGCAACTTTTGTTGCCACCCAGAATTGTTGGTCATACAGTGTGGTCAACAAGTGTTCAGCTGACAGCAATTTTATGTTTATGGCTAACATTAGACTGCTTGAAAATATAAGTATATAAATGAGTAACACATTCCCTGCATCCCCAGTTATCATGTTCTTCTAAACCTATACTGCTTACATAGCTCTAAAAAATACACAGTTAGTATTCATTTTGGGATATGAATTCATTTAAAGGGATCCTATCATAGAAACCTTTATTTTTATGATTAACACGTGCTGCAAGAGGACTCATTTGCATACTGACAAGAACCGGGATTGCTATGGAACGGCGGCGAGGAGAAGACAACGAAAGGTAGGAGACTAATAGATTTTCTTAAGGCTATTTCGACGTGTTACTCATAAAAAAAGGGTTTCTATGGTAGTATCTAGAGATGAGCGAACAGTAAAATGTTCGAGATTTGATATTCGTTTCGAGTAGCCCCTCAATATTCGACTACTCGAATCGAATATCAAACTCTATTACAGTCTATGGGGGGAAAATGCTCGTTTCAGGGGTAGGCAACGTTCGATCAAATTATACTTACCAAAGTCCACGAGTGAGGGTTGGGCTGGATCCTCCAAGAAGTCTTCTCTGTGCAGCTTCCCCGCGGCGTCTTCCGGCTCTGATTTCACTCTGCCAGGCATCGGGCCTGGGCAGAGCCGACTGCGCATGTCCGCACTACAAGCGGACATGCGCAGTCCGCTCTGCCCAGGCCCGATGCCTGGCAGAGTGAATTCAGAGCCGGAAGACGCTGCGGGGAAGCTGCACAGAGAAGACTTCTAAAGGTAGGAGAAGAACCAGCGTTGATTGGCCGACTGAATAGCATTCGGCCAATCAACGCTGGTTCTGCATTGAACTTTTCCATTCGAATAGCGAGTGGTACTCGATTGAGTATGAGTATTTCGAATACCGTAGTATTCGATCGAATTCCTACTCGATTGAATACTACTCGCTCATCTCTAATAGTATCCCTTTAAGCTCCTTCTTTAAAAAGCTTTTAAGTCTTCCCTCCATAATGTTTCCTTGTCACTTAATTTCCTTCTAGATTCCAGGATTTCCCTGGCAACCTAGGTTATATTCATACCACTCTGTATGTAAAAGTGCCCATAGACATTAATAAGTAATCGAATACTAAACGGTCCTTTTGGCATATGTTTGATTTGGATATGTAGGGATAATGGCAATTGCAATAAAATGATTCACTATACTTCTTAATAGTAGTATAACTGTATAAAACACCATGTGGCATCCATTTGCCATATGGATGGACACGTGGATACAGCTACATATGTTTGCCTACACATACAGTATTTAGCCTTTACTGACTTACCATATTTATAGCAGTAGTTTCGGAATATTCATGACATTCTTTGTCACTTCCAAACAGTATCTATGATAAGTGTTCACTTTTAAATCACACTTTGCAGGTCATGAGGTCTTCTATTGTTTATATGCAGCATCCCAGAGTGATCCTGCTTCTATTGTGCTTGTCTTTGTGCCTCTGGGTATGTTTGTACACCCTGTCTATATGTTCTATGTTAAATGTATTTGTTGTTTTGCAGCTTTCCTCATTGTATTTCCCTTTTTAGTTTCCCCACTGTCTAGTACCTCCACACTTGGTACAGCCCTGGCCTATCACAGACAATTGGGTGGGGTCTGCAGAGACTTTTGTCTCCAGGAGAACTGATGGGACCCCAGTCTAGCAGTTTGTGGTAACATGGTATGCTGCCTCTATTGTACTGAGACTCAACAACTTCCATCCAGCCCCAAAAGGGTAAGATTGAAGCCCAAAGCTCATCTAGAGATAGCCCTGAGACAGGGAAGTTCTGCTATCTAATATTTGCACACTGTGCCAGAAGGAGAGAAGGAATCCTGTGCCAAGTACGATTATCTGGGATCTGCTACTTAAAGGTAACCAGACCCTTGCAAGGACTGCCTAGGTGTACAGCTCCCAGTATCTTCTGCTGCAGGTGGCTGAGATGTGGAGATAGACTAGTTGGAGTGGACTATGGCACTAGAGCCTCATCATCACTGGGCTTCCATTGCATGAAATACAGTACACAAAGTACACAAAGTATTTGCCCTCAGAAAAACCACATTGTTACCACCCACTTGTCTAGTGTTGCATCAACACTAAAAAGGCATTTGGGTCATTCCATGTTAAGTGAACCAATGATTTTTACCTCTATATTTCTAATTGTTTGAGATTTTGTTATTTGGTAATAGTGTGACCGAGAATGCAAAATATGAAGAAAAAAACAATTCTAGAATTTTTTAAATTTTTTAATTGATTTTCGAAGTTCAGAAAAAGTGTGAATTTCTGTGTTGCCTGCCTTTACGTTTCTCCTCATAAGTGAGGCTAGAAAAAAGATAGAGAAACAAAATAAACACCATTCTTCTTAGAAGTGTACAGGCTTTCACCAAATATGTCACAAGAGTATCTTTGTTAATATTTTACCCATGTGAACACAACCACAAAATTTTAAAACGCATTTCCGAAAAAAAATGTTTAATTTAAAAATTACCAAATAATCCATGATTTTTATATATTACTGTATTATTTTATTATGTTACAGTTTAGGGGGCATTCGCACTACCATTGGTGTCCGCTCAGTAGTGTCCATGGTTATTGTCCGTACAAGATTTTAGCAACAGACACCCGCTGGTCTGTTTGCAATTTCCATTCATTTCACTTGGATTTTATCTTGTGCCCTTTAGTGTCCCTTTGTGTGTCCGTTTACAACCATGTCCGTTTTTTCAAGCGGACAAAAAAATCCTACATGCATTACTTTTCTGTCCATTCAAAAAATGGACAGTAAGGGTTAGTTTTTTTTTTACCATTGAGGTCTATGGGCAACGGACATATAACGGACACTAACATCAGTTACTGTCCGCTTGTGTCCGTTATGATAGGTGTCCATCCTGGAGAGGGGGAGTTAACACCCAGCTATGTGCCGAGTAAAGCAGGGAGTGAAGAGAGCACAACAGCCTGCAGGTTAGTGAACAAGCATCATGGGAATACCCCTTTAAGAACAGGCATGTAGTCATGGCAGGTTGAATTGGTGCCTTGAGCTAGATTCTAGAATGGAGTCTGACACAGCTATCATGTAGCATTCGGGCAGCACAGCTTGTTCATAGTGATAGCAAACCAGTGTCAAAATTATGGGTCAGGTTAAGTCGGCAGTATAAACTTTTGGGCAAGAAACTAGAGAACAAGTACCTTTTGCTCAGGTGAGCTGCGCTGGTTGAGTTCACCTTAAATAAGCAGAAGCAGGCTGGGGTTGGCTAGGGACTGTTTAGTTAGTGCATGCACCAGCCCTTTATGAGAAGAGGATGAGTGCACGCACCCTACAGAACAGGAAGAGAGAAACCATGTGTGCAGCAGGAGAGTGGAAGAAAGAAAGCAGGGCCTGTAAGTGAGCTGGCAGCTTTGACTGCCAGGAGGGGCAGGGTGACACAACCTGTATATTACTCTCAGAAGTTCAGGCGTCAGAATGATTGATTTTTAAGGTATCTATGTCAAGGTTTGCTTTAATATGAAAAATGGCTTTATATAACTAAGAACTCCTACGTAAGTATGGTAAGATAATTATAGAAGCAGCAGTCCCGGGAAAGGATCTCGCTCTGCCTGATTGCTATTGTCTGATACAGTTAAAACATCCATGAATCAGACAGCGCACAGCGAAGGGTCACAGCTGACTGCGGAAAATGGAACTACGTCTGATCTTCATGTTACTGTCACGGCTGGGAAGTGGATGGTGAATCATATCCATTAATGACGTTTGAGGCAGCAAAACATTATACGCACGTAATTTAACATTATGCTTCCAATTCACCCCTACAAAATATAGACTTTTTCTGCTGGAGGTGTTTAGATTATACACAGTATTTTTTCTGGAATGAATACAAAAATTTCTTTAGAGTGTACATCTATAAATGAATGTACAGTTCTATTTTCATCTGGAGAAGAATACACATGATGGCTAATAAGCTAAGAGATACAGTCTTTGGAAATACATTACAATAAAAAAAAGCCTTGAATGTGTTTTGTTATGATAGATAAATAAATAGATAGATCTATATGTATATATAGATATATTGACATACTTACATATATACATACACACAAACATAAATAAATATATACTGTACTAGCAGGAGGACCCGGCTTCACACGGGTATATTAAATTTTTTGTTTGTGTAGTGGCCCATAAGAATTGTCCAATTTTGCACTGGTGTATTTTGTATGTTGTTTGTGTGTGTCCATAAGCGTCACGTGATCATGTGTATCTTATTTTGATATCGGTGAAAAACCTGTGATCAGTTGTTATGGATACCTGGAGTAAAGCTGTGTGTATGTGACCTTGTGTAACAGTGTCATCCACAGTGCCCTGCTTCTTTAAAGCTGACATACAGCAGTGGAGAAAAATGGCTGGGTTGCTATGGAAACCTGGAGTAAAACTCTAATGTGTGGTACTCTGTGCAGAGCCATCTATCTAATTCTCAAAATCAAATAATGGATAATGTATGGTATATGTACCACAATAGACAAAATCAAAAATAGGAAATATGGAAGGTACATTAAAATTTAACTTTTATTTAATACTTAATAAAAGATCCCTAAAAAAAAAAGGGGGAAAGTCATACTTGTATATCAAAGATATAACTATTGCAAGGGAGAACAGTGGTTGAGAGCAATAGGCGCTATGCGTATGCTAGTTGATAGGGTTCCTTTAAGAAAAGGTACATAAGAACCCAATCCGTGGTGACAGTGGTAGCCACTAAATAGCCTGGTGTAACCTGCTGATCACGGTATAGCTCACCCCTTAAAGGGCAATGATGTACACACCACTCCTACAGGGTGTAGCTGAATACACCCATCAAATATTGAACCCAAAGACATCAACATATGCTCACACATACCACTCATCCAGTAGTAGGACTAACAGACCCTCACTACTGCTAACCTGGAGGGCAAGATTGGTGCCCCCATCACTAATGCTGACAGCCACTTTGAGCCACGTAGGTGGCACAATCACACTTCAACACACATAGAACGGCCCCATGAAATAAGCCTGATGCGTATCCTCTAGTATTGTTTCATCCAGTTCATCAGAGGCTATATGGACCTATCAGTATAAACGAGAGCTACAGTCATTCGCCTCCCGTATAGTAACAGTCAAAGTTTTTTAGTAGTGGCTGTCAGCATTAGTGATGGGGGCACTGTGTGTGTGGAACTGTGTTCAGATGCGCATACCCAATCCTCTGGCATGTGGTACTGTGTGCACACGCATATATCCACTCACCTGGCATGTGGCACTGTGTGCAGACTCGCGTATCTAATACTACGGCATGTGGAACTGTGTGCAGATGTGAGTATCCAATCCTCCGGCGTGTTGAACTGTGTGCAGATGTGCGTATCTAATCCTCCCCTGTGTGGTATTGGGTGAAGAGGTGCATATCTAATCCTCCCCCGTGTGGTACTTTGTGCAGACACACATATCTAATCCTTCAGCGTGTGGAACTGTGTGTAGACGTGCATATCGAATCCTCGGTCGTGTGGTATTGTGGGCAGACGCACATATCTAATCCTCCCCTGTGTGGTATTGTGTGAAGAGGCGCATATCTAATCCTACGGCGTGGGGAACTGTGTGCAGACGCGTGTATTTAATCCTATGGCGTGTACAACTGTGTGCAGACACGCGTATCTAATCCTATGGCGTGTGGAACTGTGTGCAGACACGCCTATCTAATCCTCTGGTGTGTGGAACTGTGTGCAGATGCGCATATTCAATCCTCTGGCATGTGGTACTGTGTGCAGATGCATGTATCCAATCCCCCGGGGTGTGGTACTGTGTGCAGACGCGTGTATCTAATCCTTCAGCATGTGGAACTGTGTGCAGACGCACGTATCTAATCCTTCAGTGTGTGGAACTGTGTGCAGACGTGTGTATCTAATCCTCTAGCATGTAATACTGTGTGCTGATCTATATCTAATCTTCTGATGCGTGTATCTCGGTTTGGATATCAGTGTTGTATTGTGCATGTGGAGTGACCGTGTCTATTGCAGTTGGAATATGAGTGAAAGACTTGCAGGTTTGTATTGGCTAAGGGAGGGGGGGCATTGTGTTGGGAATGCTGTATCTCAGCAACGGTACTTCTGAGTGAGTTGGTGTCTTGTCTTAAACCTCCCTGGATACCTGAAGTATCTCTGTACCAAATTTGGTGAAGATCGGTCCAGTCGTTTGGTCGCGCATAAAGAACAGACAGAAAGACAAGAATTCACTTTTATAAGACAGAGAGATATAGATGGAGATATACATTTAGATATACATACTGTGTGTGTGTATATATATATATATATATATACTACTGTATATACTATATATATATATATAGTAAAGGTGTGAACCTAGAGGGCACTATAGAGTGACCAACAGGGTTAAAAGGACCTGGACCACACCCATACCAGAGAAAGGGGCTCAACTCCAGAGCGAGTGCACACAGCTAGAGAGTGCTGCTGGTGACCTGCAGGAGCAGGTGGGCTGGACTAGTTAGTGTGCGTTCACACAATGTAAAATGGAGCGTGATCTGGCATGTATACGGCGTGTCAGAGTATGAGTGCTCAAAAAGATCCCATTGATTTCAATGGGAGTTACGAGCGTATACTTTGCGTTATTTTGCGGCAAAATTACGGGCGCAAAATAACGCGGCGTACACGCTCGTAACTCCCATTGAAATCAATGGGATCTTTTTTGAGCGCTCAAACTCTGACACACCGTATACGTGCCAGATCACGCTCCATTTCACATCGTGAGAACGCACCCTAAGAAACAGACAGGAGGTCTGTCCCAAGAGGACTGGAATCCAGAAAAGTATTTGAGCCAGACTGGTGAGAAGAAACATCAGAGTATCTTCCCCCAATTGATTAGTCAAGGGTTCAAGAAGTGAGTTAGTGCCCTCTGTGTGGGCTAGGCTGTTTGTTATTTTTGTTACTTACACACACACACACACACACACACACACACACACACATACATTTATTGTACACAGAGGTCCAGAAAGTATAAAAAATGTGAAATTTTGTTGCCAGGTTCAAATTTCCTAGCAAATTAAAGTGACTCCTAACATAGTTTCTAGAACTGACAAAAAAAAATTCAAGTTCATCCAGTTGAGCCTGTTCTCCTGCATTATTTATCCCCAAGAGGTAAAAGGAACTTTTGCTCAATTTTGGGAATAAATTCCCTCTCAACTCAATTCTGATGATGAGTAATTTCCATGGATTCATGAACCATCTTCAATAATTTCAGTAACTATAATATATCATCCTATTGCAGTCAAAAGAGATATTCAGGTGCCGATGAATTCACCATGACCACTTGGCAGAGAACTTCATAGTCTGAAGATGAGTTTACATCTGCATGGGAGACTCTGTAGCAGAAACTATCAAAAATCAGTAGATAGAGAGGACAAAATGGTGGCTCAGTTGTTAGGACTGCAGCCTTGCAGCACTTGGGTCCTGGGTTTTAATCCTGCCAGGAACAACATCTACAAGGAATTTGTATGTTCTCCCCATGTTTGCATGGATTTCCTCCCATACTACAAAGACATACTAATAGGAGAAAAAATGTAGATTGTGAGCCCCATATGAGGTTCACAATCTACATTAAAAAAATTTAAAAAATCAGTAGCTAGAAAAGTCTTGTACAGAGGAATTTTCTCGCTGCTGCTTTTAGTTTGATAACGGCAGATACCCAACTTCAATGGCTAAACTCCTTTCTGTGAAGTATTACATTTCCTAAAATTAGAGCGATTTTACTGTGTCACTTGAAAGCCAAGACCCATGCTTGATCCTGATAATGTAACCCACCACCCCTATTATCCTGGGGCTCACATCCCCCTATATATCCTAATATATCCTATTTAAACCTCTTCTGTCTGGTTTTAAGACCCAAACCTTACCTCTAAAGGCTTGTAGAGATGGAAAGACTGAAATAAAGTGATAAATAAAAGTGAGTGTATAAAACATGAAGCTATCACCATTACAGAGATATCAAGTCATCCTATTAATATTATAAAGGTGAATGTTTGTGGGTTTGTGTATTTGGATGTTTGGATGTTTGGATGTTTGTTCCTCAATCACAGCCAAACGGCTGAATGGATTTTGGTGAAATTTCACACACACCTAGATATTTCCCATGAAAGTGCAATAGGCTACTTTAAATGTGGGTCACTCAGCCCAAATCGCCACCGTCACCCTACAAACACCCCTCCGGGCTCAGCTGTCCACGCTCCTCCTATTTGTGCATGGCAGCTGTGGGCGGACTATGGAGCCAGGGCTGCAGCATCATAGGTTGAGGCCTCAATGTGGGCGTGCCGATTCAGCAGTGACACAGAGAACAACATGGCAGCTGCCCACAGGGACCCGGAGCCGCAGCTATGCCAGGCTGCCACACACATCGTGGAGGAGGCTGCTGCACCCGACCCAACAAATACAGGTCAGTGCAGCGGGGGGAGGGGGTGTCCCGGGGGAGGCGGGGGTGTCCGGCAGGGAGAGGGTGTCCTGGGAGGGGGGGGGGCCAGGGGTAGTCCCCAGGTCCCCAGCTTCAGTTCCCCCCGTGTAGTAACACTCACCTTGGTCTCCTTCGCTCCTGTGTGTGCTGGCTGACTGCATACACTTCGCAGCCGGCTGCCTGTGTGTCCTATATGAAGCACAGCAAGCTCCGGCGTCTGGTTGCTATGATGCCGGAGTTCACTCTGCTACATAAATGACACACAGGCAACAACACGAGAAGTCTATGCAGGCAGCCAGCACACACAGGAGCGAAGGAGACCAAGGTGAGTGTTACTACACGGGGGCCGCTGTAGGGAGGGGGTATGAAGCTGGGGGCAGAGATGGGGGGACATGAGAATGGGGGGCAGAGATTGGGGTAGGAACCGGGGGTAGAGATGAGGGGGACATGAAGCTGGGGGCAGAGATAGGGGGGGGGAGAAACTGTGGGCAGAGATGGGGGGCAAGAAACTGGGGGCAGATAAAGTGAACTGGGGGCAGAGAAGGGGGGACATGAAGCTGGGGACAGAGATGGGGGGAAGAAACTGGGAGCAGAGATGGGGGGACAAGATACTGGGGGCAGAGATGGGGGGACAAGATACTGGGGGCAGAGATGGGGGGACAAGATACTGGGGGCAGAGATGGGGGGGCATGAAGCTAAGGGCAGAGATGGGGGGACAAGATACTGGGGGCACCGATAGGGGGACAAGAAATATAAGCGGTTCGGCGCCACCGCCAACCCGCAGACGAAGTCGCGGGTAACTGCTAGTTCATAATAAAAGGACATGAAGAGCAATGGAAAGTGACGTTACATGACTGTCCTCAGTAAAAGCCCAAGTGACATCAAATGTGAGGGGGAAATTGTCTCTTCTCTATATAACTATATGTTGGTGCACTAAACATGAATGTTAGAGCTTGATACTTTGTAAAAAAAAAAAAAAAAGAAATGAGAGGGGTTTAATAGAAGTAATGGAGTAATTTATGGCGCACATTTACTCCAGCTCGTACCTCATGCCTCTTCATAAATTAGTTGTGTTTCGTTCAGCACACTTTAAATTAAGACTTGTCGAGAAAAATCCTTATTGATTTACAGAGTGTGTACAATTACATAATTATGATGTCATATGGTCTAGCAATGTTCCACGCCGTATAATGCCCCATTCACACAAAGTATAATGTCCCAAAGTGGCCTACAGACAGTATAATATCCCATAGCGGCCCCTCCACACAGTATAATGTACCACTGTGGCCTCTGCTGTCACTATTATTCCCCATGGCAGACCCTGCACACACAGTATTATGCCCCATAGTGGCCCCTGCACAGACAGTATTATGCCCAATAGTGGCCCCTGTACGCACACTTTTATGCTCTATAGTGGCCCCTGCACACAGTATTATGCCCCATAGTGGCTCCTGAACACAGTATTATGCCCCATAGTGGCTCCTGCACACAGTATTATGCCCCATAGTGGACCCTGAACACACTATTATGCCCCATAGTGACCCCTTCACACAGTATTATGCCCCATAGTGACCCCTGCACACAGTATTATGCCCCATAGTGGCTCCTGAACACAGTATTATGCCCCATAGTGGCCCCTGCACACAGTATTATGCCCCATAGTGGACCCTGAACACACTATTATGCCCCATAGTGACCCCTTCACACAGTATTATGCCCCATAGTGACCCCTGCACACAGTATTATGTCCCATAGTGGCTCCTGCACACAGTATTATGCCCCATAGTGACCCCTGCACACACTATTATGCCCCATAGTGACCCCTTCACACAGTATTATGCCCCATAGTGACCCCTGCACACACTATTATGCCCCATAGTGACCTCTGCACACAGTATTATGTCCCATAGTGGCCCCTGCACACAGTATTATGCCCCATAGTGAACTAACCACAAACAATTATTATTTCAGACTCCAGCGTATAATGATTGGAGATCTGGGGAGGATACAGACATAAAAAAAAACCTGTTACTTACCTCTCCTGTGCTCCGCCGCACTCCCCTGCTGCTTTCAGCCCTCTGCAAATATTGGTACAGATGTCACATGAGCCAGGCCGGCGTCACTATGCATAATGATCCCGACTTAGTCAACGTGACGTCTGGGATTTCACCAAGTAGGCCTGAAGACTGACAGGAGAGGTAAGTAACAGTGTTTCTTATGTTCCCTCATCTTTTCTGGTCTTCCAATTATTACACTCTGTGGTCTGAAAAGACCCCAGAGTATAATGATAGAAATGTTTGTTGGGGTTTGTGGTCTCGCAGATTCTACTCTGCAGAAGGGGAAAATCCAGAAGCTGTGAGCAGGAGCGAGGATTGGTATGTAAATAGGGCCCGTTACGTGCTGGGGTTACTCAAGGTAATGTCCCAGGCCCTGTGGCAGCAGCTACTGCTGCTATCCAGGTATTTATGCCATTGATTATAATGAGAGTCACAGAATCTGTTTATGAAGATACCTAATTATTACCTCCATATGTCCCACATATCAGTAACTCTTACGTGAGACACACAGGGGAGGTTAATGTGAGGGACATGATGGGGTTAACTGCTATTACTATGAGGTACATGGAGTTACTAAGCTGGAATGCACGGGTGGGCTTATACTCAAGTATATATATATACAGTCCTATGAAAAAGTTTGGGCACCCCTATTAATCTTAATCATTTTTAGTTCTAAATATTTTGGTGTTTGCAACAGCCATTTCAGTTTGATATATCTAATAACTGATGGACACAGTAATATTTCAGGATTGAAATGAGGTTTATTGTACTAACAGAAAATGCGCAATATGCATTAAACCAAAATTTGACCGGTGCAAAAATATGGGCACCTCAACAGAAAAGTGACATTAATATTTAGTACATCCTCCTTTTGCAAAGATAACAGCCTCTAGTCGCTTCCTGTAGCTTTTAATCAGTTCCTGGATCCTGGATGAAGGGATTTTGGACCATTTCTTTCTACAAAACAATTCAAGTTCAGTTAAGTTTGATGGTCGCCGAACATGGACAGCCCGCTCTCAAATGATCTGAAAACAAAGATTGTTCAACATAGTTGTTCAGGGGAAGGATACAAAACGTTGTCTCAGAGATTTAACCTGTCAGTTTCCACTGTGAGGAACATAGTAAGGAAATGGAAGACCACAGGGACAGTTCTTGTTAAGCCCAGAAGTGGCAGGCCAAGAAAAATATCAGAAAGACAGAGAAGAAGAATGGTGAGAACAGTCAAGGACAATCCACAGACCACCTCCAAAGAGCTGCAGCATCATCTTGCTGCAGATGGTGTCACTGTGCATCGGTCAACTATACAGCGCACTTTGCACAAATAGAAGCTGTATGGGAGAGTGATGAGAAAGAAGCCGTTTCTGCACGTACGCCACAAATAGAGTTGCCTGAGGTATGAAAAAGCACATTTGGACAAGGCAGCTTCATTTTGGAAACAAAAATTGAGTTGTTTGGTTATAAAAAAAGGCGTTATGCATGGCGTCCAAAAAGAAACAGCATTCCAAGAAAAACACATGCTACCCACTGTAAAATTTGGTGGAGGTTCCATCATGCTTTGGGGCTGTGTGGCCAATGCCGGCATCGGGAATCTTGTTAAAGTTGAGAGTCGCATGGATTCCACTCAGTATCAGCAGATTCTTGAGAATAATGTTCAAGAATCAGTGACGAAGTTGAAGTTACTCCGGGGATGGATATTTCAGCAAGACAATGATCCAAAACACCGCTCCAAATCCTCAGGCATTCATGCAGAGGAACAATTACAATGTTCTGGAATGGCCATCCCAGTCCCCAGACCTGAATATCATTGAACATCTGTGGGATGATTTGAAGCGGGCTGTCCATGCTCGGCGACCATCTAACTTAACTGAACTTGAATTGTTTGTCCAAAATACCTTTATCCAGGATCCAGGAACTGATTAAAAGCTACAGGAAGCGACTAGAGGCTGTTATCTTTGCAAAAGGAGGATCTACTAAATATTAATGTCACTTTTCTGTTGAGGTGCCCATACTTTTGCACTGGTCAAATTTTGGTTTAATGCATATTGCACATTTTCTGTTAGTACAATAAACCTCATTTCAATCCTGAAATATTACTGTGTCCATCAGTTATTAGATATATCAAACTGAAATGGCTGTTGCAAATACCAAAATATTTAGAACTAAAAATGATTAAGATTAATAGGGGTACCCAAACTTTTTCATAGGACTGTATATATCTATATTCTGCAGTGTGTGGATTGGATTAAATGAAATCTCATTCACCTTGCTGGCACTGTAAAACACTGCGCTATTATCTACTATGTTTCCGCAAAAGCCAAACACATTGGGTGGCCTTAAATAATATTTCATGTTTAAGTTTCAGCACCTGTATAGGAACAAATGAGAACATAAGAGATCAGTTCTTTTCTTTATAAGGAATATTTTTGGAAAAAGACAGTACGGTTCATTGTATCTATGTGGCTTTCCCCTCACTTTTCCCTTCACCGCTCATCTGCTTATAATTGATCCATTTTTTTCCTTTATCTCATATTGTTTTCTCCCTGGCTTCACTGCCAAGCACTTCTGACTGTGCGCCGTAGTCTTGGCTTTGGTTATGTGGCGTTTTTCCTTTGGGATGATTCAGTTTCATGTTTATTAAAGTTTTCTGAGTAAACTCAGTCATCGTCCCAAACTTACAGATAGAAGACAATTTATAACATCTTGTCTAGATCTCCACTTCAGCCTAGAAATGTTTATTAAAGGGAGTCTATCACCAGAACAGTCTCTATTGAATGATAATCATTTAGATAGTGAATAGAGATGAGCGAACAGTGTTCTATCGAACTCATGTTCGATCGGATATTAGGCTGTTCGGCAAGTTCGAATCGAATCGAACACCGCGTGGTAAAGTGCGCCATTACTCGATTCCCCTCCCACCTTCCCTGGCGCCTTTTTTGCTCCAATAACAGCGCAGGGTAGGTGGGACAGGAACTACGACATAGGTGACGTTGAAAAAAGTAGGAAAAACCCATTGGCTGCCGAAAACATGTGACCTCTAATTTAAAAGAACAGCGCCGCCCAGGTTCGCGTCATTCTGAGCTTGCAATTCACCGGGGACGGAGGTTTCCGTCCAGTTAGCTAGGGGTTAGATTCTGGGTAGGCAGGGACAGGCTAGGATAGGAAGGAGAAGACAACCAACAGCTCTTATAAGAGCTAAATTCCAGGGAGAAGCTTGTCAGTGTAACGTGGCACTGACGGGCTCAATCGCCGCAACCCAGCTTTCCCCGGATCCTGAATGGAATACACTGACAGTGTATTCCCGTATACCCTATATATACACCCCCGATCCCCGTTCCAACGGTGTGCCCCCTCACCTTCACCACAGAAATACCCTGCAAGTCCCCTAGCAATAGAATTGGGGCTATATACACCCACTATTTTTGCTACTGCCATATAGTGCCATTGTCTGACTGGGAATTCAAAGAATATATTGGGGTTACATATAACTTCAATTCCAGGGAGAAGCTTGTCAGTGTAACGTGGCACTGATGGGCTGAATCGCCGCAACCCAGCTTTCCCAGGATCCTGAATGGAATACACTGACAGTGTATTCCCGTATACCCTATATATACACCCCCGATCCCCGTTCCAACGGTGTGCCCCCCCACCTTCACCCCAGAAATACCCTGCAAGTCCCCTAGCAATAGAATTGGGGCTATATACACCCACTATTTTTGCTACTGCCATATAGTGCCATTGTCTGACTGGGAATTCAAAGAATATATAGGGGTTACAAATACCTTCAAGTCCTGCCACTGCCATATAGTGCCATTGTCTGACTGGGAATGCAAAGAATATATTGGGGTTACAAATACCTTCAAGTCCTGCCACTGCCATATAGTGCCATTGTCTGACTGGGAATGCAAAGAATATATTGGGGTTACAAATACCTTCAAGTCCTGCCACTGCCATATAGTGCCATTGTCTGACTGGGAATGCAAAGAATATATTGGGGTTACAAATACCTTCAAGTCCTGCCACTGCCATATAGTGCCATTGTCTGACTGGGAATGCAAAGAATATATTGGGGTTACAAATACCTTCAAGTCCTGCCACTGCCATATAGTGCCATTGTCTGACTGGGAATGCAAAGAATATATTGGGGTTACAAATACCTTCAAGTCCTGCCACTGCCATATAGTGCCAGTTTCTCACTGGGAATTCAAAGAATATATTGGGGTTACAAATACCTTCAAGTTCTGCCACTGCCATATAGTGCCATTGTCTAACCGGGAATGCAAAGAATATATTGGGGTTACAAATACCTTCAAGTCCTGCCACTGCCATATAGTGCCAGTTTCTGAGTGGAAATTCCCCAAATAATTTGGGGATTCATTCACCCTACATCTCAGGCTCTTGCCATATTCACCCAGGTTGTCAGTGCTGCACCAGCTCGTTCCTAGACAGCTCGGCCCAAAAAACACATTACCTATATAGAGGATTTGGACAATGAAGACATGTTCTAAATCTAATGTCTGAACCTTCTCCAGAATTAAAATGAAGGCAGCGTTTAACTTTCAAATAGCACTGCACAAAGGAAGATCTTATCAGCTTGTCTCATGACATGCTACTAAAAAGTATCATTTGTGTATCTTAATGTAAATATAGTTGTATAAGCTTTTTGGGTTTTAGGCACTGCCAAGTTATTTATTACCACCCGCTCCCTTATAATGATGATGACGCCAAAGTCACTGTGGGTGTTCAGAGCTCACAGCTTTGGTTGACATTTGTCTTGCTCTCTGTCGGTACAGCTGTCTTTTTGGATACCGTAAAGTTATGTTGACTTTATTAACAGCTATAGAAGCTTTAGCCAGGTTGTGACGGTGTGTAACCCTAACAACACTAAGTGGGATACACATTAATAGTCAGTCTATGTACGCTAAACGTATCACTGAAGTAATTTTTTTCCCTCTCCCCTAATATAAGAAAGGAACAGACATTAGACCTAGACCGGGGTTCGAGGCTTGTAAAAATCCAGTATTATTTGTTCTCCATGATGTGAAATATGTGTTAGACTCTTGAAAAGCAACCCAAGATGAAGTCAGCCATGTGTGCCAGTGTGTTACTTGGCATGCCTTTGCTGGCCCCAACTTTAAGGGTCACTCTCCATTTCCTCCATTTTCCACTCCCCTTCACACCATTTGTGGTGAAACAATGGGATGCACTGAAGTGCACCCTCTAGCCTCGTGTGGGACAAGGACATCAGATGCCACTCCAACCCCCTCGTCTTCCTCCGCCAGCCAACGGTGCGAAGATGAGAGGAGTGTGCTCTGAATGTTTTCTGCCTAGCAGAGGCTAGTTCTCACTTACGAAAATGGCCCCACTTTGACCTGTATATCAGGCACCATGGTGTAGGTTTCAAAGAAACATGGCACCAACAAGTTGAAAACGTGGGCCATGCGTGGACCGTGTTTGAGTCTGGCAAGCTCCAGATCTGCTACCAGGTTCCAGCCATTATCACAGGCGCAAAAATGCCAGGCCCCAGGTGTAGCAGGGAAAAAAAAATGCCATCTCAGCCAGGATGGCATCCCTGACCTCGGAGGCACTGTGCTGTCTGTTCCCCAAGCTGATGAGCTTCAGCACCGCCTGCTGACGTCTCCCCACACCAGTGTTTTAGCGTTTGCCGCTAGTAGCTGGGGTGGAGGTTGCAGCGTCGTAGGGTTTCAGTCTACTCCTGCCATGAATTTTGGCCTGGGAGAGGAGATAGGCCACCCCAGTTTGCACCCGGGGACCAGACTCCACCACATTCACCCTGCCTGTCATTAAAGATAAGCACTGCAGCATCCCTGACCACAGGCGCTTGTCCATGTGTCGGTGGTCAAGTGGACCTTGCAGCAAAGCGCAGAGCTCTGGGCCCGACTGATGTTATGGGACACATGCAGGCGCAAGGCAGGGACAGCACACCAAGAGAAGTAGTAACCGCTAGGCCCAGCATAGGGAGGTGCCCCAGCTGCCATCTGCTGACGGAAGGCCTGGGTATCCAGAAGCATAAACAAACACCAACATCTCCAGGGCCAGCAGTTTATCGATGAGGCTGTTAAAGGCTTGGGCATGGGGGTGGGTTGTGTTGTACTTCTGCCTGCAATGAAAAGCTTGGGAGATGTGGAGTGGCTGGGAAGAGGCGCATGATGGTGCAGGCCAAAAGGGCGCATGAGGGTGAACTCCCCAATGTGTCAGAGATAGGTGTGTAGGTGTCCTTGCATCATATACTTGCACCATACTTGGCTTTGGAAGTTAATTTTGTGCCAAAAAGTGGTTAAGACAGCGATACCTCAGCTACTGCCGTTACACTGTCTATTGACAACTCCATCACTGAAATTACCACCTTTGGAAGTGGACCACCACTTCTAAGATCCCAAAGGAAGTAGGAAAGAGATGTGCAGTGCAGAAAAAAAGATGAGAAAATAAGTGTAGGCTGTAGAGCACAGAGGGATCGGAGAGGACAGAGCTGGTGTCGGCCAGATATTCCCACAACATGCGCCTATACTTGTCCCTCCTGGTGACACTAGGCCCCTGAGTGGCAGTAATTTGTCCAGGAGGGGCCATTAACGTGTTCCAGACCTAGGAATAAGTCTTCCAACAGGGTAGAGTTTTGCATGCCTTTGCTTCTACCCACTGTTTTTGCTGCTTAGCTTCCCTCCACATCTACACTGCTTTAGCCCCTAAACATCACCCCAGTTTATGCCTTTGCTTCTACCCTGTTTTTTTGTTGAATTAGCTTCCCTCCACATCTACACTGCTTTAGCTCCTAAACATCACCCCAGTTTATGCCTTTGCTTCTACCCTGTTTTTTTGTTGAATTAGCTTCCCTCCACATCTACACTGCTTTAGCCCCTAAACATCACCCCAGTTTATGCCTTTGCTTCTACCCTGTTTTTTTGTTGAATTAGCTTCCCTCCACATCTACACTGCTTTAGCCCCTTAACATCACCCCAGTTTATGCCTTTGCTTCTACCCTGTTTTTTTGTTGAATTAGCTTCCCTCCACATCTACACTGCTTTAGCCCCTAAACATCACCCCAGTTTATGCCTTTGCTTCTACCCTGTTTTTTTTTGTTGAATTAGCTTCCCTCCACATTTACACTGCTTTAGCCC
This sequence comes from Leptodactylus fuscus, assembly GCF_031893055.1. Lineage (NCBI taxonomy): Eukaryota > Metazoa > Chordata > Amphibia > Anura > Leptodactylidae > Leptodactylus > Leptodactylus fuscus. The sequence continues at coordinate 66,737,440 of NC_134265.1, forward strand.
CTTAACATTACCCCAGTTTATGCCTTTGCTTCTACCCTGTTTTTTTGTTGAATTAGCTTCCCTCCACATCTACACTGCTTTAGCCCCTAAACATCACCCCAGTTTATGCCTTTGCTTCTACCCTGTTTTTTTTGTTCAATTAGCTTCCCTCCACATCTACACTGCTTTAGCCCCTAGACATCACCCCCAAAACCTCAAAATTGGAAGGAAATGGCGGATGCTGCAGTATTTCTAACACCTGTTCCTGGTGCTCGGGTCTGGTCTGTGTTGTACCCTGCACCCTGCTTAACGCAGCTGCCATATCCGGAGTTGTGCTGAGCGCATGCTAATGTTTCGTGTCCAGTGCAATGGATGGGATGGGATTTCACATAAGTCTGCCACCCATGGCCACTCATGGTTGAGCAACTGAGGGAGTTGACTTTGACGAACCCGAGGGTTTTGGAGTTGGAACTACATCAAAGGTCTGTGCTGCTCACACACTCTGCTCAACATATGATATGTTTAGTGCCAGCAGTGTGGAGACGTCGCACAACAGCCGTTGTTCCAGCAGGTACAGGCGTTGTAGGAGTGCATAGAGGCTAGCAGCGGCAACTATAGACTTTAAAAACTATCCGCACAAGCGCCACACTTTCACCAGTAGCTCAGGAACATTGGGGTACCTTTTTAAAAAGATTAGCAGAAATGAGTTAAAAACGTGGCCCAGGCATGGAATATGTTGCAGGCTGCCAAGCTACAGAGCTGATCCCAGGTTACGGCCATTATCACACATGACAACATGCCTGGGCCCAGGTGCAGTGGCAAAAACCACATTGCCGTCTCATCGAGGATGGCATGACTCACTTTGTAGGCAGTGTGCTGTCTGGCCCCCAAGCTGATGAGCTTCAGCATGGCCCGCTGACGTCTCCCCACACCAGTGTTGCAGCGTTTCCAGCTCGTAGCTGGGGTCAATCTAACAGCGGAGGAGGAGGAGGGTGGTGTTTCAGCCCTCCTCCCAGGAATGTTTTGTGGGGAGACAAGTCAGGAAAATTCTTGAAACAGGGGAGAGTTTTGCATCTTTGCCCTTGCTGCCTATGGACATCCCTTTGCCTCTAGCCACCATTTTCCCTGCTTTGCTTGCCTCCACATCCACACTGCTTTTGCCCCTAGACATCACCCCAGTCCATGCCTCTGCTTTTACCCCCAGTTTTTTATGCTTAGCTTCCCTCCACATCAACAATGCTTGTGCCCCTAAACATCACCCCAGTTTCTGCCTGTGCTTTTCCCCAGCTTTTTTTGTCGATTTAGCTTCCCTCCACATGCACACTGCTTTTGCCCCTAGACATCACCCAAGTCCATGCCTCTGCTTTTACCCCCAGTTTTTTATGCTTAGCTTGCCTCCACATCCACACTGCTTTTGCCCCTACACATTACCCCTATCCATGCCTGTGCCTCTAGCCATAACTCTGCCACCCATGGAAACTCATGGTGCAGAAAGTGAGGGAGCTGACTCTGAGGAACCCTTGGGTTTTGTAGCTGGTACTCCATCAAAGGTCTCTGCTGCTCACACACCCTGCTCAACATACAGTATCTAGGGTTTGAGCGTGTGGTGACCTCGCACAACAGTAGGTGCTTCAGGCAGATGTAGGCCTTGCTGGAGTGTATTGCGGCTAGCTCCAGGTACTGTAGACTTGGGAAAGTGGGTGTCCAAGTGCCCCACTTTCACCCTTATCTCTGCTAATTTGGAGTATGTTTTTAAAAATCATTGCACCACTACATTGAACACGTGGGCCAGGCATGGAACGTGTTGGAGGCTGGCAAGCTCCAGAGCCCTCCAACAAGACAAAAAAGCCTGGCCCCAGGGGCAGCGGGGATAAACAAATTGCCATCTCATCCAGGATGGCATCCCTGACCTCAGAGGCAGTGTGCTGTCCGTCCCCCAAGCTGATGAGCTTTAGCCCGGCCTGCTGACGTCTCCCCACACCAGTGTTGCAGCGTTTCCAGGTCGTAGCTGGGGTCAATCTAACAGCGGAGGAGGAGGGTGGTGTTTCAGCCCTCCTCCCAGGAATGTTGTGTGGGGAGACAAGTCAGTCTACCACATTTTGCAACCCGGTCCATGCCTCAAGTACATTCAACCACTGTGCCAAGATTAAAAGTTAGCGTCCCTGTCCGCATGCACTTGTCCATTCATAGCTGGTCACGTGGAACTTTTGGGCAAAGCGCTGAACTTAGGGACCGCCTCATGTTTTGGGGAAAAGTGCTGGTGTGGACGGCACAGTGAGGTGGCGCAGTAGCCAGCAGGCCCAAAAAGGGCAGAGTGTCCACAAGCCGGGACCCCAACATCTCCTGGGCCAGAATTTTTGAGATGAGGCCGTTGAAGCCTTGGGCATGTGGGTGGGTTGTGCTGTACTTTAACCTGGAATAAAAGGCCTGGGAGATGGGGAGTCGCATTGCAAAGTGTGTAAACCACACTCAGTTTGTCCTCGACCTATACATTTAGAAATTATCTCCCCCAGCGAGGAACGTGGCCTCGATGGGGGAATTTTTCTAAGGAAGCTAGAAAAGAGGGCATCTTGGGCCTTGCTGGCTCAGGTCTAGCTTCTGTCATGCAGCTGTCTTCTGCCTCTGGACATCCCTTTGCCTCTAGCCACCTTTTTCCCTGCTTAGCTTGCCTCCACATCCACACTGCTTTTGCCCCTAGACACCACCCCAGTCCATGCCTTAGCTTGTACCCCCAGTTTTTGCTGCTTAGCTTGCCTTAACATCCACACTGCTTTTGCCCCTAGACATCACCCCAGTCCATGCCTTAGCTTGTACCCCCAGTTTTTGCTGCTTAGCTTGCCTCCACATCCACACTGCTTTTGCCCCTAGACATCATCCCTATACATGCCTCTGCCCCTAGCCATAACTCTGCCACCCCTGGAAACTCATGGTGCAGAAACTTTGGGAGCTGACTTTGAGGAACCCTTGGGTTTTGTAGATGGAACTCCATCAAAGGTCTGTGCAGCTCACACACCCTGCTCAAGATATGGTATTGTAGGGTTTCAGCGTGTGTGAATGACGGACAACAGCCTGTATTTGGACAGATGTAGGCCTTGCTAGAGTGTTTTTAGGCTAGCAGCGACTCCTGTACACTTGCAAAAGTGGGCGCACAAGCGCCGCATTTTCAACAGTAGCTTCGGTACATTTGGGTATGTTTTCAAAAAACGTTGCACCACTAAGTTAGACGTGGGCCAAACATGGAACGTGTTGGAGGCTGGCAAGCTCCAGAGCCGCTACCAGGTTCCAGCCATTATCACAGGCGTAAAAATGCCAGGCCCCAGGTGTAGCAGGGAAAAAAAAAAGCCATCTCAGCCAGGATGGCATCCCTGACCTTGGAGGCACTGTGCTGTCTGTCCCCCAAGCTGATGAGCTTCAGTACCGCCTGCTGACGTCTCCCCACACCAGTGTTTTAGCGTTTGCCGCTAGTAGCTGGGGTGGAGGTTGCAGCGTCGTAGGGTTTCAGTCTACTCCTGCCATGAATTTTGGCCTGGGAGAGGAGATAGGGTACCTCAGTTTGCACCCCGGGACCAGACTCCACCACATTCACCCTGCCTGTCCTTAAAGATAAGCAGCATCCCTGACCACAGGCGCTTGTCCAAGTGTTGGTGGTCAAGTGGACCTTGCAGCAAAGCGCGGAACTAAGGGCCCACCTGATGTTGAGTGACACGTGCTGGTACAAGGCGGGGACGCCACACTGGGAGAAGTTGTGACGACTAGGGACGGCATAGTGAGGTGCCACAGTTGCCATCAGGTCCGGGAAGGCGGGAGTTTCAACAAGCCGGAACGCCAACGTCTCCTGGGCCAGCAGTTTAGCGATGTTGGCGTTCTAGGCTTGCGTGGGTGGGTGGTTAGCGGTGTATTTCTGCCGGCGCTCCAATGTCTGAGAGATGGTGGGTTGTTGTAAAGAAGCGCCTGATGGTGCCTTTGATGGTGCAGGAGAAGGAGATAAGACAGAAACAGGGGAGGATGAGGGAGAAGTCAACAAAGTGGCGGAGGCAGATGAAGTGATGTCCTGGCTTGTCCTCTGGAGTGCATCGCCAGCACTGTGAGCAGAGGCAGTGGCATGAACGGTGGGCGACGTTTGTCCTGCCGTTCCAGTGCTTGGATTCCAAATGACAGTGCATTGAAGTGGTGGACAGGTTGCTCTTCTCAGGGCCCCTACTCGATTTCGAGAGGCAAATTGTGTAGATGACACTATATCTGTCCTCGGCGCATTCCTTGAAAAAACTCTACACCTTCGAGAAACGTGCCCTCGATGGGGGAGTTTTTCTGGGCTGGGTACAAAAGGGAACATCTTCGGACATTCCGGGTCTGGCCTGGCTTCGGCAAAGCAGCTGACCTCTGCCTCTGGACATGTCTCTGCCTCTAGCTACCCTTTTTGGTGCTGCACCTGCCTCAACATCCACACTACTTTCCCAGCTTGATATCCGCCTTGTCCAGGTGGGGTCGGTGTCCTCGTCGTCCACCCCCTCCTCTTCCAACTCCTGTCTCGCCTCCTCCTCCTGCACAATGCGCATGTCAACTGGCTGCCCTGACAGCAACTGCGTCTCATCGTCGTCGATGAGGGTGGGTTGCTGGTCATCCGCCACCAAATCGACCGGAGATGGAGGAGACTCTAGTGTTTGAGCATCTGGACACAGATACTCGACTGTTAGGTTCGTGGAATCGCGAAATGGAGGGGCAGGTTGCGGTACAGTCAAAGGAAGGGAGAACAGCTCTGGGGAGCAGGGACAGTTGGGGTTATTGTTCTGGGAAGATTGGGAATTTTGGATGGAAGGAGGACAAGACTGTTGGGTAAGAGGAGGTAGAGGCTGACTGGCTGGTGGACAATGTGCTTTAAGCGTTATCCGACAGCCATTGCAAGACCTGTTCCTGGTTCTCGGGCCTACTAAGGTTTGTACCATTCAGCCTAGTTAATGTGGAACTTTTGTGCAAAGCGCAGAACTTAGGGCCCGCCTGATGTTAAGGGACACACGCTGGTACAAGGCTCAACTCACCCTAAGTGCCAAAAACACTGCTGGTGCAAGGCTCTACTCATGCCAAGGGCCTCAATCTCTGCTGGTAGCTCAGCTTAAGGTCCTGTAACTTTGTTTGGAAGGGCTCATGTTAAGGGCTAGAAAAGTGAATTTTGGAAGGTCTTACCACATCACACACACACACACACACACACACACACACACACACACACTCTCAAAATGACAGTTAAGGGTGAGGGCTTTTGGATTTCCCATTGTCTATTCCATCCGTGGTTGTCATGGGGAACGTGATTTAAAGGGGTGGTTGTTACTGTTTGTTGAGCTTAAATTGGGGTTTGTGTCCATCCATTTGGGGAGTAAAGAAGGTTTCCAGGTATTTTCCCACTTTGATAGAGGTTTTTTGGAATGTGGAAAGTGTGTAGTTGTTAGGCTGTGATAGTGGGGTAATAGAGGGTCTTTGGTGTGTTAGATGCCCCCAGACATGCTTCCCCTGCTGTCCCAGTGTCATTCCAGAGGTGTTGGCATCATTTCCTGGGGTGTCATAGTGGACTTGGTGACCCTCCAGACACGGATTTGGGTTTCCCCCTTAACGAGTATATGTTCCCCATAGACTATAATGGGGTTCGAAACCCGTTCGAACACACGAACAGTGAGCGGCTGTTAGTGAATATATGAATATATGAATATATAGTGAATAATGCGATTTTTCTGCTTCCCGATCAGTCCTTCCATTGCTGAGAAGTCCAACACTTTTCTGTCTATATTTACACTTATAAGATTTGTTGTGCACGACAGTTACGACATATCTATGAACAATGTACACTAGAAAAATCAGAAAAACATGACTGACTCAACACTTGTGCACCAGTCTAAAATGGTTGAAGATCCAATTGAGACAGAATTTTGGCGCACAGCAATGAAGACAGATTTTAGGCACATTGGAAAAGTGAGCAAGAATTTTGGTGCCTGGGAAGGTCAGCCACCAGATTAATGAACGTTTGTGCGACAGATTTATAAATATGTCTAAAACAGGATTCTTAGTTTTAGACAGCACACAATTTGACAGTATTGATAAATAAGACCCATTAGGTTTTGTTCCTGATATGCCAAGTAGCTATTTGGTGCAATGAGGGCTTCACCTCTGCTCTCATTGCACTATAGAGCCAGTGTATACTTTCCTATGCTCAGTCCCTCCATTCTTCCTTCCCTGCTGTGCTTCACATGAACGCTGGGTCCCGTTCAGTCTTTGCATGGAGGTAGCACTTTGCTTTGATAAGAGCAATACTGTTTACAGCGAAAAAAAGCTAATATCTCAAAAATGGAGGCAACAATCAGATAGGATAAGAAAATTATTATTTATGTGAACCTCGGTACCTGACCCTGGTTATAGTTCAGCATGGTCTGTTCTGCTGATAGACTCCCTTAATAGCTTAAAAAAGTGGAATATACTTCCTTTAAATAAAAAAGGTTAGCCAAAATATATACTGCAAAACTGAATATCAACATGTATGTGTTTTCCAATCCCCAGGCATTTTTTATCCCTATTTGGACCTATTCACAGATGACCTATCCACAGAATGTATTTAAAGGGATCCTATCATTAAAACACGATTTTTTGTGACTAACACGTAGGAATAGCCTTAAGAAAGGCTATTCTTCTCCTACCTTTTGATGTCTTCTCCGCGCCGCCGTTCGGTAGAAATCCTGGTTTTCATTGGTATGCAAATGAGTTCTCTCACAGCACTAGGGGCGTCCCCAATGCTTTGAGACACAGTAAGTAAGCGGCCATTTCCTTGTGGCCTGTGGGCATGCGCAGTCGGCTCTGCCTGAGGCCTATAAGTTTGACCCCCAGCACCGGAAGAAGACGTGTGAAGAGGCCGTTCCTGAAGAAGATGGAGGCAGTGCTGGGGATGCCCCCAGTGCTGTTTGAGAACTCATTTGCATACCAACGAAAACCAGGATTTCTACCGAACGGCGGCGCAGAGAAGACATCTAAATGTAGGAGAAGAATAGCCTTTTTTAAGGCTATTCCTACCTGTTAGTAGCAAAAAAAATTGCATTTTAATGATAGGATCCCTTTAATATAGTGAGCACTGGTGTCAGACACACCCAAATGGTTCCTAATTATTTAGAGATCATTACCTCTCGGAGTAGTTTTGGTGCAGGTAACCACTGGCCAGGGTCCAGAGGTCAAGCAGTAGTATTGCCAGGTACAGGCCGAAGGTCAGGATGAGAAGAGTTCAAGCTTTGTCAGATTCAAGGGGTTTTTGTGAACAGGCAGCAAAGATTCAGCTGACAGGAGCAGGACAGGTCATCAACAAGAAGGCAAGTAGTGTTTATGGCTCTGTAAACTAAGAAATAAAGTCTATAGCACAAGCCAGAGTCAGGTACGTGGTTACCAATGAACTTGTGACAAAGGGACAAGGAAACTTTGCTCAGCCAGGGTGTGAATAAAGAAACTCACTTTTAAACACTGAAACTGATATAGATAGGCTACAGAAGGATTTCAGGTATGTGTGTTCTGTCCCCACATGAAGGCGAATGAAGGTGTAACTAATAGTGGCCGTGTGACTGTCCTACCTTCGTATCCAAGCAGTGGAGCAGACCGGACTGGCAGGAGCTCAGGATAGATAGATTCAAACGTAGACACGATGATATGATGAACCAACGTGGGTTTATTTGACCCATGAACAGCGACAAGCGATAACACGATACTGTAATAGCCTTGGTAGTAGTGGTATTGAATGCAATCCTTTTAGTGTCTTTCCTGAGGCTAACTGCTGGTCAAAAACTGATGCCTTCACAAGCCCAAGTATTAGCAAGTCCAGTCACACAGCTATGAAAAACTAAAATGGCTGCAGGGAGTGACATGGACCAGGGCTTTGCCTAAAACCATGCCCAGAGAGAAAAAACTTTCTTAACAAGAACAAGGGCATGCAGCATGCAAATTCTGGCCAGCAGATGGCAGCAACAACAATGTATTGAAATAACATGAAAGGGAAATAGTAATACAGGACATTTAACTAACAAGTATGAGGAGAACAGTACAATGTGTGCTGGAAGAGAGCACGTACCCACCCTATAGACAGATCTAGCAGCACAACATGCACGTGCATGGCATTGTGGAGGGGCAAGAACTGCATAGCCTGTAGTAAAGGTATCCAAAGACCCAACTTAGATAGGATAATACTGATTCTTGGTTACCTTGACTATCTAAACAAGGTAACACCAATTCCCAAAGCTTGTTATTGTGTAAGATTTTCTGTCGATTCAATCAAGAATATAACTATCAGGGTAGTAAGAATAGTGAAATAAATACAATGCCCATACACCTTCATAGGCTAGCTGAGCTTGACCGAGCATGCTTGTTTGTTTCAGTAGAGGGAGTGGCGTAACTAGCTGCCAGACACTAGGAAGAACAAAGGATCAGACTTTGAAATTCAACATGATCGATCCTTTTCCCCATTGTCTCGGAGAGTTGAGAGGTCCCATACACATTATATGATAGACTAGTCTAGCCAAAATTGAGATTGACTGATTTCTCTGTAATCTATATGGGGTCTGTGGATGATGGAAGGAGATCAGAGCTGAGTTACAGCCATAAGATTCTTATCTTTTACATCTCGAGAAATGACTTGTGCTGATGGTGATCATAGCATAATGGGACCCCACTTCATGTTTTGTAATGGAGCCCTATTGTTATACCCTTGCCTCGATAACCTTGGTGCACACTGTACTGTGAAAGAAATCAGACTTTCATCCATCTCCAAGTCCTGAGATCATCGACATTTTCAGTTTAATCACTTCTTAACTGGGCTATTTCCACTGGTTTATAACGGTTATGTGTTTTAGTTCATGCGTTTTTGAAAAGCTATGGATTATTTTTCATTTGAGCTATTCAAGCTGTCAGTGATAGTCACCTGGACATATATTGTCATTGGGCACCAGATAACATGAATTGAGGAACCAGGAACCTGGAACCAGGAACATGTATTGAGATAGTCAGGACCTATAAGTATCTGGGTGTTCTCCTCAATAATAAACTAGACTGGGCTGATCACCTGGAGGCGCTGCACAGAAAGGGTCACAGCAGACTCTACCTGCTCAGGAGGCTGAGGGCCTTCGGAGTCCAGGGGACTCTTCTTCAACTCTGTAGTTGCTTCAGCCATCTTTTTCGGTGTGGCCTGCTGGGGGAGCAGGATATCAACCAGGGACAGAAATAGACTTGACAGGCTGATCAGAAGGGCCAGCTCTGTCCTGGGGAGACCCTTGGACCCAGTACAGGTGGTGGGTGACAGAAGGATACTGTCCGTGGTGACCTCCATGCGGGAGAACAAATCCCACCCCATGTATGGGACCTTGATGGCACTTGGCAGCACTGTAAGTGACCGTCTGCTTCACCCCAAGTGTGAGAAGGAGCGCTATCGCAGGTCCTTCCTTCCAACCGCGATCAGGCTGTATAATCTACATCAGACCAAGCGAAGATCACTCCTCACAGAGAACTAATGATTATGACGATGACCATGAAGTCTTCCTTCTTTCTCTTCCGTTCCTTAGCTTCTATGGACTCCTAGTATATCTTCTCTTCTCAGCATATGTGTGTCTACGTCTGTAATATATTACTGTGTATTATTCTGTATCTGTATTACTATGCTGCTGTTACATACTGAAATTTCCCCACTGTGGGACTATTAAAGGATTATCTTATCTTATCTTATAAGGGGTTAAAGTACTGAACCAATGCTTCCTATAACATCGAAATTAGCAAAAAGATAAAAATGACTACCGTATATCTCCCAAAATAGAAGCAAACAGTCATGGATGGCAAATAACTCTCACCTTTTGCAAATGAGGGAAATGATGTCTTATTAAATATGTTATCCCAAAGGAAGCACATCCATTACTGACAAGTACATTATTTAGAGTAATGGTAAGTTTTTCCAATGAAAACATAAAGCAAGATGCCTTGTCACCTTTATTATCTGCTGTTCTTGAAAGATAAATGCCTTACCTATTGTAAGAAATGATTCATTTTTTCACATTTTAGATCTGTTCCTAGTTAATAGCATCATTGGAAAAGCAAGCAATTTCTCATTATCTTTGCCTGTGTTCAGGACAATGACAGCATACCTATCTGCTACATAATTCGTGTCTGAACTCATATGTATGAGCTCAATTCACTGTGGGGATATAACATCAGCTGGTAAAATAAGTTTGTGTTTTGACTGCCTTGTGTTACATGACTATGATTATTGTCTTTAATATGTGTCGAGAACGGAACATTCCATTTGTAGAAAATCATGGACTGTAACTTAAGATTGACTATATTTTCCAAAAGCTATTGCATTTCCCTTTCATTCTGTTCTGTTACACTTTGAAACCTGCTACAGTATAAATTAACTAGGACACGGGGTATGTCATGCCTCATTTCATTGTAATAACGCCTAACGTACTGAGCTATGGTGCTATGGTGTGTTTCTGGGCCTTAAAGGGGTTGTCCAGTTTCAGCAAATAAATGTTATTGTTTGCATAATTAAAAGTTATACAAGTCTCCAATATAGCCTCTATATCAATTTCTCACAGTTTCTAGATCTCTGCTTGTTGTCTTTCTTTATCTCCATTAGATAAAAATCAGTCTATGGGTATATGATGCACACACAGATGCACAGCTCGGTACACTCACAGCTCATGCAAGCCATGCACTTGTGTGTCCATCACATGACCATTGACTGTCCATCACATGACCATGGACTGATCTTTATCCACTGGAAATAAACAAGCAATGACAGCGAGCAGAGATCTAGAAAACTGTGTGGAAATGCAGCAACGTTTATTTGTTGAAATTGGACAACCCCTTTAAGTGATATACCAGCATTATTGTTATTAGGATCTATAATGTATGTCATAACTATATACCATACCTCCCAACTTTTAAAAAGTAGAAAGAGGGACAAAATGTGTGGCGCGCTGCAAATTTGGCTCTGCCCACTTTTATGTTGACTCCGCCCATTCTCATTCATTTTTCATGTGCTCCCACACAGTATAATCCTCCTACAGTCACCCGTAAATTATGTCCATCTCACTCCATGTTTCATATACACCCTTCATTTGCCCCTAGTTTCATGTCCCCCCCTCCATCTCTGTCCCCAGTTTCATGTCCCCCCCTCCATCTCTGTCCCCAGTTTCATATCTCTCCAGTTTCATGTCCCCCGTCTCTGCCCAGTTTCATGCCGTTCTCCCCCCTTCATCTGCCCACAGTTTCATGTTCCCCCGTCTCTGCCCCAGTGTCATGCCACTCTCCCCCCTTCATTTGCCCCAGTGTCATGCCGTTCTCCCCCCCTTCATTTGCCCCAGTGTCATGCCGTTCTCCCCCCCTTCATCTGCCCCAGTGCCATGCCGTTCTCCCCCCTTCATCTGCCCCAGTGTCATGCCGTTCTCCCCTCCTTCATCTGCCACAGCGTCATGCCGTTCCCCCCCTTCATCTTCCCCAGTGTCATGCCATTCTCCCCCCCTTCATTTGCCCTACGTTTCGTGGGCCCCCTTCATTATGTTCCACCTTAATGTTTGCTGTTATCCCCCTTCATCTGCCCCAGTGTCATGCCGTTCTCCCCACCTTCATCTGCCCCAGTCCCATGCTGTTCTCCCCCCTTCATCTGTCCCAGTGCCATGCCGTTCTCCCCCCTTCATCTGCCCCAGTGTCATGCCATTCTTTCCCCCCCCCTCATCTGCCCCTGTGTCATGCCGTTCTCCCCCCCTTCATCTGCCCCAGTGTCATGCCCTCTGAGGTGTTATTTATCCTACAGTAAGATATTATACTGCTTACTTCAGGGGGCACAGGTAGGGTCTGTTCAGGAAGGCAGCAGGCACTAAACCTGACCTTCTGATGAAGGTATTTTCAGATACCGAAAAACGTTTTACTCTACGCAATGAAACTGACACCAATCTTGCACATAAGAAGTGTGACGTTCCATCTTTATTGTATATTGGGGTTGGGACCCTACATTCACACCCACCCATTATTCCCGACCTTGCAACCCTTTACCCTCTACCACCTGACCAGTGAGACCACTAATGAGCGGCACAGCAAACTGTAGTACGGTAGTGGCTTTGCTTACTGTAATTTAGGCTGCCTCAGGTCAGGTAACGTTGCTAGGGTGACCTGACTGACGAAGTGATGGAGGGGCACAGTTGACTATATTGGGCCAGGCCATGGAGACAGCGCACTTCACTTTACCTATTGGAGGGCACCGCTCCTGATGTCTGTGCGACCTGCGCTGCTTCCGGTGTCCGCCTGTGTCCTCCTGCCACACTGCTTGTATACGATGTAAGCTGGATACAGGAGGCACTGCTCCCGATGTCTGTGCGACCTGCTCTGCCTCCGATGTCCGCCTGTCACATCGCATGTATGCGATATAAGGAGGATAGCGGAGGCAGATCAGTCCACGCAGACATAAGGAGCGGTACCTCCTGTATCCGGCTTACATCGCATACAAGCGATGTGGCAGGAGGACACAGGCGGACACCGGAAACAGCACAGGTTGCACAGACATCAGGAGCGGTGTGCTCCAATTGGTAAAGTGAAGAGCGCTCCACGGCCTGGCCCGAACTCCCCAGGAGCTTCATTATAAATGCACGCCTGCCGGCGTTGTCGGCAGGCCGGACAGAAGTGCTTGGCGGGCCGCAGTTTGAGGACTCCTGGCCTATGTATTCAGCTCATCGGCATCTGTAGGATGCCGATGAGTTGAAATCGGGACATACCTCCCGCCAACCAGGACCGCGGGACAGGACACCGAAATCGTGAGTGTCCTGCGGAAATTGGGACGGTTGGGAGGTATGATATAATGTCAATGGCTAGAAAACTTCATTTGAAAGGAAAAATATTGCATATGTTCCACGGTGACCTGAACACATTGATACTAGTTTTGGTCAGGGGCACATTAATGTCTGTTTTCCACTGCATGGTATTGGCTCAACTCTGCTTGACTCTACTCACTTTTGGTTCCTGGTATTTTGTTTTCCACTGCACATACAGTAGTCCTTCAATGTATCTGGTTGCAGGGCTGTCATCAGCACATGGTATACGTGGGCGAATGCCAGTGCCTACTGAGCTCAAGGGGGCCCTCTGCTCAGTCGAGAACTGAAAACATCAGTTTTATTAACAAAGCTCTTGCTAAACTTGCTGTTGTTTGTCTGCAACCCTCTGTGTCCTAAAGTTTCCTTCTCTAACCTCTGACCCCTCTGTAGCTGTGGTTTTCTGTAAGTGATGTATAGTGCTTCTGTAACAGCTGGTATCTGAATGACGACAAATCAGTGATAAATAAGTAGTAAAAGTTTTAATCCTGTTATAGTATTTTTAAAAAAAACCTCTAGGCGCCTGATTATTTCCGACTAAACTTGCTTGTAACAAACTGAAAGTGCTATTATTAAATTCTGAAGTCTCCTCAGACCCCAGAGTATAATAAGTGAAGGCCCTGGGTAGGTGTGCAAAAATAACAAACCCTTATCTCACTTTCCTGGGGGCCGGCGGTCCCCTGGTGTCTTCGTCTGGCCTCTTCTGGCCCCTAGATGAAATCCTGTGATTGGACCTTAAAGGGTAAGTTCACACATTGTTTTTTGGTCAGGGTTTTGAGGCTCTATTCGCCTCAAAACCCTGACCAAAAAGATGGCTCCCATTGAAATCAATGGGAACCGCTCAGGTCTTTTCTTCCGGATCCTGGAAAAAAGAAACGAGATGCTCATTCTTCAAGCTGAGTCGCCTCGCGATTCGTCCTGAAGACACTCCCTCCTCCGGACTAGGTCCATTCATTGGGTCTAGTCCGGATCAGAGTGCGCGGCTGGATGCCGATGCTGTTCACCAGCTTTCAGTCGCGGCTACCCGTTTTTTTGATCGGAACCTGAGGTGTCCTTCGCCTCAGGTTCCGATCCAAAAAATCCTGTGTGAACTTACCCTAACAGTCATGTAGGACGTGTTGACGTCATGTTTTCACACAGCATCATGAAGTCAGCTGATCCCACATGGTCACGGTGATTGTTCTCAGGGTGCATGACTGTGATTGACTTTGATTGTTCCCGGGGGCAGTGACTTTTTTCAGGGGTCGGAAGAGGCCAGAAGAGGATGCCAGGTGACCAACCTATTGTCCAGGAGAGGTGAGGCAAAGTGAGTATAACTGTTTTTTATTTTTACTCTCCTCTCCTGGACCTCTGAGAAGACCCCAAATTATAATAGAGTTTTGGATGTTGAATAGTTGCATTAGTTTTATATTGACTCTAATATTAATAAAATCTCATTTATCCCATATCCATTTTTTTTGGAGGATAGAAATGCATAATAGGATATGCTTCTTTATCTGTTAAAAAAATGATGGAGAAGGGACAGACAGCTGACCAAACGGAGTCATAAGCAGCTGATGGATGCATTTTTTATAGCAACTTTGTTTCTAAAAACATATCTGACATTCAGAGTGCATTCTTAATGGGAATGCATCCTTATAGGAACTGTCCACAGCTTATGTCCAGTGGGAAGCCAAAAAAAAGTGACTTGATTCAAGCCAGTATCATGCTTTTGAAAAAGGCTTAACATTGAAGCAGACTACACCCTGCACTGCAAGTTCTGCTTGATACAGTAACAGCATTTTCTTGCATCTATCACAAGGGGGAGCTCACTTCAAGGAAATTTCAGCTGCCATCAGATTCAGTACTGTGTGTATGAATTCCCATATGCACATAGGCTTCTGTAGTGATGGCTCCATACAACAGTATTCTCTTATGTATTTTTTCTGTCATATGTTGGGAGAAGTGGACAAGACTTTAGAGACATCTGGAAGGTGACTTGTTTATAAAATGAGTTCCTCCACTGCTGTGCTTAGTAAAGTATTGGAAATATGCTGATGCAAGAAACCAGGAAGAAAGAAGATTTTACAGCAGTGAAGACTGGTAAGTATGCGACGTGGGAATACCCCTTTAACTTGCAGGCTGGGAGGAACAAATATTTGGTGCACGTATCAAAGACTGTACAATTTTTGGCACAACATAAATGGACACAAATCATCTCTTTCTTATTGAGGAGACAAATATGTAGCGCATTGCCGGAATTTATAATGCATAAAGTAAATTATTGTAAATTTCTTACACCATTTTAAACTTGGTCTGCTTTGCACAAGAAAATCTGTGCCATAAATGCTAGGTTGATGCTGATGCTAGGTTCACACCTGCGTTCTGGTCTCCGTTCTGCGGTTTCCGTCTTCTGCATGCAAGAAGACGGAAACCACAGACCAGGTCCGGTCGTGAGCGGCGTGAGCGTTTTATGCTCTCCGCCGCGAAACTGTTTTTTTTTTTAATCCAGACACAGAGTACTGCATGTCCGACTCTGTGTCCGGATTAAAAAACCCAGTTTCGAGGCGGAGAGCATAAAACGCTCACCGCCGCTCAAGGCCGGACATCTTTCTCACCCATTCAAATGAATGGGTGAGAAAGACTCCCGCAGGTTTCCGTATCCTGCCTCTGTTTTATGCAGGAAACGGAAACCTGCAGAACAGGCGCAGATGTGAACAAGCCCTGAATAGCAATTGTTGTAATATTTCTTATCATCTTGTTTCCCTGTTCCTCTCTCTGCTAAAATCACTTCAGTGTAAAAACCACTGCTGTAAGTCTATGGAGAGGGGAAGGGGTAGGAGTAAGCAGAAAGTGCAGGAGGTAAGAGAAGAATGACAGGATTAGTCTTGAGTAGAGATGAGCGAACAGTGTTCTATCGAACACATGTTCGATCGGATATCAGGGTGTTCGCCATGTTCGAATCGAATCGAACACCGCGTGGTAAAGTGCGCCAAAATTCGATTCCCCTCCCACCTTCCCTGGCGCCTTTTTTGCACCAATAACAGCGCAGGGGAGGTGGGACAGGAACTACGACACCGGGGGCATTGAAAAAAATTGGAAAAAGTCATTGGCTGCCGAAATCAGGTGACCTCCATTTTAGACGAATAGTGGATTTCAAATCCGGGTCATATGAGAATGTGAACTTTGTGACTAAGAGACAGGGATAGCTGTACAGGCAGGGATAGCTAGGGATAACCTTTATTTAGGGGGGAATGTTATTAAAAATAACTTTTTGGGGCTCTATCGGGTGTGTAATTGTGATTTTTGTGAGATAAACTTTTTCCCATAGGGATGCATTGGCCAGCGCTGATTGGCCAGAGTACGGAACTCGACCAATCAGCGCTGGCTCTGCTGGAGGAGGCGGAGTCTAAGATCGCTCCACACCAGTCTCCATTCAGGTCCGACCTTAGACTCCGCCTCCTCCAGCAGAGCCAGCGCTGATTGGCCGAATTCCGTACTCTGGCCAATCAGCACTGGCTAATGCATTGTATTGGCGTGATGAAGCAGTGCTGAATGTGTGTGCTTAGCACACACATTCAGCTCTACTTCATCGGGCTAATAGAATGCATTGGCCAGCGCTGATTGGCCAGAGTACGGAATTCGGCCAATCAGCGCTGGCTCTGCTGGAGGAGGCGGAGTCTAAGATCGCTCCACACCAGTCTCCATTCAGGTCCGACCTTAGACTCCGCCTCCTCCAGCAGAGCCAGCGCTGATTGGCCGAATTCCGTACTCTGGCCAATCAGCACTGGCTAATGCATTGTATTGGCGTGATGAAGCAGTGCTGAATGTGTGTGCTTAGCACACACATTCAGCTCTACTTCATCGGGCTAATAGAATGCATTGGCCAGCGCTGATTGGCCAGAGTACGGAATTCGGCCAATCAGCGCTGGCTCTGCTGGAGGAGGCGGAGTCTAAGATCGCTCCACACCAGTCTCCATTCAGGTCCGACCTTAGACTCCGCCTCCTCCAGCAGAGCCAGCGCTGATTGGCCGAATTCCGTACTCTGGCCAATCAGCACTGGCTAATGCATTGTATTGGCGTGATGAAGCAGTGCTGAATGTGTGTGCTTAGCACACACATTCAGCTCTACTTCATCGGGCTAATAGAATGCATTGGCCAATCAGCGCTGGCCAATGCATTCTATTAGCGTGAACTGAGTTTGCACAGGGGTTCTAGTGCACCCTCGGCTCTGCTACATCAGATTGCTACATCTGATGTAGCAGTGCCGAGTGTGCATCAGATGTGTAGTTGAGCAAAACTGACTCAGCACTTCTAAGTCTCTGCATTCGCATAGGAATGCATTGGCCAGCCTTCGGCCAATCAGCGCTGGCTCTGCCGGAGGAGGCGGAGTCTAAGGTCGGACCTGAATGGAGACTGGTGTGGAGCGATCTTAGACTCCGCCTCCTCCAGCAGAGCCAGCGCTGATTGGCCGAATTCCGTACTCTGGCCAATCAGCACTGGCTAATGCATTGTATTGGCGTGATGAAGCAGTGCTGAATGTGTGTGCTTAGCACACACATTCAGCTCTACTTCATCGGGCTAATAGAATGCATTGGCCAGCGCTGATTGGCCAGAGTACGGAATTCGGCCAATCAGCGCTGGCTCTGCTGGAGGAGGCGGAGTCTAAGGTCGGACCTGAATGGAGACTGGTGTGGAGCGATCTTAGACTCCGCCTCCTCCAGCAGAGCCAGCGCTGATTGGTCGAGTTCCGTACTCTGGCCAATCAGCACTGGCCAATGCATTTCTATGGGGAAAAGTTAGCTTGCGAAAATTGCAAACTGACAGGGATTTCCATGAAATAAAGTGACTTTTATGCCCCCAGACATGCTTCCCCTGCTGTCCCAGTGTCATTCCAGGGTGTTGGTATCATTTCCTGGGGTGTCATAGTGGACTTGGTGACCCTCCAGACACGAATTTGGGTTTCCCCCTTAACGAGTTTATGTTCCCCATAGACTATAATGGGGTTCGAAACCCATTCGAACACTCGAACAGTGAGCGGCTGTTCGAATCGAATTTCGAACCTCGAACATTTTAGTGTTCGCTCATCTCTAGTCTTGAGCTAAATAGAAACTTTCTCTCACAACCAAACCACATCAGTACAGGTTGGTACATATTGTATATATGTATTTGTCCTAAATGATACTAAGGCTATTTTTAAGTAAGAGAGAAATAGTTATAGAACAGGTTCTTCTGCAAGTATTGTATGGCAGCTAGTCACCATCCAGGGAGAGGGAAACTGATCATTAACCCTTTCACTGCCAAGGGTATCTGGGAAATTTTGCACCTCCAGTAGCCGGAGCAATTTTCACAGTTTTGAGATGGATAAATCAAACCTAAATTGCGACATTAAAAAAGCATCCAGCCCCCACATACCTATATATTTTCTTAAAGTGGACACCTGCAGCATTGTCAGAATGCCACTTGGTAGTGTATATGAACAGGCACCTTCATGCAATTTTCATTTAAAGTGAATGTTTTATGAAAAAATGCAAATAAATGTATATTAGTTGTTAAAAGCGGAAACCAAACAAAAAATTATATGCACCAAACCTCCTAAAAATAAGAGTTCAACATGTCATGTCAAGAGTTCATACATATCACTATGGCCTAAACTCGCATGCTCGTGTCTTCAGAAAATCACCAGGAACTAAAATCTGTTTTGAAGCTGGAAATGTTAAAAAAGTATCATTCTATAAAATGTAGGGATTACACACCAAGAAAAGTAAGTGAACCCCTAAACCCTATATATTTTTTGTAAGTAGACAACCTGAAGATTACAAATGTCTTAATGGGTCATCGACAGCCACATCCACCTTCATGCAACTTTGTGACAAACAATAAATTTTTTGAAAAAATGCACTAAAACACATATTTGCACCTAAAACTCATGTTCAATCTCACATTCATATACAAAATACATTTAAAATAATAGCTTATGGTGTATACAATGTGTATATATACTATATGTACCACAAACATCAACTACAACAAGAGCTCGGACTCCCAAAAACACTAATACAGAAGACAAGCAGGATTTTGCTCTTATTCACTAATATGTTAAAAATCTATACTGCACCTAGCAAACTGTGACTGTGACACCAAAATCTAACTTTTTTCAGATTACACAGCATATCGTACACTCACCGGCCACTTTATTAGGTACACCTGTCCAACTGCTCGTTAACACTTAATTTCTAATCAGCCAATCACATGGCGGCAACTCAGTGCATTTAGGCATGTAGACATGGTCAAGACAATCTCCTGCAGTTCAAACCGAGCATCAGTATGGGGAAGAAAGGTGATTTGAGTGCCTTTGAACGTGGCATGGTTGTTGGTGCCAGAAGGGCTGGTCTGAGTATTTCAGAAACTGCTTATCTACTGGGATTTTCACGCACAACCATCTCTAGGGTTTACAGAGAATGGTCCGAAAAAGAAAAAACATCCAGTGAGCGGCAGTTCTGTGGGCGGAAATGCGTTGTTGATGCCAGAGGTCAGAGGAGAATGGCCAGACTGGTTCGAGCTGATAGAAAGGCAACAGTGACTCAAATAGCCACCCGTTACAACCAAGGTAGCCAGAAGAGCATCTCTGAACGCACAGTACGTCGAACTTTGAGGCAGATGGGCTACAGCAGCAGAAGACCACACCGGGTGCCACTCCTTTCAGCTAAGAACAGGAAACTGAGGCTACAATTTGCACAAGCTCATCGAAATTGGACAATTCAAGATTGGAAAAACGTTGCCTGGTCTGATGAGTCTCGATTTCTGCTGCGACATTCGGATGGTAGGGTCAGAATTTGGCGTCAACAACATGAAAGCATGGATCCATCCTGCCTTGTATCAACGGTTCAGGCTGGTGGTGGTGGTGTCATGGTGTGGGGAATATTTTCTTGGCACTCTTTGGGGCCCTTGGTACCAATTGAGCATCGTTGCAACGCCAAAGCCTACCTGAGTATTGTTGCTGACCATGTCCATCCCTTTATGACCACAATGTACCCAACATCTGATGGCTACTTTCAGCAGGATAATGCACCATGTCATAAAGCTGGAATCATCTCAGACTGGTTTCTTGAACATGACAATGAGTTCACTGTACTCCAATGGCCTCCACAGTCACCAGATCTCAATCCAATAGAGCATCTTTGGGATGTGGTGGAACGGGAGATTCGCATCATGGATGTGCAGCCGACAAATCTGCGGCAACTGTGTGATGCCATCATGTCAATATGGACCAAAATCTCTGAGGAATGCTTCCAGCACCTTGTTGAATCTATGCCACGAAGAATTGAGGCAGTTCTGAAGGCAAAAGGGGGTCCAACCCGTTACTAGCATGGTGTACCTAATAAAGTGGCCGGTGAGTGTATATAAAACCATAATTTAATAATTCATATATACAACCACCTTCATGCAACTTTGCGGCAAACAGAGATTGCTAGCAAAAATTGCACAAAAATTCAAATTTGCCACGAAAGTGCGACTCAAGCAATCCCTTTCTGCAAACAAAATGTACTTTCCAAAAAACTGCAATATGTGAGGAGTTCATACATATCATACATGTATATATTTACAGGGGCGGGTGTTAAAGAAATGCCAAAATCGCAGAAATGCGCCATCCCATTTTGTGCATGCAAATTAAATAGGACTTTATTAGAGATGAGCGAGTACTGTTCGGATCAGCCGAACAGCACGCTTGCATAGAAATGAATGGACGTAGCCGGCACACGGGGGGTTAAGCGGCCGGCCGCCGTCAAAACGGAAGTACCAGGTGCATCCATTCATTTCTATGGAGCGTGCTGTTCGGATCGGCTGATCCGAACAGTACTTGCTCATCTCTAGACTTTACATTAAAATATTATTTTCCATCCCCCTATAAAAATTTTAGCAAGCTATATGTTCATCTCTAGTGATAATTGTTATTAGTATTAGTTTATCATGTAATGAGCATCGCTAGAGGCATATTTTACTCTAGAAAGCTTAGGTATTGACAGGACAGGGATTGGATAATATGTAAACTTTATTCATGAATTTGTGTATGTGTTGTGTAAGTGTTTGGTGTGACTTCTTTTTGCCCCAATAAACTTCCTGGTTATGTTCAGGGGTTTTTACATAAGAGTACCCCACAAGTAAAGCTCAGGGAAAATTAAATTATACCTGTATGTGACAATCGGAGTGCAAAAGTATAGTATGCTCTCTGATTGGCAGGAGAACAGTTAATAGGGACAGAAGAGTCCCTGCCACCCCCCTCCTGGTGTTACATACAGGTTATGCACAGATAATGATGATCATTCATTATCACTGTGCACGCTACAGGCTGCTCCTCCCCCGTCCCCTTCCTACTACAGTTCGTAAGATCCTTCCTAAGACAGGAGGGGGGGGACACTTTAGAACCCTATATCTCTGGACTGCATGAGCATATCTTGATGCTTTAAAATTCATTTAAAAGATGAGGGTCTATTGCTCTGTACTGTGAGAGCGGTGAGTAAGTCGACGGGAAGTAATGCTTCTCCTCTCACAGTACAGCGCAATAGACGCTACTGTGAGGAAAGGCATTACTGACTGACTGTCAGAAACTCCCTTCTGACAGTGAAGAGCTATGGTACCGGCACCGATAGCTCTTCACCGGGGTCACAGAACGTGAAAACTGATAGTGCGCTTTCTAGCGCTATATAAAACCGCATGTGCACCAGTAGGTGAAAGGTCCTCTTTAATGATCAGTTTCCCTCTCTGTAGGCCGTATCTGTAGTTTGCATTTCTCAGCTTGTGGATGGCGTCTGGCGGTGTATTACACCGCATGTGCCCCAGGAGACGAAAGGTCTTCTTTAATGGAAAATTGAGGTCATACAATGACCAGACACAGTGTTACTTCTCATGTACGCATACATGGCAGCTTATCATGAAAAGTACGCTGAAATAACAGGTACGCTTTAAATATTGTATGGTATTGTATATATTCACTGTTATAATGAACGGTTCAAGCTGTGTATAGTGAGATAGCGCCATCTAGTGTGACCACATCACTGAACAATTAGCACTAGCCATTTATAAATTCTGTTGCTTCAACTCTTTGTGACCGTGCAAGGAATGAAGCATGGAAAGTACTTAGTAATATAGAGCTGGCTTTTATATATAAGCCTATTAAAATCTAAAGAATACTGACAAATATGTCTAGGAATTGTATTCTCCTGGCCTGCAGCATATATTGTCAGGGTCGGACTGGGGTGTCCAGGGCCCACCAGTGGAATTGCTTCTAGGGGCCCACTGCCAGGACCCTGCAGATCAGAGGTACCGAGACATGACGGCTATAGGTAATAACATATCGGGAGCCATGCTGCTCACGCACTATATCATTTGCACTACTACATATACCTACTGCTACAGCCTGTATGGCAAGTGAACAACATGGCTCCTAGAAATGTTACCATTACCTGTAGCTGCAGTGTCATGGAAAAGCTGATCTGCAGAGGCCCTGGCTGTTGTATCATCACAGACGTAATATTGACGGCCTATTCTAAGGACCGGCCACCAATATTAGAAACATGGATAAATCCTTTAAAGTGGTTGTCCAGGAATTGGAGCAACTCATGTGGTGGACGGGAGGTAAAATAAAAAACAAATAAATAAAAAAGAATACTTATCTGTCGTTGGCACTCCGTTGTCCGCCGGTAGTGTCCATTCAGTCTTGTGCTGGCACCTCCTTGCTGGCAGTCCTGCACCTCATGTGACCACTGAGACCAATTAGATACAGGATTTCCAGAAATGAGGCCATGAGACCAAACAGACACAGGCAGGGACAACGGGGTGCTGAGGACAGGGGAGAAGGCTTTTTTTTATGTATTTGTTTTTATACACTTCCCTGGCGGCCAACACAGTGATCACTCCAGTTTATAGACAACCTCTTTTAAGGGGTTGTCAGGGCCAAATATTTTATGGCCACTTCACTGATCCCCCCATACAGTGGCCTCTTCACTTGTGTCCCATAATGTATGGGGAACTGTGATGGGGCCATTATATTGTGTGCGAGCAGGGATGGGGCAAACATCCTGTGCAGAAGGGGGACGTTAAAATGTGTGGGGCATATTAAAGGGGTTGTCCAGGGTTAAACTTTCTTATGGCCTATATTCAGGATAGGCCATAAATACCTGAAACCTCACATTGCAGAAACACGTCTTTGGCTACTACAGAAAAAAAAAAAAAAAAGTGTTTTACAGAACCAGGAAAGTGAATGAAATTTAATTACATTTACCTCATTCGCACATAGCAGGAAAAAAAGATGTGGAACAGCCGCAAAGTCTAAAATGCGTGCGCTTCTAAAAACATGGCCGTTTACTTTCAGCTGAGAAAGTACAGGAAAGATGCATCAAAAGATCAACAAAAAACACTATGGAAAATACATTGAGATTCAGCACTATTTTTTTCCACAGTGTTTTTTAGCTGCATCTTACTGTTGGGCCTCATCCTTATCATCTCAATATACTGAGCATTACACTATAAGGATAAGGCCCCATGTAGCAAGCCGCAGCAAAAAGCGCTGTGGGAAAAACCCCGGCGGCAACGCATCAGTTTTTCCCACAGCGCTTATTGCAGAAACTCCAGAGAGGTTTCCTCTAAGGACTTTCTGCTTCATTTATACCTGTAGGGAAACTGCCGGTGTGTCTGTAGGTATAAGTGACATGCTGCGATTTCCAAAACCACAACAGTTTTGGAAATTGCAGTGTGTTCGCAGCGTGTATTTTTCTGCAATGGGTGGATAGGATTGCACACACTATATACCTATACACTCAGGCCTGGTTCACATCTCCGTTCAGTAAACCGAACTACTGAACGCATTAGCAAGTGGTGTGCAGTGAAAGCTATAGACTATTGCGGTGTCTGCACGGAACATGCGGACAGAAAAGTTATTCATGATCTACTATCCTGTCCGCATGACTCGTGTGGAGACCACAGGGAAAGCAAACGGACCCCATTATAGTCTATGCGGTCCGTGTGCTTTCACTGTTCATTGCTTGGTAATGCGTTCCGTAGTTTGGATTAAAGATGTGAACCAGACCTTATACATATACCATATATACTCAAACATATAGATTAATATACATTCATATACCATATATAAGTCATATATATATATACATATGTATGAATACTATACAGTGTTGGCCAAAAGTATTGGCACCCCTGCAATTCTGTCAGATAATACTCGGTTTCTTCCAGAAAATGATTGCAAGCACAAACTCTTTGGTATTAATATCTTCATTTATTTTGCTTGCAATGAAAAAACACAAAAGAGAATGAAAAAAAAAAAGTCACATCATTGATCATTTTACACAAATTCCAAAAATGGGCCGGACAAAAGTATTGGCCCCCTCAGCCTAATACTTGGAAGCACAACCTTTAGAGAAAATAACTGCGAACAACCGCTTCCAGTAACCATCAATGAGTTTCTTACAAGGCTCTGCTGGAATTTTAGACCATTCTTCTTTGGCAAACTGCTCCAGGTCCCTGAGATGTGAAGGGGGCCTTCTCCAAACTGCCATCAAGAGATCTCTCCACAGGTGTTCTATGGGATTCAGGTCTGGACTCAATGCTGGCCACTTTACAAGTCTCCAGTGCTTTCTCTCAAACCATTTTCTAGTGCTTTTTTAAGTGTGTTTTGGGTCATTGTCCTGCTGGAAGACCCATGACCTCTGAGGGAGACCCAGCTTTCTCACACTGGGCCCTACATTATGCTGCAAAATTTGTTGGTAGTCTTCAGACTTCATAATGCCATGCACACGGTCAAGCAGTCCAGTGCCAGAGGCAGCAAAGCAACCCCAAAACATCAGGGAACCTCCGCCATGTTTGACTGTAGGGACCGGGTTCTTTTCTTTGAAGGCCTCTTTTTTTCCTGTAAACTCTATGTTGATGCCTTTTCCCAAAAAGCTCTACTTTTGTCTCATCTGACCAGAGAACATTCTTCCAAAAACGTATTTGGCTTTCTCAGGGAAGTTTTGGCAAACTCCAGCCTGGCTTCTTTGTCTCTGGGTAAGAAGTGGGGTGTTCCTGGGTATCCTACCATACAGTCCCTTTTCATTCAGACGCCGACGGATAGTACGGGGTGTCACTGTTGTACCCTTGGACTACAGGGCAGCTTGAACTTGTTTGGATGTTAGTCGAGGTTCTTTATCCACCATCCGCACAATCTTGCGTTGAAATCTCTCGTCAATTTTTCTTTTCCGTCCACATCTAGGGAGGTTAGCCACAGTGCCATGGGCTTTAAACTTCTTGATGACACTGCGCACGGTAGACACAGGAACATTCAGGTCTTTGGAGATGGACTTATAGCCTTGAGATTGCTCATGCTTCCTCACAATTTTGCTTCTCAAGTCCTCAGACAGTTCTTTGGTCTTCTTTCTTTTCTCCATGCTCAATGTGGTACACACAAGGACACAGGACAGAGGTTGAGTCAACTTTAATCCATTTCAACTGGCTGCAAGTGTGATTTAGTTATTGCCACCACCTGTTAGGTGCCTCAGGTAAGTAACAGGTGCTGTTAATTACACAAATTAGAGGAGCATCACATGATTTTTCAAACAGTGCCAATACTTTTGCCCACCCCCTTTTTTATGTTTGATGTGGAATTATATCCAATTTGGCTTTTTGACAATTCTTTTTGTGGTTTTCCATTGAAGACAAATTAAATGAAGATAATAATACCAAAGAATTTGTGATTGTAATCATTTTCTGGAAGAAAATGAGTATTATCTGACAGAATTGCAGGGGTGCCAATATTTTCGGCCAACACTGTATATACTCACATATATACATACACATTATTATAGCATACTGTATATACTCACTCATACCTATATACAAATATACAGTACTCACACAGAATACAACACACATACTTTACACAAATATACACATATATACATATTAAACATACATACAAAAGAGTATACTCACATTTTCTAGCAGTCAACCATCACAGCAGACGTCTTCCTGGCTTCCCCACAAGCTATGATGTGAGAGACTTTACTGTGAGGGGGAGGGGGAGGGAGTAAGTCCGGCAGCAGGGACAAGACCTCATAGGAAAGCAGGCAGCAGATCAGTGAGAGGGTTACAAACAGCCATTAGCTGAAGCTGCACATGGTGTACTTTCTCTATATATCGGGAGGACACTGTGTACAGCTTCAGCATCAGCTAATGGGGGCCTCTGTGTGTGGAGGCAAATGCATTGGCCAGGTGCCCGGTTGGGGTCCCCTGGCCATCCCGATCGGGCCCCGACCAATGCATCTGCATTGGTAAAATGAGAACTTTCAGTCAGGTTCCCAGGTGGGCCAGTTCGACCCTGTATATTGTATCTACAGTATCTATTGTTTTATAAATTCAACCAACAAGTAAGCAGTAAGTATAACATTCTGGCAGACAGCTGACACTAGAGGGAGCTGTCGTCTAACTTTTCAAATTACTTGAGGAGTCTGTATTTTGTATTCTGTCTTGGAAGACTTCCCATCAGCTGTACCTCCTGCAAGAAGAATCTATATCTACGATATTTACTGACCAAATACTGTATATAAATGCAGTTTAGTTTCTGAAAAGGGGCAGTACTAAACATTAGTTACTTTCAAGTTTTGTTTTTTTTTTTTTTGTTTTTTTTTTATAAATTCAAAGTCCCAGTTTAATCTGCCAAAGTTAATAAATGACTTGGGTGGTTTTGCCTATTATACATTAAATTTCCCCAAATTTATTAAGACAGGAGATTCCTTAGCCAGTTCTACTCATTGCCCAACAGGCTCAAGTGGTTATGCAGCAACCCAGTGGAGGAGACTTGAGGATGGGAGTTGTAGTGTCACTGGCTGTGCCACCCGCTAGGCCGGGGACACTCTGCACTCACTCCAATCCCTCTCCAGTGCTGTGTACAGCTGAGGGTAGTCCTGCAGCACTATCTGATGGAGGTGGTAGTGGTCTTGTTTCCCCTGGGGCACTTCTAGTTGGGAGAGGGGACCTCTCCTAGCTGAGCCGGTGTGATGGTGTTCAGAAGGGCCCTTGATGGTGATGCAGGCAACGATTCAGGAGTCCAGTGTTGTAGGTTAAAATAAAGATCTCTTTATTAACAGCATATACAGCTTCACCAGCAGCTTGCAGATGGGTACAGATACTGTTACTTAATAGTAAATTACTGGGTAAGAATGCCAATGAAAAAGACTTAGGGAGCGTTCACACTACCGTTGGTGTCCGACAGGTAGTGTCTGCTGCTAATGTCTGTTCAAAATCTTGCACGGACATTAGCAGCGGACACTAGCTGTGTCTGTGAAATTTTGCATTCATGTAAATGGAGATCGGGTGTGTTGTTTTACACTCCGTGCCTCCGCAGCAAGATCAGGACGCTTCTTTTTTGTCAAGGGATCTGTCTGCACTTTCCTTTATACTACTTTGACCATGTTCAGAATATTTTAACCGGTTCACGTCCACCCGCTGTATATAGACGTCGGCACGGCTTGGGCGCTGCTGGTGTCCACAAAGACATGATCAGGACCTAAAAGATTCAGGTCCCGATCATGTGGTGACCTTATCAGGGAAAAGTTTGTTGGAGTAACAAACTTTCCTTGATAGTAGATGCCACCCACCCATGAGCGTCATCGGGAGTGGGTGTTAGCTGTATCTGACGTCTAACACCCTGCTGCATAACCTCCGGTCGGCATTAAAGATGTAGAGGTCCTGCATACACTGCATGACACGTCAGTTTTCAAAAACGAGGCCTAGTCCTTAAAGGGGTATTCCCACGTCGCATACTCACCAGTCTTCGTTGCTGTAAATTCTTCTTTCTTCCGCCTTTGTTGCGTCATTGGTGCGCGGGGTTACATATGCAAAGCCAGCGGCGAGATGCCGCTGGCCCTGCGTGTGCGCTCATAGACCAGTCTAGCCTTCACAATGCGAATACAGACCCGGCATCTGCCTCTCTCTATTACAGCGGATGCCGGGTCTGTATTCGCATTGTGAAGGCTAGACTGGTCTATGAGTGTGCATGCAGGGCCAGCAGCATCTTGCCGCTTGGCTTTGCATATGTGAATGCAGACCCGGCATCCGCTGTAATAGAGAGGCGGATGCCGGGGAGTGTAGACGCCGGCACAGATGCACAAATGCCGGCACAGATGCACAGATGCCTGCAACATCGCTATACTCCTACCCTACATGAAGCCAGCAGCGGCAGAAGCAATGCTGTTATTCCACTCCCCCCCCCCCCCCCCCCGAATAGCAGCATCGCTCCTGCCGCTGCTGGCTTCATGCAGGGCAGGAGCATAGCGATGTTGCAGGCATCCGTGCTGGCGTCTAACCGTCCCCGGAATCCGCCTCTCTATTACAGCGGATGCCGAGTCTGTATTGGCGGCCCCTTCCCCCCAAAGGGTAAACTACCCCCCCTCCAGGCTCGCTCCTGTGCACTTAGCCCCTCCTTCCTCCCCCCTCAGAGCAGCAGATACATCACTTGATTTATGACCAGATAAGTCAGGGCTGTGTCCCAAAAGAATTAATAAAGTAAGATAGTGGACAAACAAAGCAGTTTTGCTGAAGCAGTGTATTTAGGAAAAGTCTTACATTCACATTAACAAGCAGTATAGATAGGATCCTTGTGATGGGACAACCCCTTTAATGCACTTTGGGACTGTGTCCTTAAGGGATTTATGTATTTGTGTGATGTGACTATCTGTTTGAGAGCCAGAACATTTCACATTTTGAAAATTGCGATTTGTTTACAAATTTCCATCAAATTTCCTAATTTTTTTTCCTAAGTATAAAAATATTGATCAATATTTACCACTAACATCAAGTACAATGTGTCACGAGAAAACAATCTCAAAATCACTTGTGTAAGTTAAATTGTCTCAAACTTATTTCCACATAAAGTGACACGTCATATTTAAAAAATGAGGCCTGGTCATGAAGGTACTTTTAAGGGTCCATTCACACGGAGTTTTTTGGTAAGGATTTTGGTGCTGAATCCGTGTCAGAATCCATGTGGAAAAAAAGCCTCCCCATAGAGTTCTAGGGGATCCACTAGCTTTTTTCCCTGCTAGTAGATTTTTTCTGCTAGTGGAAAAAAAGCTTCCTTCAGGCGAATTGTGCCTGCAAAAACCAACACAGTCAATGGGAGGCCGAAAATCCACATGGAATTGGCAAAAACCATGTGGAAACACTGCTAGCAGTTTTTTCAAGGTCCATAAACTGTGCTGGAGGAAAAAAACATTTCCTAATTTCTGAAGCAGATTTTTTGTCACCAAAAAACTGAGTGTACATGGACCCTCAGGGTTAGTTCACACGGGTTTCCGCGTGCACCGGGATCCTGTCGCGGCTTTCCACTCCGGATTAGGCTCAAATGAATGGGCCTAGTTGGAAGGGTGGTGTCGCGAGGCAGAGATCGATGTCGCGAGGCAGATGCCACGGCTGAATCAGCTGCGTGAAGAAAGGGCACCCAAAATGGCACCTCCACTACCCAGATCTGAAGAGCTCAGCAATATGGTGGAGAAGGACTTGCAATGATTGCAATGATGGTACCTTCATTTGACCGGTGTAGAGTTCATTGTTGGAGAAAAAAATGTGACTGAAGAGCCTGTATTGACCAAGTGGAGTTCCTTTGTACAGAGGAGAAGACACAGGAGAATGGATGGATTCAGTGTTTTCTTTTTCTATAGGGTGTGAGCTGGAAGCCAGGGAAAGAGCTGGGAATTGTAGTGATCTCTGTATACCCCCTACATAGATGGCTCATAATAACAGCCTGGACATGCTTTTATACCTTTTATCACATTTATGATATTCTGCAGTATCTGAGATATGTATAAGTCTGTGTTCACATCTGTGATTGTGATTTCTATTGTTCTGCATAATCATAGGAGCAGAGCAACAAAAATCTGCCCCTGACACTTCCCATTATCTACAATGTTATCTGATATAAACCTATCAGACAAGTGGCATTTTACCAAAGCAGATGTGAGCAAAGACATTTTAGATCTTAACCAGCTGAGGTTATCAAAAATGCACATTGTGATGTTCTGCAGCAGCTGAGGTGTTCTGCAGGGAGTCTTAAAAACCCCCATTTACATGATACTTAGGCCCTCAGTAATAATAGTAATAATACGTTGATTATCTATGCTGTAAAAAGGTGATATTTCGTGGAAACAGCCTATAAAATAAGAGACCTCCCCCCCACACCATTCTCAATTGCAATATTATATAATGACATCATCTCTGTAGTTCTATTATAAGAGGAAATTCCAGACCAAAGTGAATTTTTTTTTAATTTTTTTTTTATTTATTTTTTTTCATTTATTTATTTATTTTTTTTGTGACAGTTGTCTTGTACTTGACAGTAATCCGTTATACTGGGTCCTTTCCCACAAGTTCTTGACCATTCTTTTTCCTGCAGAATATGTAGATACTGCAATAAAGAAAAATGAATATTAGTTATTTGATAACTGCTACGTACGTATATAACAAGTTGTCTCTCTTATAGTTTGCTTAAACCTTGAGATTTGCAGTTCTGCTCTCTTATCTTATTTTGGTTAGAAAAGATTAAAATGTCTATAAGTATATCATGTCCCATAACAAGACAGAATGTTTACCAGTTCTAATCTCTTATTTTGTGTAGCATCCACTAGCATGAATCCTTGAAGGTCATGGCATCCATTTTGGCAGACTTTGCTAGCATGATTAGAGGTAAGATGGTGGACACGGACAATCATGTGTTAACTCATGAATTATGTATGAACATATTTATCATTTGTAAACGGCCATTCTATTCTCTGACCAATGATAATTCATATTTCTATGTGATGTAGTTTGTTATGCCTAAATTAGCATACAGCCATTATTCCTCTATAAAAGTTAAGTAACATGTAATAAATGTCAGAACACTTTCATATACAGCATCTGAGTATGTGTGGCTTTGTGTTCCCTAAGCTCAGCAGCCATTTTATTTTAATTTGGAACCTACAGCATGTACTCCCTGGGGTGTTCCCCCAACAGTTAACTTGGCACTCCAAAAACATGGAGCTCGAGGAAAGACATCGTTTGTATCCAATAGAAGGGCTGATCAGGATCGATCGATTGGGAGACCAGCCGAGACTCCGGATACATAAACAGCTCTGTAATGTAAGCCCTTGACTTGCCATAAACCAGTATCTGAGCTCCTATGCTGTGTGTCTCTGAATCGATCCAGGTTAGTCTGATGCATGCTTTATGTCTCTCGAGCCTGTTATATAGTCGAAAGAACCTAATAAGGGAGATGCTGTCAGGTATTGATCTCCAAGTGTTGTACTTCTGCATAGTAGGCCTTTTTTTTTTTTGCTTCTGTTTGCGCTGTACATGTTTTATAACATTTCTAAGAAAACTGTGACAGGTGATGAACCTTGGTCTATTCTGGATCCCTAGATTCTTGGTGTAGAGTAATGGGCCACTGTGCGTGCCACTGCCCAGAAATATTGGGGATTCAGAATAGTCAGATTCATAGTGTAGAGTAATGGGCCTACCTAGGAGTGCTATAGTCTGGCGTAGAGTAATGGGCCACTGTGCTTGTCACTACCCAGAATATAGTTTGGCTGACTAGCTATCAGCCAGAAACGGGGGCTTTTGGATCCAAAGGGTGGTTGCCCCCATATGAGTTGGTTGGGAAATCTGAAGGAACAGATGTGGCCAAACAGATCAGAAAACTGACCAGGATAGCTTGCCTCCCTGATGGCTGCTAGTTGAATGAACCATTTTGGGAAAACTATAGACAAGTAAATGGAGGGTTCATTCGAGAAAATGAAGGGCTACAGCAGAAGTATACATACTTTGGTGGAACGATGGAGAAGGAGGATAGGATGAGACAAGATGAGTAACTAAGATTTCAGCTATAAGTGATTGATTGTAACACCACTGGTATGATGTTTGGAAAATTATGCATATATGGTTCAATTTGTAATTGTAATGTCCACTATGTTTGTACAAATGCCAGTATTTGACTTTTATGCCTATGTAATTTTGGTGTCAGTATTAACTGTTGTCTGCTTGAATTTTATTCTCTGTAGTGGCACTGTCTCCATCTTACATTCCATTCATGGACGCTGCCCAATGTTCACTCCCCCTCCCCTGTTGAAAACTGTTATCTATAATGGGATGGAACTTCTCCGTGTCTTATCCAATAGTTATGTGTTGAAACTTATGTTGTAACATTATACCCAATCATGTTATGTTAATTATCCTAAACGCATCTTCTCTTTGTCTCAGAATTTACCATCAGAGACCGGAATCCATATTTGTACCTTGTGATTGTATATTTCTCTGAGCTGGCTCAAATCACGGTTGTGAAGGAAGGTAAATCATCTGGTCTGTGCTGTATCTTAATCTTTGTATATTAAGCTTCATAATTGATATCATACAAAAGTGAGCACAATATCACACTATCTTCCTTCCTTTTTCAGTAATCACTGATCCTACATATAATTGTCTTAGAAAAGCTTTTGGTGTTGTCTTCTTTAACTTTTTCACTGCCAGAGCAATTTTCACAGTTTTGAGATGGATAAATCAAACCTAAATTGCAACGTTAAAAAATCATCCAACCCCCCCATACCTATATATTTTCTTAAAGTAGAGACCTGCAGCATTGTCAGAATGCCACTTGGTACTGTATTCAAACCAGCACCTTCATGCAATTTTGATTTAAAGTGAATGTTTTATGAAAAAATGCAAATAAATGAATATTAGTTGCTAAAAGCAGAAACCAAACAAAAAATTATATGCACCAAACCTCCTAAAAATAAGAGTTCAACATGTGCAGAGTTCATTCATATCACTATGGCCTGCACCCGCATGAACCCCTAAACCCTATATATTTTTTGAAAGTAGACAACCTGAAGATTACAAATGTCTTAATGGGTCATCGACAGCCAGATCCAGCTTCATGCAACTTTGTGACAAACACAATACATTTTTTGAAAAAATGCACTAAAACACATATTTGCACCTAAAGCTCATGTTCAATCTCAGATATACATACAATATACATGATACATTTAAAATAAGAGCTTATGGTGTATACAATGTGTATATATACTATATGTACTGCAAACATCAACTACAACAAGAGCTCGGACTCCCAAAAACACTAATACAGAAGACAGGCAGATTTCTGCTTTTATTCACTAATATTTTAAAAATCTATACTGCACCTACCAAACTGTGACACCAAAATCTAACTTTTTTGAGATTGCACAGCATACTGTATAGAAAAACACAACTTCAAGTTTCATGTATACAACCACCTTCATGCAACGTTGCGGCAAACAGAGTTTTGAAGAAAAAACTGCACAAATATTCAAATTTGCCACTAAAGTGCGACTCAAGCAATCCCTTTCTGCAAACAAAATGTACTTTCTAAAAGAAACTGCAAGATATGAGGAGTTCATACATACCACACATGTATATATTTACAGGGGCAGGTGTTAAAGAAACGCCACAATTGCAGAAATGCACCATCCTATTTTGTGCATGCAAATTAAATAGGACTTTACATAAAAATATTAGTATTATTTTAGCGTGTAACGGATATCACTAGAGACATAGTTTACCCTAGAAAGCTCAGGTATAGACAGGACAGGGATTGGGTGAAATGTAAACTTTATTCATGACTTTGTGTATATGTTGTGTAAGTGATGGCTGCAACTTTTTTTTTTTGGCGCTGCGACCTGGACAATGGTACATGTCTGGGTGACATGGGTTATGTTCAGGGGGTATAACATAACAGGGGGTATAACATAAGAATAACCCTCTAGTAAAGCTCAGGGGGGAATTACATTATACTTGTATGTGACAATCAGAGCGCAAAAGTATAGTATGCGCTGATTGGAGGGGGGAAATAGGACCTGAATCCCCTTCTCCCCCCTCCTGGGGTCACATACAGGTTATGCATAGAGACAGAGAAAATGCTTCTCTGTCTGTGCACGCTGCAAGAGCCCTCCTCCCCCCTGCCCTTCCTGTTACAGTTCACTGAAGCTTCCCGAGACAGGAGGGTGTGTGTGTGGACATCTTAAAGTCCTGTATCTCAGGACTCGTTTGGGCTATGAAGATAGTTTTACTTTCATTTTAAAGATGAGAATCTCGTCTTTAAAATGACACCAAGTTCTTTATAATAGACCTTACACATTTTAAGCGAATCACTGTTAAAAATGCCATTGGGAATTGAGATTTTCAATAAGATCTCAATCCCGAATAGCGTTTTCAACAGTGAAACGCTTTGACACTTTAAGGGTTAACATGAAGACCTTGGTATAATTTTAAATATGAGATTCTCATCTTTAAAATGAATCTAAAATTATCTTCATAGCCCAAAGGAGTCCAGAGATATGGGCTTTAGAAGTAAGGACGTAGCAGCTCTCTCCTCCACTAGAGAAGTGACACCTTGGGAGGACGTAGTGCTACGTGCATGGCAAGAAAAGGGTTAATAGCAGTTAACCCCTTCATGTCCCTCTCATAACTCCTGTGTGCCTCACATAAGGGTTACTAATATGTGAGACATATGGAGGTAATAATAAAGTGCCTTAATAAGGTTTAATGTAATAATTATTACCTCCATGTTTCTCACATATCAGTAACCCATATGTGAGGCACACAGGGGGTTAATGTGAGGGACATGATGGGGTTAACTGCTATTAACCTGAGGCACATGGAGTTACTAAACTATAATACACATGACCAGACTTTTTATCTGCAGTGGTGGATAAAATTATGGACTATTACATTTCAATGGGCCCGTACACATAGATGCCGTTACTTTTGCGGCTGTGTGTCCAGGCCAAATTGAAGATCTGCAACTTATGGAGCAGGTCCTATATGTGTCCTATATGTGTCCTATATGTGCCTGCATTTGCAGCCCTATCAATTAATTTTTAATGTAAAGATCGGTGATCAGTTAATGTAATTTTATTGGTATATATTTGAAATTTTTAAGTAGCTGCTGCATTCTCCCCCTCCCCGCCCTCGGCTTATACTTGAGTCAAGCCAGTTTTTTTGTGGTAAAATTAGGGGCCTCAACTGATATTCGAGTCGGCTTATACTGTACTTGAGTATATACTGTTTTTTTGGGGGGGTTTTTTGTTGCACTGCATGTAGCTGATCCCAAATGTTTTGAGATATGAGAATCTTATGTTTAAATCTTTATTTTACCCACCATACTTCTGTTCCCCTTGTGCATTTTTCCACCCACATATTCCTTCTTTCATTTTAATGTCAAGAACACACACTAGGATGACTGCTTCCACAATGTATTAAGCGTATTAGACAAAATAAAGTATAACATCACATCACATATCTTTGTACTATCGTTGGAACATGCCATTTCAAAAGCTTTATTTAATGAAATGTAACTTTCAATGGAAAAGTTTTATTGACATAAATTAGAATCAATTTTCAAATAGGAAAGACAGAAGGTAAAATAAAGGTTACAATAGATGACAATCATGACGTTGGGTTTCTTATTATATACAATAGCAGACCCTCGAAATGTGTCCACCTAGTGGGAAGAGGCAGTTTGTGGGTTCCTGAAAATGAAAACTAATATGATAATAAATTTGTACTGACGATTGTCCTAAAAGAAAAAAATGCAAAAAACAAAACAAACTTGGACCTTTTGTTGTGAGATGAATATTAATACTTGTGCACAATGTTAGCGATCATAATACCCTGTTCATGAATATGGTTCTGGCTGAAAATGACAGGTTAGACTTGACTATGTAGTGGTAAGTAGTAAAGTTGCAGGGAACCCATCAGATACCCCACACACTTTTTCCTGATACATATGCATGTGTTGGAAAAAAGTTCTGCTGTTGACCAGCATAAAAGGTTATTCCCCTGAACAACACAAGTGTCAGATCACCGGTTGGTCCCTTGCTAATCACAAGAATGGGGTTAGCCGAATACTCTATGTCAATGGAATGATAGTGCACATGTGTAACACTATGGCTCTGTTTTCTTCTATAAGATCTTTGTGGATCCCAGCAGTCAGATGCCCAGTGATCAGACAAGTATCCTCTGTCCACAGTACAATAATTTTTAAAAGGGCTCTATCATTGGAAAAAGTCATATTTAGCTAAGCACATCCTTGCATAGCCTTTAGAAAGGCTATTCCACACATACCTTTTGTACGTAAATTGCCTTAGTAGATTTTGAATAAGTCCGTTTTTATTCATATGCTAATCAGGGCTCATTCACATCTGCGCCCGGGACTCCGTTCTGCAGGTTTCCGTTTCCTGCACAAAACTGGGCAGGAGACGGAAACCTGCAGTCATTTTTCATACCCATTCATTTGAATGAGTTTGAAAAGTGTCCGGCCGTGAGTGTCGGTGAGCGTTTTATGCTCTCAGTGGCGAAACAGTTTTTTTTTTTTAACTGGACACAGAGTCGGACATGCCGCGGAGAGCTGAAAACTTTCACCGGCGCTCATGGCCGGACTTGGCATGACAGGTTTCCGTCTTCTGCCGGCAGAAGACGAAAACCTAGTACGGAGTGCCGAACGCTGGTATGAACCTAGTGTCAGCTTTCTCTGTGCACCCCGAATGTCTCTTCATGTCTTCTGTATATACAGCACAGGCTGCTGCTGACTCCTCCTCCCTGCTCTCATACATAGTACACAGCAGGGAGAGGAGAGCTGGCTGAAAACTTCTGCACACGCTGGAGCCTAATTAGCATATGAATAAAAACGGACTTATTCAAACACTACTGAGGCAATTTACATACAAAAGGTAGGTGTGAAATAGCGTTTCTAAAGAATGTGCAAGTATGTGATTAGTTAAAAATGACTTTTGCCAATGATAGAGCCCCTTCAAGTGATAATCACATTTCTGATCATAGTTTCTACTAGCAGTGCAAACATCTTCTTTTATGACATGCTACATGCACACAGTCGTACCTTGGTTTAGTGTACTATCTGCTTTATTTTAATGGTCACTGCCCCATTGTTTTCTATTATCCCATTCACATGGCTGTGTTTTCACAGGTCAATGCGGGCCCAGGAACCCTGAACTCAGGACAGGTCCTATTCCTGTCTGTTTTTTAGTTCAGCCTCATTATTGAAGTGTATGGGTCATTGGAAATCATGGATGGCACATGGATGTCATACTGGGCTATCAATTCCTTTTTGTCACAGACCTGTACTTGCATACTCTTGTGTGCATGTAACCTAAATCATTTGACAGATCTACAACATGCTCAGTGTGCAAACTTACAAGTAGTCATGTACTTAAAGAAATACAAGTCCTGAGTTAAGACATTTTTCTAATGTTAAAGAGCATTTCTGTTGTCCTTGATACAGATTGCATTCAGCAGCATATTTTTCCAACATCTGTCATGCTTCCGTTTTGACAACACATTGAATTGTATGTAAATTCAATGTGTCTATTCACATGACATGAGCTATCTTTGCCTGTCAAAATGGAAATTGATAATGTCCTGTAAATAGATTTATTGATATTCATGGATTCTATAAATGTCCATTATGCACTGTCATGTGAATAAGAGCCAACCGAGGACTTGCACAGACAGACACAGCCGTTTTCATGGACATTAGGTCAGTGAAAAATGGCATAGTTGTTTGCATATGGCCTCACAGATCTATATTTTGGATCTACAAATAGTTTATGTGTCTCTATATAATGCATACAAATCGTACTGTACTCCCCGCAGAATTCTCCACGATACAGTATGTGATAAAATACACATCATTTTTTCTATGTAAATCCATATATATTAAAATCTGTGGCACATGGTGGTCCAATATAGGCTCATCTAAGGGCACTGTATTATAGATCTATTATACACAATACTGATAAATATATCGACCTTTACAAAAAGTAGTAAACCCATGGGTGCCACAGATGGCAACTGGAGAGTTACTCCTATAAAAGCCTTATTGGAGTAACTTAAATGCGGCTTTGCTGGGCTGATGCGCTTGAGACATCTTTTACATCTTACAGGTGCTCCTGTTGCACAGGCCCTGGGCCTTTAGTGGTGGCTGTGCATGTACAACTCTCTCAATTCACTTCCATAAGAGTTCCAAAAACCACTGACCCTGCCTACATTGCTTGCTTGGTTTTTGGAAGTCCCATAGAAATGACTCAGAGAGTTGCGCATGCAGACATGTCATAATTTTCTGTGGAAATATCATGAATTTCTAAATACATGGACAATGAAATTACCCTTTAAAATCAGATGTCTATCCACACACTTTGGAGTAGCTTTTGGTATAAGTGATTTATCTGGTCCATCAAAAATGTATTAATAATAAAATAACCATTTAAGTTTTTTTGGACTTTTAATAAACTGATTTTTGACTTAAAAAAAATAACTTTTCAGTACATGATATTTAAAGAATAAAGGACATAACTCTCAGGATACTAATAAACACTGGCAAATTAATAAAATATATTTTATATACTTATATATATATATATATGTATTATTTTACATACTATATTGTTATTCCATG
Organism: Leptodactylus fuscus; assembly: GCF_031893055.1. NCBI lineage: Eukaryota > Metazoa > Chordata > Amphibia > Anura > Leptodactylidae > Leptodactylus > Leptodactylus fuscus. Next base: position 66,775,792 of record NC_134265.1, read on the forward strand.
GTAAAAAATATTACACAAGTTGTCAGCTAGATTGCCAGGCTTTATGGAGAGTAGTATAAAAATAATATAGTTGTAATATATTTAGATACTTATTACAGTATATACTCTTTCATAATGCTGAATCCATAGTTATACATAACTAGTGGTGGGCAATGCTCAGTGGAAGAGTCAGTCATTCTGCCTTGGCATGAGATGCTACAAATTTATAAAGAGGTACATGTCACATCTTGGAATATCTGTATGTCGGAAACCGAACTCTGTGCCTGCTAGTGGCAAGAATAATGGTAAATAGGTTGGGCCATGAAGGGACGTTGTCTGGTGGAAAATCAAAAAAGTTAAAGTTTTTGGTGTAACTATTCAAAACCTTAATGTGTGAAGCCACTTATGTAGTCTGGGCTTAGATTCACTTAGATTCATAGAATTCTTGTCATTACTCCAAACCCGTCTGAACAACTCCTCATTTATTCCTGCTGAAAATGTATGACTACATGGACAACCACCTTGTGAATGGGTCATGTCTCTACAAACTATAACATATAGGTCAATCAGTATTAATAGTGTCAGGCTCTGTAGGAACATACAATATTGACAAGGGAAGAATAACACTCAGTTGTCAATTATTTCAACTTTCCAGAAAGAATAACAGAGGATTAGCAATATATATATATATATATATATATATATATATATATATATATATATATATTTTAAGTAGAATGCTATTTTAATAGAATGATATTTTAGACTTAATAACTTGTGAAGATAAAACTAATTACTTTATAATACATAGGAGTAAACCAGACCATTACAAAGTAAATATAATGATTTCATTTCTTTTCTTCTTTGCATATTTATTAGATTTGATGAGTTTTGTGTGCAAAAATTTTTTTTATACAATTTTACTTCATGTCGGGAGGTTGTATTATTATTGTTATAACTGTCTGACGCAGGGTTTACACTAGCGTTCGGCACTCCGTTCTCAGGTTTCCGTCTTCAGCATGCAGAAGACGGAAACCTGTCATACCGAGTCCGGCCGTGAGCGCCGGTGAGCGTTTTATGCTCTCCGCAGCAAAACCATTTTCTTAAAACGGTTTCGCTGCAGAGAGCATAAAACGCTCACCGGCGCTCACGGCCGGACACTTTTCAATCCCATTCAAATTAATATCACGAAGGATCGGGAATTACAGAGGATCACCGCGCTCAACTGATTGCCAAATGGATAAACTTTATTTTCGTAAAAAGCACACACTACGCTGAGTGCCCTTTCTCAAGTGTATAGGCTGTGTAACACAAAAGTAAAAATACAAAACATACAAATCAAATGCATCCAAATATAAATTCCATTCAACCAATAACGTATATTATATTGAGTTTTTGTTCCGTTATTGGTTTTTTTGTTGGTACATTATTGGTTGAATGGAATTTATATTTGGATGCATTTGATTTGTATGTTTTGTATTTTTACTTTTGTATTACACAGCCTATACACTTGAGAAAGGGCACTCAGCAAGAAACGCGTAGTGTATGCTTTTTACGAAAATAAAGTTTATCCATTTGGCAATCGGTTGAGCGCGGTGATCCTCTGTAATTCCCGGTCCTTCGTGATATCACTCGACACCAAAGGTGGTACGGATCCTGCCGTCTCATGACCTGGGGCGGAACCCCCCCATCTTGAAGTGGTTCAAAGCTATATCTAATGGTTGTACGCACAACCTCCTAAAGGTGAGAAGCTTTTTTCACTTTCCCGCCCATTTATCCATACGGTACTTCACTATATGCAGCTCGGTGCTGTTCTCTGTTCTTTATCTTCAAACCATTCAAATTAATGGGTTTGAAAAGATGTCGGCAGGTTTCCGTCTCCTGCCCAGTTTTGGGTAGGAAACGCAAACCTGCAGAACGGAGTCCCGGACGCAGATGTGAACGAGCCCTGAGTTACAGACTAAGGCTAGGTTCAGACCAGCGCCCTGTTTCCATTAGGGTTTCCGTCCCCAAATCTGCTTTAAAAATGCTGCAAGTAGGACTTTTCTTTCCTCATTTTTCCACCTTTTTTTGGGCAGAAACCAGGCGGACCCCATTATAGTCCACGGGTTTCCATGGGTTACCACTTTATTAAGCGGATTAGGTTTCCTTTTGTGGGGTCCCCAAGCGGAACCCACAAATGGAAACCGGAGTGTAAGTGCGAACCTAGCATAAATCATTATGATCATTCTGAATAAATTAGTTTCCAGAAAAAAAAAAACCTAATTTGATAAATTAAACAATTTGGATTTTCTCAGTGACTATTTCAAGGTTTGACACTTTATCTGTCTATCTGAATCCTTCCTGCAATACATACAGTATATTTACAGTGTTCATTTTGGCAATTTCATGTAAATTTAGGTTTGCGAAGATCAAAATATAATGGGTGGAGGCATGATTCCAACATTAAAAAGCATAATAAAATCTACGACTCCTTCTCTACAATATTCATAAGAGCTTGCAATAGACGGTCATCTCTATGCTTGTATAACTTTTTATAGAATCGATCAATATAGTCATTGTATAAGCTGTTCTTCACATCTGGCTGTTTGCTTATTTGATCCAGAGCATAGTAATAATGATTCTTAGGAATTTCAGTCTGTTCCTGTGCATATGCAGCTCCCTCTCTATCGAAGGCGTTCTTCAGAAGCCGCAGCATTGCTTCTGATCTCGCCTCTTCCTCCAGGTCATCACTCTCTGGAGAAGCCGTTGGATTTTCTGTGGCATTCTTTTCCTCACTGGATTCCTAAAAGAATATAAGGCATGGGTTATTGTTCTAAACTCACACTTGGGGGCGCTATTGCACAATCTAACACTGTTCATTCATTACTGATCAAGGGTTGTACACAGGTATTATAGGGTCCTATTGTAAAACTTGGTGATTTTTTTATTACTGTAACTTGAGGATTATACTTTTATTGATTACGGAGTCAGAAAAAATGGAACTATCTCAGGAACAATATGGTTAATACCATTTGGACCACCACCAATCACAGGAACAGGGGTCCTACATACCTCATTTGGAGCAGTGGTCATGCATGTGTACTTCTATTCAATCCCTCTTAATAATTCAGGTGCAAGACTGTGCACCAGATGGTAGCCTACAACAAATGACTGAATTCTTGTATAACCCATGCCTGAAATCTAACGTTGGAATTATAATAAATATGTCAAGCCGACGTGTCTCCATCATGGTTTCCATCTCTACCTTGCTCCGTCCACATTTGGGAAAAGTGGCAAGTGAGGCACAGACCAGGGTTGATGGCGCACATCTTTTGGGCAAGAAAAGGACTGGGCTGTAGATGTGCCGCATTGTCACAGATTTCCTCCAGTGTGTAGAAAATTGACCTGTGTGTGGATGGTCACCAGTCCCTTATAGACTGATTGGATTATTTAGGCATGACCACTACTCCATTCACTTGAGGTATTCCAAACTGATATTCTCATCCTTTATACATAAGTTACTGGCAGACTGCATTATACTTTATCCAAAGCTAAATTATGGATGTTATCACTAAAAGAAGGCAATAAGCAATTACTTATTTCATATGACTACTCCTACACAGTGAGCACCTACCTTAACATTTACCATTTTCTCTGCACCTCTTCGGTCATTCTGGACAACATTGTAAGACGTGTACACCCTAGGATTAGTCATGTGATCTGGAGGGGACGATGTTCCGTGCAGAATCAGCTTCCAACTAACAATTCTTCCTTCATTTTCCTTTCTTCCAGACTATATTGTAGTAAAAAAAAAATGTATATTACCTTTTTTGGCTGACATATTAAATTATGATAAGGATTGAAACACAACACTTAGTAATGGTAGACAATGTATCATTGCCCATAGGGAACAATTCCTGATGATTATACTACATTTTTATACTTCTTACCATATCAGTGATTTTGACAGTCCATGTTCCCGCTGGGTCCTCCCCCCATGTATGGACAGACATAAAGTCCCAGTTTTTGAAGCCATTAGTAGATGTATCTCTCTCTCTTTTAGTCAGAAGAACAGTTTTGGTTCCTGAATATAATAACAACCATTATTAGATCCTTTCTTCTATGTAATATGTATTCATTCAGGTAACATCTACAGTTGTTCATGTCTGTGCATTACAATTACACATGGTTAGATACAAGTCATCCATTAGGCGGACTCATTAAATCTTCTTCACAGACAGAAGATTCCCATCCTAGAGAATATCATGGCAAAATAAGTATCATTCCTGGGCCCCAATGAAAATAATCTAGTAGCTAACCATCTATGCCTCATTTATAATACATACAGTGTTGGCCAAAACTATTGGCACCCCTGCAATTTTGTCAGATAATACTGTTTCTTCCAGAAAATGATTGCAAGCACAAACTCTTTGGTATTAATATCTTCATTTATTTTGCTTGCAATGAAAAAACACAAAAGAGAATGAAAAAAAAGTCAAATCATTGATCATTTTACACAAAACTCCAAAAATGAGCCGTACAAAAGTATTGGCACCCTCATCCTAATACCTGGTAGCACAACCGTTAGACAAAATAACTGCGAACAACCGCTTCCGGTAACCATCAATGAGTTTCTTACAAGGCTCTGCTGGAATTTTAGACCATTCTTCTTTGGCAAACTGCTCCAGGTTGTCCCTGAGATGTGAATGGTGCCTTCTCCAAACTGCCATCAGGAGATCTCTCCACAGGTGTTCTATGGGATTCAGGTCTGGACTCATTGCTGGTCACTTTAGAAGTCTCCAGTGCTTTCTCTCAAACCATTTTCTAGTGTTTTTTGAGTTGTGTTTTGGGTCATTGTCCTGATGGAAGACCCATGGCCTCTGAGGGTGCCAATACTTTTGTCCGGCCCATTTTTGGAGTTTTGTGTAAAATGATCAATGATTTGACTTTTTTTCATTCTCTTTCGTGTTTTTTCATTGCTAGCAAAATAAATGAAGATATTAATACCAAAGAGTTTGTGCTTGCAATCATTTTCTGGAAGAAAATGAGTATTATCTGACAGAATTGCAGGGGTGCCAATACTTTTGGCCAACACTCTATGTAGTAGAGCTATTTGGGCCCCTTCATGCACCAGGGTCCAGGTAGGACTTCCTCCTCCTAACCCCTATAACTACTGTATATCCCTGCTCATAGATCAATAGTCTGTTCATCTTTGAAAAAGCACATACGCCACATCTCCATTCTGTGCCTTGCTCACCACTTTTCACAAATGCAGATGGTGCAGGGTAAAGGAGACAAAGACACCTAGACCTGACATATTTATTATAACTCACACCAGTTTTCTGACATGGGTTATACAGCACAGACATGTTTGCATGAGTACTGATGGATGTCAGGCATACCCAAAAGGAGGAGGTCACTTATATTAGTTGTTAATTCATTGCTTTATATATTATTCACGGTAGTCTATTATCTGAAAAACTGGTATCAAACTGATGGCAGTACCTTGTAAGACTCATTCTACACTTTCCATAGATTTCTTTCTTATTCTGCATTGGAGCTCCGATTTCATGAAAATGTGGTCCGAATAAGAAACACATATTTGGAAAGTGTAGAGCCACCATACAAGGTACTATCATTAATGTGATACCGATTTTCTTGCCGATAGACTCCCTTTTATATGGTGATGGGAGCTGTTCATTGCAGAGCATCTCCTGAGGCAGAATGTGGGACCCCTGGGGGAGACTGATAGTCTGTACAGTGCGTGACTTGAGATGGCAGAGAGGAGTGGTGGGAACACACAGTAGCAGAGGATATTCTGAACCATGAAATACATGGTTAGACCTATACTTGACCACTAACATTTAGTTAATAATTGGAGGTCATGTAGCAGATTTACGAATACTATGTAAAAGTGAGACAGACAAATAAGACTATGGAGTCTTAAAATGCACATATTGCACATATTGCTCGCCCATGTCGCTCCTACATGCTATGCTGTGGTTATGTGATATTGTTCTTAATGATACTATGAAAAAACAAGCAGGCAGCAGGGATAGTGGTGGAGCAGCAAAGAATCGGTAAGGAAAAAAGATGGAAATATTTAAAGGGGCAAGAATATTGATGTCCTATTCTTAGGACAGGTGAGGAATATCAGTGTGTGAGAGTCCGAGACCCTTTATCCCCAAGATGTACAGCAAAGTGTATTGTATTAGAATGAGACTCAGTTTTAAACTGGATGTGACTCTTAAACGTAATGTACCAGGCGTGCAAGGGGACCTGGGCAGGGGTGCATCTGATTGTCAGGGGCACAATTAGCCTTTTCTGCCTAGGCCACCAAAATATCTTGTCCAGGCCCTGAGTGTACACCAACCTACAGAAAGTCAAATTTGACAAGATCTAGCCATCACAATTTCCGTACATGTTCCATACTGCTATACACCCATCCATGCTTTGTGACTTACCTGATGGTGAGGTTATTGTTATATGAAGATCCCCCCGGCGTGTGTACTCTATAGTAGTCTCCAGCTGCAGGTGCTCTAGAGACTTGATATGATTGTCTTGTCCTTCACAAGCTTTTGTGGGAATTTCAATCGTAATTTCATCTTCTGATCTTAAAAGCCTAAAATAATAAGGATTCTATTAGGGATGTATTTCCTATATTGGATAAACATGGAATTACAAGTATGACAAACTGAAAGACCTACAGGAATTGTACAAAATATGAGTAATAATAAACAGTGTTGGACTGAGGATCCTTGGGCCGTCTCCCACACATTAGATACTGAAGACCTATCCTGTGGAAATAATGAATTTGGGCCAAAAAAACCCCTTTAAAATCAAGTCAACAATTTTCCATTAGTCATATCCTATGCTTGTAAATTCTGCCTGCATAAACCATACAGCCAAGACATAACTTAGGATTTCTGGACCAAAATGCAAAATCAGTAACAGAATCCTTCACCTACAGAGAAATTTATAATACTGGTGTCTTCTTATGACTTTGGGCCCCTTCAGATACAAAGGCCTTAGAACAACTGTTACCCTTACATTCTCTATAGCTGTACCTCTGAATACATCAATGACGTATACTCCATGTACAAATGTACAAAAAGATGTCCTGGGGTTCACTTCACTTAACAATGTAAGTTTATGGAGCATGTGTGTGTTGATATACAAATGTGTTCTGTACTGTGGGAAAAGCATATATGACTTTATTTCAAGAAAACCTGTTTCTCAACTTGAACCTGAACCTATAAGTAACAGATGTTAACCCTTGTTCATTCATATTTCATATTTTCTGTGGCAATCAGATCTTGTTATAGCCGGAAAGAGCAGAGATTGTGGTTGAGAAGAATATGAAGAGGATCCACTGTCAGCCATGAGGAGTAACAAGTTCTAGTAAAGTGAATTAAGGATTGTTATATACCGTAATTTGTCACATGTTACAAGGGCTTCAGATTAGTGGGAGGAAGATCTTGTGTAGTAAGTAGATGATGAAGTGTTCTATTACTATCTTCATTGTACTCATAACCATTTTGCGCTCCATTGATCACATTTTCTTAGTGCCAACTACTTAATGTAAGCCTTGTAGACTAATAACATGTTGCAAACCTTCATGACATTGATTTACTCCATGACATGGAATTATGGGAATCTAAGTATAAAGATAAATCATCTTCGTTTGACTTTGTTTGACTTGACATTTAGTTCCAGATTGCGAATTCATAATGATAAACTAATAATGAATGAATGTAAATGAATAATGGCATAGAAAATTCTGCCAAACATGTTTCTAAATAATCTTATGTTTAACACATACATTATGCAACTGGTGATTATTTCATAGATACCCTATTAGATCTGACAGTGTACAAAAATGTCTCTAAGGCGTCCCACATAGCGTTCCGCAGCAAAAAAGCAGTGAGAAAAACCACGGCGACAATGCATTGCGGATTTTCCTGTAGATTTTTCTCACAGAAAGTTTACAGAGGTTTCCTCTTCAATTATACCTATAGGGAAACCGCTGGTGTTTATATAGGTATAATTGACATGGTACAATTTCCAAAAGCACAAAGGTTTTGACCATGACGCTATGTATTGGTACTAATATTTATTAGTCTATTCATTTATAAGTCTATTGTATGTGACTTATACTATTTGACTCCAAATGTATTTATATGTGGTTCTGCCCTGCCGTAGTGGATTGTTTTTATTAATTTGTTAATATTTGTGATTATTTCTTAATAAATTTACTATATTTTTTATTATCTTTTGATTTTGTTTGGCTGTTTTCCTTTTTCTATATTATTGATTTGATTCTAGGAAATTTGTTATTTAGGCTTGGTTTTTTTGATGTTCATAAGCTGCTTTGTATGTACATAAGGAATAACACTATTTTGGTCATTATATGACTGCATAGGGCATGTTCCTCAAGCCTCTATACGCTCTATATCCAATTCTTATTTGGCCCTGAGCTGGTAAAACTTCAGGTTTTTTTTTCCATTTTATTTCCCATAAAAATTTTTTAATAAAAAGCAATTAAAATATGAGACTCAAAGTTGTATAGAAAAAGTATATAAAAAATATTCCTTATGTAGCCTCTTATATAAAAATATAAAAAAGTTAAGTGTCAGAATATGGTGACGCCAAGAGTTTTTTTCAAATGAAACAAAAACTACATAAATATTGTATTACCATAATCGAGCCGAGCCAATGAATATACTGTAGATAACATGTCATTTTGGCTGCCCAGTAAATGTCGTAAAAATGAAACCCATAAGAAAGTCGGACAATTTCTGAGGTTTTTTTTCCAGCTTCTCAATGTACACTATATTAATTGGTATCATTGCAATATTTGTACTGCAAAAATTAAGCCCTATCAAGGTTATGTGAATGGAAAAATAAAAGTTATATGGTTTTGGGAAGGCGGGGAGAAAAATAAAAAAATTAAATATGTAGCGGGAAGGGGCTAAAGTGAATGGCCTCTTTTGTGAGACTTTGAGATTACACTATACATACTCCCTAGGATACATGTTTACAGTGGTATTAATGTGGCTGCCCAGAGATTTGTAGATTCAAGCATGACTAAGCCCGGTTGCAGATGACCGGACGTGAAAAATAAAAAACGGGCTGCACACAGGGGACACAGGGATGTCATTAAATGAATGGGAGCCACAGAAGCACGGGCCACAAAATAGGACAGAGATAGAATCTGTTATATCTAATGTGGCCCAGACTGGGACCATGTAAATCACAGTCGTGTGAAAAGAATGGGTCAGCGGTGTGGGTCAGCACGGATAGCACACTGACCCACACCACACGGTGGTCTGCAAATTATGGACATTGAGTTAATGACCACTCCCCTTATCACGGAGTATTCTTAAATTTACCTTGGTGTGAAGTTACTGTCTATAACAATGCATTCTTTCTTCTCAGGAACTCCTTTCCATGTTTTAGGATCTGCTAAATCCACAAGTGCCTTAGCATTAAGCAAACCAAATCCAAATCTACTGTTCACCATGAGACCTGCTCCGTTCTTCTTCCAACCAGGGTTATTGGCTAATGGATCATATTCACTTGTCCAGACCACAAGGTGTTGCATATCTCTCCATGTTAGATTAGGACTAATAAAAGAAAAGAAATGTGTTAGACCCAAAGTCTTCTGGAGACTATCACAGCAGCATTCTGCTTTATTAACATGTGATGACATCCCTAGCTTCACCTGAAGCTGAAAACGCCATACTAGCATGTACATAATAATGGTGGTACTGGGGAGGGGAGAACTGTAAATGTAATAACTAAGCAATCCTCTATGAGGTCACTACACAAAATTGGATAGAAGAGAGATCCTCTCAAATAAAAGATGCCAATATGCAAATATGATTTAGATAAAGGGTAGGGTGAAGGGGTGACCCCAATGAAATGCAATGATTCACCAGTACAAAGGATAATTAACATCTATTAGATGAGAAACATGAGTCATTTTAGAGGGAACCCATCAGGTGTTTTTAGGACACTAAACCACCAGCAGGTCCTTAAGGATATTTCATGGATTCAGTGATTTCAATGGATTCAGTAAAGAACTGTGCAAGCATTAGAGATGTGGTTGGTATTGCAGCCTTGCAACACTAGAGTTAGGTTCTCGTCTAGTCTTAGTTTCAATTCTGACCATGGACAACATCTGTAAGGAGTTTGTATATCCTCTGTGGGATTCCACTGGTTTCCTTTTACACTTCAAACACATAGTGATTTGTAATTTAGATTGTGAGTCCTATATAGGACAATGACTAAGGGTCCATTCACACGGAGGAAAATGGTGAGGAATTTCGACGCTGAAAAAATGCCTCCCATTGAATTTATTGGAAGGCTTTTTTTTGTAGCACTGAAATTCCTCACCATTTTCCTTCATGTGAATGGACCCTTACAATACCTGTAAAGCTCTGCAGAATACAATGGTGCTATATGAGTAAGATAAGTAAATAATAATACATGAGTCAGGTGGGAACATCTCTATGCTAGAATTAGAGCTTTTTTTCCCTTTACCTGAGTACACACAGCAATAGTATAGGGATATTTGGGATATGAAACCAACAGTATATAAGGATCTGCTGGTGGTTTATTGTCCTAAATTCACCTTACAGGTTCCCTTTAAATATATAGGAGACATACAATAGTGTAATTTCTTCATTTCTTTTATAGATTGTATTGTGAGTTGAGGGATATTTTTGTCCTTACTTTTGTTCCAAAGCCAAAGCAAAGATTCCAGCAGCCAGTGGAGCGGAGGCAGAGGTGCCTGTATGGGTTTCAGTACAACTGTTATGTAGATCTGCACTTATCTAACATTGGACAAAAGAAAAAGCAATTTAGTGACAAATCATTTTATTTAAGTCTGAAAAGAATACAAAATACATATTTTAATATATAGGTATAAAATGTGAGACCTAGTGAAAGGACATCATAACACTTAATTGAAGAAGTTGTCACAAAAATATTTTGTGAAGTTTGGAACAAGGTTAAATACTGTAGTAATAGTAGTAGAGAAATATTTTCTATCTATCTATCTAGCTATCTCTATCTATCTATCTATCTATCTATCTATCTATCTATCTATCTATCTATCTGTATATATAAAATCAGTATCTGTTTAAATTTCTAAACAAAACTATAGGTGACACATTCCCTTTAATACAGGATCATCTTGTGTAGATTAGAAACTAATTGTTTTGCATTAGATTAGAATAAATGTCTGTTTTTTTCCAGACACAACCCCATTCCTGTCCATGTTCTGTGTCTGGTATTCACTTGAATAAGGCTAAGCTATGATATTATGGACAATAATATTGCTTCTGGAATAAAACAGACCTGTTTTTCTAATTTTGTTCTAACTTGTATCTTTAAACAGGAAAATAGCCGGATGTTTGATCCTATCCATTTGCTCACAATAGGAAATATTGTTTCTGTTTTACTTACAATTCTCTGATCTGTGTAGTCCCCACTGCTGTAGGCTGTAGCTAATGTGGAGGAGCATTTCTCTGCGTACCAGGGTGATCGCCCTTGCTGGGAGGCGCTGCTGATAGAGATGGTGTAGATACTGTCTGTGTATCCATCGCAGTCGCAGTTATCCCCTTGATGGCCACCATTTCCAGAAGCCCAGACATAGATGGAGCCTTTTCCATTTCGGCCCTTTAGTGCAAACATTAAATGCTGTTATGTTACATGTATCTGGATAACGTGATCTCATACATAATATATTGTGCTTTAATGAACATTGGTATTTCTTTTCTTTTTTTTTTTTTTTTTTTTTATAATTTAGAAGTTTATATTTTCTTGTTTGACATAAACATTTGCAATGTCTTGAAGGCTTCAGGACACACAAACAGGATCTTACATAAGTCATGAGTCCCGAAGATGAATATAGCAAACACTGAACTTATACAAATGCTAGAATACCTTGCGTACACATGCATGTATAGAGGGCATTTATAGGGAACCTCCACCTACTGAGAACATACTGCACATACCCAGCGCATGTAAATTGGTTTTTAACAATAGATCCTAAAATAAAAATATGGTATTTATTTATATTATCCCTGAAATGTGTGAGAAATATGATGAATGTGAAACTTGGGGTTAGAACTGAGGCCTAAGCAAAGTTATATATTGGAGGGTCAATAGGGGGTGGCATCCTATTGTTTTCTGAGCGCTATATCCCACCCTCTGGTTTTATATGGTTCATTTTGCCAGTTATTTCTTTGCTTTCTTCCTCTGTTTGTTCCAAAGTATCAAGCAAAGTATCTACAGTTTGGAGAATAAATCTGCCACATGCGGAGGTTGGTCTGCATTTTGGTAAGATGTTTGACTTATTTGAGACTATTTTAATAATTTTCTAAGGGCAACTCCAGTATATAGAGGATGTTGTTTTTATTTTACAATAACAATATTTGGGTAACTGTTTAAATAAAGGGTTGGGATCCTTTTTGATTTTTGAAATTTTGCAAATATGTTACAATTTAAGGCCTGCAACGAATCTATGTAATTCCATATAGTACATGAGAGGTCAGGGTCTGCCAGGGATGGGAGCTATTCTTAATTCTGGCTCATTTAAGGTGATGTCGGAAGAGAAATGCCTCTCTATGACATCCATATCCCCTAACATTGTACACCTCTGAGACAACGGATGGACAGGACCCATGCCCATCTTCACCAGCTTCAACTCTGCATTAACTCCATAGTAGGTAATGCTCTACTGATTTTGGTTCAATTGAATTTTTTTCTGTAGCCCCCACCATTAACCATGAGTAATTATTGCTGTTAGGGCTAGTTCAGCCACGCATTATGGTCCTGATTAGACCAAAATGCGCCTGCCACGACTGTCGTGGCTTCCGATAGTCACAGCTTCCCCCTCCGGAGTAGGCTCAAATGAATGGGCCTAGTCCGGAGGGTGCTGTCGCGAGGCGGACGCCGGGGCTGACTCAGCTGCGGAATCCGCCTGAAGAAAGGACAGCTCGCTTCTTTTTCTCGCTAAATTCCTTTTTTCCGTGAGCGGTATGTTCCAGCTCATGGAAAAAAAGGAATCTAGCGGTCTACATAGACCTCTATTGTGAGGGGGCGGATTCTGAGCTGGATTCGGCGTCAGAATCCACCCCTTTTTGCCCCGTGTGAACAAGCCCTTAGTTTCAACACCCAATATGCTGATTAGGCTTTCTACTGTCAGTTGGTCTGTTAAAACAGGCAAACAGGGACCGCCCTCCTGACAGTTAGGAGCGTAATTAGCATATCAGGTGCTGAAACTAACAGCACTAGTTGCTCAGGAATGGTGGGGGCTAGAGAACAAATTCCAACTGTGCAGGAATCAGTGGAGCATAACCTGTTGACAAATTTAAAGAGATAAAGTTGGTGGAGGTGGAGAAAGGTCCTCTTTAGGCGGGAAACGCCGCAGGAAAAATTGCAGCATTTTACAGTACTTGCAAAGTAGAATGCAAATCCCATGCCCACTTTGCGGAAAAAAATCACAGCATGGACATGCGTCACGGTTTTGAAAATCGCAGCATGTCAATTATATCTACGGAAACACCGGCAGCTTTCCCGTAGATATAATTGTGACAGAATGTCCGCAGAGGAAAATTTTGTGAACTTTATGTTCAAAGTGCTGTGGGAGGAACCGCGATGCGTTCCCGCTGCGGTTGATTGTAGCATTTATGGCCCGTGGGGCCTTAGCCTAAATATGATAAAATCGGCTAATGTTACACTTATCCATAATTCTCTATGGTTATCTAGGGATACATTCCCCTTTCCAAATAACAGCATATTTAGACATTTTCCATTCAAGTGTTTTTGGAAATCTTTGTTACTTCTATTTAGACCATGAGAATAAGTTGAATAGGATAGTCTTAGATATTTTACAAGATGACCGGTCGGTGACTTATACCTAGAGGTAGATTTTAGCTAGTAATGCCCTCTGATCTTAGCGCTGGAATATGATTGACTCCAAATAAACACGAGAAAATACATCAAAGTAAAGTCCATGTATTTTGAGAGAAGACAAGGGAGGCCTATGGCATTACATTAAACCAAACCTATGTACAGTATATACTGTATTCTCCTATTTGCTATATAGAGTCCACAAGTACTTGTATGCGGTGCCGATCTGACCTTGTGTTTCCATCTGTCTGAAGTACATTAAACAATGTGACCCAGCTGCCCAAGTGCTTTTTACATTTCTCACTTCAGAAGTCTATTCTGCTGTCCTCTATTTTCTTGGAGCTGTCTTAGAGAAAGGTCTTTGTGTCATCTTGCCCTCATTCTCTCCACTTTTATGTCATCATTTTCTTTCTACTTTCCACTTGTCTCTTAAATTTCTGTGATGTTAATTCTGAATGACATAACCAGATATAGCTCAATTTCTCTTTTTTTTAATATTTCAGTTTTCCAACTAGAGGCAATATGGAACTTACATACAAAACGTATCCTAATACAATATTGCCATTAAAAACATTATGCTTATTTTACTCAGGACATAAATGCATTAAAACGTTATTCCAATCTGAGATATCTGTATGGAAGCGAAATGTCATTTTCACAATTCTATACAGCAATTTCTATTGATTTGATATATAAAGTTCACTGTACTCAATACTGGCACATTGTATGGCAGTCTTAATCATATCCCTGACTGGTGCAAGATTATTAAGAAGCTCCAAGGCCAAGGATATACCACATTTACACCCATCTACATGGAATTACCATGGGTGGGTTAGTAAATTTTCCCCAATGAGCCCAAACTACTGTTGTATGAATGTAGGAATGAAAATGAATGCAGTGTCTCTGTACACAGGACACTATTGTGACAGAGGGGGACAAATGGCGGACCTTCTTAGACACGGAGAGATTTCTCTTTTTTTTTTTGTTTTTTTTTTTAATTGTAAGAGACAAATTAGGATCCAAGGTAAGGAGGTGATAAAGAAGGTGGTGAAAATGTATTTTGTATTTCTGGTGAGTTGGGACTAAGGCTAGGTTCACACTTGTGCCGGACTCTTGTTCGTTTGAGTCCCCTGGGGTACCCAAATGACAGGCATCCCTTCCGCTAAAACAGTGGTTACTTGCGGACCCCATAGATTATATTGAGGCCCGTCGGGTTTCTGCTGTTTTTATACTGAAATCAGAGGAGAGAAAAGTACACCAGGCAGGACTTTTCTTTCTGTCGATTTTCAGCAGAATCTGCCTAAAACACAGATGTGAACGTAACCTAAGATACAACACTGCACATACACTAGCTTCATGGAAGTGAGTGGAGCTGTTGTGAAGAAACCATACATATCCTGTTATTGAGCTCCGCAGACCCCCTTCCAGAAATAGATCCTTAATATTATATTTTGGTAAACATGATAAAACGATAAATGTACAAGTAAAATTCCTTTATTTGATAATCTGGGAGATTATATGTGGTTTATTCAGTATCTTACCTGTTGGATACCATACTCAAAGGCTTTCTGGGCCAGTCTCCCAGGGCCTTCAACAGTTTTCCCATCATCATTTGGCCCCCAGCTGGCGCTATAAATGTCCACATGCTGCGGATTAAACCCAATCGAACTGGCTTCAATGGCATCAGTCACAACCCCATCCAGCATACGAATACCTAAAATAAACATTTGCTGAATATTATCTACAGAGAATAAAGCAAGAAAATTTTAATTACAACGGTCTAATTCCCCACATTTTTTTCTATTAATACATAGTTCGTACACTTGAATGGTATATAACCATATTTCTTTCCATTTATATTGACTGCTATGCATTGTAACCTATCTTTGTTTCTGGCAAAAATACCAAACCATAGTACATAGTAGTACAGATATACTGCTGCTAAGACGTGTCCTGTGCATTCAATGGCTCGGTACCATACAGTGGTGTCAAGCAGTGGCGTAACTACCGTCGTAGCAGCAAAAGCAGCTGCCACGGGGCCCGGGACATTAGGGGCCCATTGATAGGTGTTCCTGACCACTGTTTTACATTTACACCGATGTCTCTATAGCTTTGAACCACACAGTATAGGAACATAGAAATGAACACAGTTTCTTCTTTTACCTCCTACTTTAGAATTATAAGCTACTCCAACTCCACATTTATTGTTGTTTGCAACCATTGCGACTTCTCCTGCACATCTAGTGCCATGCCTGCAAAATAAAGTAACATTTATAAAAACAGTAGTAATAACCAAACTTGTATTTATATGTTTTTTCTTTTTTTACATTTTAGATAATCTATGCTTTTGATAAGTTCATGTATGTTATATTCAGAAGTTACTAGAAGTAGTTGCTGCACCTCTTGATATTTCATCATACTGAACAAATTATTAAAATGAAATTCCCATGAAGGTCTAGAAAATATATGCTATCCATACCCCATCGGCAACTTCTAATTATTTTATTTTTTGTTGCTTGGCTGGTTTTTGTCTTTACTCTATTAGGATACAACTACATGTCAAAAGCTCCTATTTAAGTAATAGCACAGAGCTGTAGTACCACCACTGTACATGGTGACATGGTGACAGCTGTGCGCTTCATACTTAAATAAGAGCTGAGCCTCTTCTTGCCCCATCTGTGGTTGTAGCTTCTGAATCCTAGAGTCCGCTGATCGTTGCATGGTCCAAGTGTCAGACCCTCAATGATCAGATACTGATAACCTATCCTGAAAATAGGCCATCAGTATAAAAAACCAAGGACAATATCTGTATGGTGTTTGTTTTTTCAACTGTCTTTGCCTGGGTTTCCTTCTACACGACAAATACATGAATATAAATTCATGACACTGCTTCAGACACTAGAGTGTGGGCTTAATGCATCACAGGGGTTCATGTCTTTTTACAGTGTGAACTGATAAGGACCTGTAAGTGTCTACATTGTCTTCACCAATTACCACATTGTCTCTACCAAATGCTTACATTGTCTCACCAATTACTAACAACCAAACCCCCCCCCTCCTGAAATCTAACACCCTTTGTGCCTGCTCTGTATATATATATATATATATGCATCCTTCAAAAATGTTTTTAAATTTGCTTTGAGAAAGGAGCCTAAGGTTCCGAAATGTCAGCCATTTGTCATCATTATGAGTAAGCCATTAAAAAGGTATCAACTACTGAAGATTACCAAGTTTTCGTTCTTTTTTTATATCTACACGACAAAGACATACTGATAGAGAATTTAGATTATGAGCCAAGCAATGAAGGTTATATGACATAGATATGGGTGTATGCTACATACTTATTCTCATTTGTGATGTCATATCGTGGAAAGGGGTCTTTATCATTGTCATTGAAGTCATAGCTTGCTTCTGGATCCTGAAAAACAAAAATAGGATTGATTTGCTTTACAATTTGAAGACACATGTCCATAGTGTATGCTGATGCCAGAAGTTATTGCACTTACATAATTTGCATAGATGTCTGTATGATTCCATTCTAATCCGTCATCTAATACAGTTATTACAACTCCTTTCCCCGTTATTCCCTTCCTCCATACCGGGATGACATGGAGGTCTAGTTTTGGCAGTTGTGGGTTCACTCTTGTGTCTTGCTGAGAACAGAAAAGCAACAATTAGACTGGAAAAAATGCACTTTTCTTACATCATCTCTAATACTAAATATTTTATGTCTGCATTTTGTGATATAGACTTTTAATAATAGATGTGTCCTTTGCGTTGAGCGATATACTGATCATATGATCCCTGATGTATTTCTATAACATAGGTGCATATTCAGCAATGTGGAATTTATCTATATGTCCATGCATTTTTAAAAATGCAAAAATGGGTGAATTCCAGCATCATAAGCCACACATCCAGCCCCACTTATACTCCCTTTGGCCCGTTTATTCTATATCAGGGTCTTTTGTGTCCCCACACAGTATAATTCTCCTTTATTGGCCTGTACAGTAAAATGTCCATCCTGTTGTCTCTATACAGTAAAATGTCTCCTTGTAGTGCCCGTCGCATAATGTTCCCCTCATTGTAGACCCAAACTATGCCACCTCATTGTGGCCCCCACAATATAAATAAATAATGCCCCCCATTGTGGCCCGCATAGTATGATTAATGCTCACTTATTGTGACGCCACAGTATAATGTCCTCATCTTAGCAGCCCCCACAGTATCATGCCGTGCTCATTGTAACCTCCACAGTATATTGCCCCCCCCCCATTGTGGCCCCCACATTATGATTCCCTGTTCATATATCAGCATCATCATCAAATTGCTAGTGCGGCACATGAGCAGTGGTGGAGGAGGGGGACTATAAGGAGACAGTTTTTAAAAATGTAACCACCTCTTTGTGTCCATATTATAGCTGCACATTCCATCCCAATGGTGAGTCTCATGAACTGAAATCACAGCACCATATACTCTTATGATGCTGCTATTGTGGGTAGGAGGAGATTTGTGGTTACAATACAGCTCCTCAAATGTGGATGTATTATGACTGTCACTCACAGAAGCATTACTTTTATTTGCACACTAAACTAGCCTGATGTATTATATTGCACACACGGAGCACGAGTGCTTTTACATATGATTAGAGATTTGGGCACATTTAATCATTTGATTTACTGCAAGCAAACCATCTAACCATCAGACTCCCATTATAGAACATCACTGTGCATTTCGATACTTGATGCTACTGAAATCAGGTGTGTGTATATATATATATATATATATATATATATATATATATGTACAGTATATAAGTAAGACAATGCAGTCCGTGGGTTTATAGTACTGTATGCCTAGTTGTTCACATACTGAATTTCAGAACAGTGTTGGAGTGTTGCTATAATCCAGCTTTTACACATTACTTACCAAATACCACTGATGGTTCCACAAAGGATCATTAAAAAGATCTGCTGTGTTTGGTCTGAAGGCCGCGCGCTTACTCCTCTCTTTAATATATTGTTGTTCTGCCCACGCCACCTAGGGATTGCAGCAACACATCATGTCATATTTCTGCTATTACAGTTTATAACCCTATATAATGTTTTTTTTATAAGATATACATCACAAGTGATACAAGACAGAGCATAGTAAAGTGTTTGGCATATTTATCAACCTCCTCTGCACTATTTTCCATAAGCTATTGAGGGTTTCCGACAAACACTGAACACTACAAGAACACTCATATAAAACCCATCCATACAAAATGAAATTTGACCCTGAAAAATAAGACCCTGTTTGTTTTAATGGGTTGTGTGGTTCATAAATATAATTTTAAGTTAAGACCGCACATTGTGTAAATGCAGCTTTTTTGTTGCAGATTTGTAACAGTTTGAAAAATTTTAGATACATACATAAAATAATAATGTCTGCAAAAAATGCAGATGACAAACATACGTGAATTGCGGACATGTGAATAAGACTTAAGTCCTAGTCCTCATGCAAACGATCGAGTGTACCGTCTGATGCTTCATTCCAGTCCAAAAATTATTTGGCAGTTCCTATCCTGCTCCATGATAATGTATTAGGACGGGACAGAACTCCTACATAGAAATTAATGAATCATAGAACACACTTGAATGACACTTGGATGTCATCTGAGGGTCTCCTGCTAAAACCAACTCAACCTGCAAACTTGGGCATGTGCAAGAGACATAAGGGTAAGTTCAACACAGGGTTTTTTGGTCAAGATGTTAAGGCTGTATTCGTCTCAAAATCCTGACCAAAAAGACGGCTCCCAATTAAATCAATGGGAGCCGGTCAGGTGTTTTTCCGGGAGCCGGCTTCGCCTCGAGATGCTCAAATGAGCAAATGAGCGAGATGCTCATTCTTCAGGCCGTTTCGTCTCGCCATTCGGCCTAAAGACACTCTCTCCTCCTGACTAGGCACATTCATTGAGCCTAATCCAGAGTGGAGCACGCCTCTGGATGCCAGTGCAGTGCCTCGGCATTCAGTCACAACTACCCGTTTTTTGGACCGTAACCTGAGGTGGCTAAAAATGGCTACAAAAGTAATGGGAAATATATAGGAAGCTTAAAAAATGTGGCAAAATGAGTTGGGGCCTTAGCCAAAATGTTGCACTTGATAAATTCAGTGTGCAGACAGCTAGGCAGGCTAACCACATCCGCTTTCCCACCCACATATCAAACTGGGAGTCATATAAAAATTGCTAAATGTTGTTAAGTGTTTTGTGCAAATAAGCCCAAAAAGTCATAACACCCTGCTTTGTGACTTTTCACACCAGGATCATGGTGCAGGGTGCAGGATACATTTCTTCCATGTGTTCCATTGATGCAACAACAGGGAGATTGAAATGTCTCTTCTAATGCAAATTCTGTTCATAGCTTGATACCATCTCTAATTTTTTAGACAGTCCCTGACAAAACATTGTCAAAAATAATACCAAGATAATAAGAAAAATACCAAATCACTTACTCGGTCATCATCAGCTAACCGCTTTGTTATGTGTGGGAGGCTCCTCCGCATTCTTCTTGGATGTGTCGATAGCCTGAACAAATAGTGATTTTCAAGAGGTCCAATCTGTAAAAGAATATGCAGTACAAGATATGTCATTAGTTTGTATAATTAAAGTTTTTTGCATTTAACTTTTGACGTCGGCTAATTTTTTGTAAATTGTCAGTTATACCTTAGGAAACGCTGGCATTTTGCGTGCAGGTATAATACGGACAGAAAGTCTGTGCTTTTCAGCTGAGGCTCGCTACGTGGGGCCTTAGCCTCAACCCAAGTTTTTTCAGCGTGACAAACATCAGCACTTTTCTCAGAAAGTCTGCACAGTTTTCCTCTGGAGACTTTCTGTCCCTATTATACCTATATGGAAAACGTTATATTTCCAAAACCATTGCAATTGGGGCCTTAGCTGCATTTGCACAGTGTGGGGCTTCAACCTTAGGCTAGTCGCACATGACCGTGTGCTAGCCATCACCCGGGATTGAACAGCACAGCCGGCACATGGGCGACACATGGAGGCACAGCCGCAATTCCAGACAGGAATAAGATCTGTCCTGAGTTTTGCAGCCCGGATTGTCAGCCTGCACACGGGACCATGTAATTCATGGTCATGTGTGTGGACTGACAGAAATGAATGGGTCAGTGTACTATTCAGGAAAAACTTGGATATCACACTGAAAAACACCACGGTCATCTGCAAGGGGCCTTAAGGAAGACTGAGCCAACAGTTTATTTGTAATGATTCTCTATCAAATAAATGACTGATTTGGCAACTCAGCACAACCTTTTGCCTTTATATTGTTATTGTAAGGCACAAAAAAATCTGAGCACACAAATACATACAATAAATGTTAATACAAATTAACATATATATTAAAAACACATAGGAGGAGAAATAAAACCATGTGTATGAGATAAATTTCCCCAGGGATAAGCAAACTATATGTGCAAATAATAAATCAATAAGGCTATGTAAAGGGTATATGGTAATTACACAGTGTAAGGGTATACATAATAGCCAAAAAATAGCAAAACATATACTAGAGATAATGACCAATAAGGAGAAGACAGCTTATATAATGTGTCAAAGAGTCAAGCAGTCAACCCCGGAGAGAGAGAAAGGTGACTCGCTCCAGGGTTGACGGCTTGAATCTTTTGTACATTATGGAGATCGTCTTCTCCTTATTGGCCATTGTCTCTTGCCGGGGCGTAACTTGAGTGAGTGAAGAGGGTACAGTTGCACCAGGGCCCAGAAGCCTTAGGGGGCCCATAGGCACTGGCATCAGTATTGAGATTGCAGCTTCCATCTGGCCCATAATCCAAGGAGACCCACAGATTATCCTAACCACACTAAGGTGGATTAAACTCCTTAGTGCTCATAACCATCACTATCAAGAATTCACTGTAAGGATGAGGTAGGGGCCCCGGACAAAAGATTGCACCTGGGTCCAGAAGACTTTAGTTATTCCACTGGTCTCTGGTATATGTTTCACTATTTTTTGGCATAAATAATGAGAAATCTGCTGGGTCGGTGGCTTTTGCTGCATCCCAGCCTGTTCGCATGGCATCCATTTCACATTATTTGTCTTGATAATTAAAAAAAAGTCATAAATTTTTTTTTCAAAAACCTGACTTTTTCATGTCTTGCACGCCAGAAAACTGCCATAAATCTCCTACAAATATATAAATTGAACTATTCACATGTCCATTATATCAATCTCTATAATCTCCTCCTTCCACACTCATTCATTCATTGTTCATGGTGGTTTCTGTAGCATGGTTGTGTGAATAAGATAAGATAAGATAATCCTTTAATAGTCCCACAATGGGGAAATTTCAGTGATACAGTTTCATAGATGGTACAGTAGTATATAACAAGAGAGAAACACATACAAGCTCATGGAATATATCCTAAGGGTGGTCACATCTAAATCATGATATTCCTCTGAACATACCATATTTATGTGTTTGTTTTTTTTGGTCAATGAATAAAAACTGAAAGGCTAAGACTATATCGTAATAACACAGCAATTCTTGTTCATACAAATAAGTGATAATCCGGAGAGTGCGCCAGTTCCTATCATAAGCCTCACTTTAAGCATCTTAAATGCTGTAATTAAATGGCAAACACCTGTAATGGCTTGAGTAAATGGGTAACGTGGGTTGGATTGTATGACCTCGATCTCTATCTGCTTGTATAGGTTCATCCTTTTTCCTAGCCCCAGGAAAGGATGCTGATAAATTATACAGTATGTTATCTCCAAACAAAGTCATATCGCCCTCTTATTTACATAAAGCCAATTAGCCATTCCGGCCAGGTCTGACGTCATGGGTTTATGAGAGAAGAGACATTTAATGGAAAAGATACATTACTACACAATGAGCGCCATTCACACTCTGACTCATGCTGGCCGGAGGAAAGCTCATTTTGTAGAATCACTATTCCACTTCTGCTTAAGTAGCTGACAGTCTCAGACTATTCACAATCCCAATTATGTCTATTAATATAAAAATCACACCGCGCTGCTGCTTACATACATTGGCTTCACACTGGCCTAGTAGTAAAAACAGACCATAGTTCGTCTACTTAAAATTGTTCAGATCTTTATGTTTTTTTTATTTTAACAATGAACAAAAATATTTTGCAGATTAGAATTTTTTTTGCTGGAATCTGCACTTGGATTCTAATGCTTCAGTCACATAACATAATGTATAATGTCCCTCACACAGTATAATGCCCGCTAGTTCACATATACCTACTATAAGTTTGGAACCACTGAGAGCCAAGGTCTTGGGGACTGTGGCTATACACTGGTGCCAGTTTTATTTAAAATCTTATTCTCATTAATGTGAGCACAACATTCGACACAGACGTTCCAAAAATGACCGTTTTTTTGCAATAATCACAGGTTAGGACACAAAAAGGTCATCTCCACTATTGCCTACAAAAAGTAATCTCTGATCATGACCATTCAGACTACAAATTTCCCATACAATGTGGCACTAATACAGTCACAGATCACGCATCCTTAGTGTACTTGCACACTAGAGCAGATTCATCAAGTTTCTATCCCACTTTTGTGGCTCAAAATGTTGCAAACTTTGGGTTTGCGACTTGTTAAATGCCATTTGTGCAAAAATTGTAACAATTATTTTAGAGCTCAGCTCAGAACTTCTCTGGGCATGTTCTAGGTATGCTCGGGGCAAGGTTATTGGTACTGCCAAATTTATCATGAGTTAAACCAATTTTCTGGTGCGAATGATGCCTAAAACCTATGCTAGCTACAAAGTGGTGGGCACACACCCCAGCAGAGGGTGTCTCAAATAAAACAAAGAGACAGCACTGAGCAGTACATAGTGTAAAACCATAAGATATGACCAACATACATACGTGACTCAGGAAATGCTCTCACCTTAGCAGGTTGTGAATACCAGTCACAGCCACCATAAATAACACTGGAACCGATTGTACAGAGGGTTCCTCTCTGGGTGTAAAGCAGCAGCAGAATTCCGTATAACCCTAAGGTGTGTAGCAATACATTGGGACTGGGCCAAAAAACTCACAGTCTGGGTTTTGAAGATAAGAAACCGCCCTCCACCACGGAAGTATTTCCAAACAGAGCTGTCTTTCTGGTTACTTGTACACTTGAGAGAGGAATGTTTACCCTGACAAGCTTAGTGTGATAGTAAATAAAAGTTACAGTTTGGAAATACTTCCATGGTGGAGCGCGGTTCCTTGCCTTCAAAACCCAGACCGGGAGATTTTTGGTTCGGTCCAAGTGCAGAGGAGGGTGTGTCTGTCTGTTTACTTGGGCTGATGATGGGTCATCATTGGGATGATAGGCTTTCTCAGTCATCTAGTAGAAATAGGTAGAAACTGGCTTTCCTGTTTATAGTATGTTGTCGATCACATTCTAGTCCGAATCATATAACAGCATGTATCCTGGTGGGGGTGAGATGTGCCACTGGTAACAATGAAACTATATTGTGATGAACAATGACTTCTTCATGTAAAGTTAAGAGCACTGATACAAGGCCATATATAAGAGATTGGTTGGCCCAGTGTAAACATTTAAATGAAGAATCTGAATACATATTTTGTGTTAAGTCATGTTCCTAAATACTCCCATGACCTGGGATACCACCATTCTCATTCAGTTCCTTTGTGCCCCAAGAAAGTAATAATGTCTTTGTAACATCTTTGCCCGTCCGGGCTTTGGCATCATCATCCAGCCGCATGCTGCAGCGCAGGAGATGTGTTCGGTTGTGATTTATTCCTTTGGGTTCTCTTTGCACTGTCTGAACACTGCCCTATTCTTTCACCTTGGTAATTGATTTTCCACCACACCCATCTCCTTCACCTTCAGTTTTCTCTGCTCCTCTAATGGTTAATCTGGCCTTGCCCTGTGATTGACAGCCTGCCTTCCTGTCAACTCCATGGGCGGGTTCTTCCTCCCTATTTAGCCTTGGCTCCCATTCACACCAGCGCTTGCTATTGCCGTGTGCATACTTGCTCTTTACTGGCCCTGTTTTGCTTACACTATTATCCTTGACCTTTGGCTTTCCTCACTGACTATTCTTTGGACTCCGATTTGGAACTGCATCGCTCGACTGTTACCGACCCTTGGCTAGCTGACTTCCCGTTGTTGTTGTTCGTCTTGTCTGCGTTTTGTGTTTCATGTATTCAGGGAGGGAACGTCTTCATGGTTGCTGCCTATTACGTAGGATAGGGCCTGGCAATAGGAAGGGACAGTTGGGGGCGTCAGCTTAGGGCTCACTGTCTCTTGTGTCCCGTCCCAGTGTTCCCTAACACTGCCTAACAGCCTTTCTTTGTGTAACATTGTGATGATGTCTCCTTACTTCCTCAACAAAGAATGATTCCCCTAAGACCCGATTCACATCTGTGTTTGGTATTCCATCCGGGCAGTCCACCTGGGGACCCACTAAACGGAACACTGAACGCATTAAAAAAGTGGTTAGCTAAGAAACCACACTGATCCCATAGACTATAATGGGGTCCATATGGTTTCTGCTCGGTGTGTGCACAAATCATGTACTGCAAGCAGTTTTTTTTTCCACAGCATTTTTCATTGCATTTTCGCAGAGTTTTCCTCTGCAGACTTTCTGACCCCGTTATATCTATACGGAAAATGCCAACATTTCTACACATATAATTGACATGCTAATTTTCGGCTGCAGATTTTTCTCTGCAATGTGTGGATAGGATTAGCCAAAATCCCATTCACTTTTCAGGTAATGTAAAATGCAGCGTTTTTTTCAACAAGGGGTTTAGCCTAAATAATATTATTGCGGTATGTTTTATGCCTTCCTAGAACTGTTTCTCATTTAAAAAAAAAAAAAAAAGGTGCGACCGTGGCGCACATATAGAAGTGATATGTCTAGCTTACTCAGCTGTGTTATATAAATGCACCAATGAAAATTAATGTTGTTCACGTGTCCTCCTATGAGCAAAGTTCAAGCATGTTTGCCATGTCTTTCAAGAGCACAATATTCAGTTTATATTGACAAAAGACTGAAGCAAATAGACGAGGCGAACCCAAATGCAGTGTAAGGGCTGAGGGAAAGCAAGGAGGTAGCTTAGACAATTAAGTTAATGGAAAAAAACATATAATCTAGTCTAGAATGTAAAACCAGAATCTTGTGTATCTCACATGCTTGATATATCATATGGATAAAGCTTAGAATAATGTTTTGGGGTTTTATTCATTTTCATTAGAAATGCAGATATAACAGACTGAATGTGACACAATGTGTTATATGTTAATACAAGCCTGAAGCTGGGTTCACACTGCACTTCTACTGCGATTTTGTTGCAGTTGTGTTGCTGTTACTGCGCATTTCAGCAGTTAGAACCAGAGGTGAGAGACTATTAGTTACACCTGAAACTACTGCAAGTAAGAAAATTCTGTTATACAGTATGCACATACTTTGTAATTTACTATATGTCTCGGACTCCAGGACTGCATATACAAGGGACAGACTTTACATTCAGCATAGGCAAAGATATTATATATAAGGGTCTACAGGGAAATATAGGTTTTCGGATATTATTTTTAATATCCATTTTGAAAGAGAAACTGCAATTTCCGAAAGTAAAATAGAATTGAAAGAAATGTTTGAAAAATCCACAATAAATATTTTATTCTACTAAAGTTCTGAGCGACAGATTAAGCAAACAATAGTAAGATGCAATATGATGTGCTGGCGCTGGATAAATGCATGCAAAAGCAAACACTTCATTCATTGCGCAAATAGCAAGAGTACATAATTGCAAGCCAAGTAATATAAAATTATTTGACATCAACATGCACTTATTCATAGTTGCCTACCTCCGAATTCTTACCAAAATACTAATTATAATGCTATTAAATATAACGATATGGAGACAGATTGTATAAAACATATTATTTTAGATAATAAACTCTATCAACCTTAAAATATAATTTGCCTATTACTAATTCCCTATTAGTGTATCTATATACACGTATGTGCACAAACACATACCCTTAATTTAAGGCTGATTTCATAGGAATCCAATTACCCTTACCATGATCTGTAAGTGTAGGTGGAAACCTACGCAAACACAAAGCGCCGTGTATTCATCATGCAGATATATTCCCAATTGCTTTAAAGTCCATAGCCCTAGTGCTGTAAGGCCTCATGTACACAGTCAGATTGTGGCTCCATATAACCTTCAAGTCCTACAGAGTTGTATCATTCAGTAACACCAATTGACTATGGGTCCCTATTGAAGCTTTTTAAGTCTCTGCTTTTATAAGGAGATTTATATTTTATTAAATGCTATATGATGAAACTATTTTTCCAGGTGCATGGACTGTTTTTTCTCTACATAGCCTCTATTCACATAGTTCTGACGTGAAAGGCCTGTTCACCATATATCTATCAGTATATACTCCAAGCAGGCCCAGCTCTGTACACTATGCTACTTCTGCCAACTGCAACTTCTACCCTCCACTTATCGGTATGATTTTGGCTTAATGGATGTGTTCAAGAGCTGAATACTATGGTAATGGTGCACAAGCTAAAAATGTGCCAACGATTAGAGATGAGCGAACAGTGTTCTATCGAACACATGTTCGATCGGATATCAGGGTGTTCGCCATGTTCGAATCGAATCGAACACCGCGTGGTAAAGTGCGCCAAAATTCGATTCCCCTCCCACCTTCCCTGGCGCCTTTTTTGCACCAATAACAGCGCAGGGGAGGTGGGACAGGAACTACGACACCGGGGGCATTGAAAAAAATTGGAAAAAGTCATTGGCTGCCGAAATCAGGTGACCTCCATTTTAGACGAATAGTGGATTTCAAATCCGGGTCATATGAGAATGTGAACTTTGTGACTAAGAGACAGGGATAGCTGTACAGGCAGGGATAGCTAGGGATAACCTTTATTTAGGGGGGAATGTTATTAAAAATAACTTTTTGGGGCTCTATCGGGTGTGTAATTGTGATTTTTGTGAGATAAACTTTTTCCCATAGGGATGCATTGGCCAGCGCTGATTGGCCGAATTCCGTACTCTGGCCAATCAGCGCTGGTCAATGCATTCTATTAGCTTGATGAAGCAGAGTGTGCACAAGGGTTCAAGCGCACCCTCGGCTCTGATGTAGCAGAGCCGAGGCTGCACAAGGGTTCAAGCGCACCCTCGGCTCTGATGTAGGAGAGCCGAGGGTGCACTTGAACCCTTGTGCACCCTCAGCTCTGCTACATCAGAGCCGAGGGTGCGCTTGAACCCTTGTGCACACTCTGCTTCATCAAGCTAATAGAATGCATTGGCCAGCGCTGATTGGCCAATGTATTCTATTAGCCTGATGAAGTAGAGCTGAATGTGTGTGCTAAGCACACTCATTCAGCACTGCTTCATCACGCCAATACAATGCATTAGCCAGTGCTGATTGGCCAGAGTACGGAATTCGGCCAATCAGCGCTGGCCAATGCATTCTATTAGCCCGATGAAGTAGAGCTGAATGTGTGTGCTAAGCACACACATTCAGCACTGCTTCATCACGCCAATACAATGCATTAGCCAGTGCTGATTGGCCAGAGTACGGAACTCGACCAATCAGCGCTGGCTCTGCTGGAGGAGGCGGAGTCTAAGATCGCTCCACACCAGTCTCCATTCAGGTCCGACCTTAGACTCCGCCTCCTCCAGCAGAGCCAGCGCTGATTGGCCGAATTCCGTACTCTGGCCAATCAGCGCTGGCCAATGCATTCTATTAGCCCGATGAAGTAGAGCTGAATGTGTGTGCTAAGCACACACATTCAGCACTGCTTCATCACGCCAATACAATGCATTAGCCAGTGCTGATTGGCCAAAGTACGGAATTCGGCCAATCAGCGCTGGCCAATGCATTCTATTAGCCCGATGAAGTAGAGCTGAATGTGTGTGCTAAGCACACACATTCAGCACTGCTTCATCGGGCTAATAGAATGCATTGGCCAGCGCTGATTGGCCGAATTCCGTACTCTGGCCAATCAGCACTGGCCAATGCATTCTATTAGCCCGATGAAGTAGAGCTGAATGTGTGTGCTAAGCACACACATTCAGCACTGCTTCATCACGCCAATACAATGCATTAGCCAGTGCTGATTGGCCAGAGTACGGAATTCGGCCAATCAGCGCTGGCTCTGCTGGAGGAGGCGGAGTCTAAGATCGCTCCACACCAGTCTCCATTCAGGTCCGACCTTAGACTCCGCCTCCTCCGGCAGAGCCAGCGCTGATTGGCCGAAGGCTGGCCAATGCATTCCTATGCGAATGCAGAGACTTAGTAGTGCTGAGTCAGTTTTGCTCAACTACACATCTGATGCACACTCGGCACTGCTACATCAGATGTAGCAATCTGATGTAGCAGAGCCGAGGGTGCACTAGAACCCCTGTGCAAACTCAGTTCACGCTAATAGAATGCATTGGCCAGCGCTGATTGGCCAATGCATTCTATTAGCCCGATGAAGTAGAGCTGAATGTGTGTGCTAAGCACACACATTCAGCACTGCTTCATCACGCCAATACAATGCATTAGCCAGTGCTGATTGGCCAGAGTACGGAATTCGGCCAATCAGCGCTGGCTCTGCTGGAGGAGGCGGAGTCTAAGATCGCTCCACACCAGTCTCCATTCAGGTCCGACCTTAGACTCCGCCTCCTCCAGCAGAGCCAGCGCTGATTGGCCGAATTCCGTACTCTGGCCAATCAGCACTGGCTAATGCATTGTATTGGCGTGATGAAGTAGTGCTGAATGTGTGTGCTTAGCACACACATTCAGCTCTACTTCATCGGGCTAATAGAATGCATTGGCCAGCGCTGATTGGCCGAATTCCGTACTCTGGCCAATCAGCACTGGCTAATGCATTGTATTGGCGTGATGAAGCAGTGCTGAATGTGTGTGCTTAGCACACACATTCAGCTCTACTTCATCGGGCTAATAGAATGCATTGGCCAGCGCTCACCCCTGAAACTACCAATATGCTTGTCCAAGCCCTCATAATCTCCCGCTTAGACTACTGCAACACCCTTCTCCATGGACTCCCAGCAAACACCCTCGCCCCCCTCCAGTCCACTTTAAACTGCACTTAATCCACCTCACCCCCCGTTCTTCATCGGCTGCTCCCCTCTGCCAGTCCCTCGACTGACTACCTATAGCCCAGCGAATTGAGTTCAAGCTATTAACGTTAACATTGAAAGCGATCCACAACCTGGCCCCTCCATATATCTCTGAACTAATCTCACGCTACCTGCCCACACGTAACCTCAGATCCTCCAATGACCTCCTACTCCGCTCTGCTTCTCATCCGCTCCTCACACAACCGTCTCCAAGATTTCTCCCGTGCATCCCCCATACTCTGGAACTCCTTACCAAGACACTTAAGACTGACCCCCACATCACAGGCTTCAAGAAGGCCCTGAAGACTCACCAATTCAGGAAGGCCTACAACCTCCAATAACGCTATCACCGCACTGCCATCTGTACAGTCTCCCCCTCTCCTTCTGTCTCTACCCCCCTTCCCTCGCGGGCAGGGCCCTCTACCCCACCGTGCCAGTCGTTCATTGTTAGTATTATATCTACCTGTATATTTTGTGTATTGTATGTAATCCCCAAATGTAAAGCACCATTAATTAATGGTGCTATATAAATAAACAATAATAATAATAATAATAGTATATGGTTATAAGTAATCATTACAGTTGCCCATGAAAAAACTGCCAAATAACTTAAAAATGTTATCTCTGAATAACTCAGGCTTCCTGGTTTGGAACCAAACCCCTGATATTTGCAGAACCTGAAGCACTGATAGTGAAATAGTTTTGCCAAAATACTACAATGGAATATGCACAATGAAGATTATGCAATACAAAAGTCCTCTACAGAAACACCAACATCAAACATCATCTTAAAATGTATGGATCCCCACATTTCCTGCATGAACTGCATATTAAAGGGCAAAAAAATTCATAGTATCCAAAGCAGATATGCTATCTGTAATCTTAAAGATCTTTTTACACTGCCCGATATTCAGGACAATTATCAAGTGTCACTGTTATCATTTGTCCTCAATAACTGCTCTAATTGTCAATCACCAGAGGTGTGTGATCGATCCTGACGATAATCGGGGTGTGTAATCAATCCTGACGATTATTGGGGTGTGTGATCAATCCTGATGATAATTGGCGGGGGGGGGGGGGGGGGTTGTAATCAATCCTGACGATAATTGGGGTATGTAATCAATCCTGACAATAATCTGGGTGTGTGATCAATCCTGACGATAATCGGGGTGTGTAACCAATCCTGACAATAATCGGGGTGTGTGATCGATCCTGACGATAATTGGGGTGTGTAATCAATCCTGATGATAATCGGGGTGTGTGATTTTCCTAGTCAAGATCAGACTGTGTAATGCACTTACTTTTTAGGACAGATCAGTGTGCTATCACAGATTTCATCAGGTCCAATTTGTTATTTTCTTTATTTTACTACAATGGTTTGTGGTCCCAGCATTTGAGTCATACCTGCAACTGATGAAATCTTAATAGCTACATCCTTAACTGGGCTCTTAGCCCTTGTTCACACGGGGCACAGGACCACGTATTTTGGTCCTGATTCTGATGCGGGAAGCCATGTCAGAATAAGACCAAAATGCGCCTGCCGCGACTGTCACGGATTCCAACAGTTGCGGCTTCCCACTCCGGGAGTAGACCCAAATGAATGGGCCTAGTTCAGAGGGTGCTGTTGCGAGGCGGACGCCAGATCTGACTCAGCCGCGGAATCTGCCTGAAGAAAGGACAGCTTGTTTCTTTTTTTCCGTGAGCCGGAACATACCTGAAAAAAGGAAGCTAGCGGTCTACATAAACCGCGTATTTTGGTCTTGATTCTGATGTGGTAGGCCATGTTAGAATAGGACCAAAATGCAACTGCCGCTGCCTGCCCCAGCCATTTGTAAAGATCCTAGACCAGACCTCCCCTATTTAGACGCCACATAAGACACTCTTTTCATAGAAACGACAAGCCTGCTTACAGATACTATACCTTATCCTATGTGGACTCTTACATATATATCATGTCCATAAAAGAAACTTTATCATTACCCAATTTCTGTACTCCTGGCACCCACACAGTCATACACTGAATATAGTATAGTGCGCAGGTGCCAGACCTTGGTGTATGTGCAGTGTAGCTAAGGTGTATATCTTTGACTTCAGTGAACCGACACGCAGGTGCTGGGAGCGCCAAAGATGAGTGTGTTGAGACTCAATGAACTCCTATATAGGTAAGTATAAAGATATGTTTTAGTATAATGACCAGAGGAAGTTAGGAGCTTGGGGTTGTTTCGTGTTCCAAGTTGGCCTTTAAGTTTATCATCTTGAAAGAAGATTATTATTATTATTATTGTTTTTTTATATAGCACCATTAATTCCATGGCGCTTTACATTTGAGGGTTTACATACTGTAATACTACTACTAATAATAATACTAACAATGACTGGCCGGCACAGTGGTTTTTAAGCGCTTTTAGAAGTACTTAGTGGCTCTAAAGATAATTATTTTTTTTTAATCAAAGATTAATTTTTGTATAAAATAGTTGATGACTTATTTGCTCGTACTGTTTATTACTGTTGGCATAAAGCAAAGGTAGCCATAGAAGGGCAGTGATCCGGACTTTGGAGGCTATGTAATGGAAAAGCTTTTTTCCTGCTGTACTGAAAAACACAGTCAACTACACTTGTCAGTACAGGGGCATGCTACAAGAAATGTATACCAAAAACTATATTGTATTTGTTTCTTTTACATAGGAGCTTATGGACTTTGCATCTTCCTCTAAGCAAACATACCACTTAGGGCAGGTTCACACCAGCGCCCGATCTCAGTTTTGCAGGTTTCCGTTTCCTGCCCAAGAAACTGGACAGGAGACTGAAACCGGCAGGTAGTTTTCAAACCCATTCATTTGAATGGGTTTGAAAAGTGTCCGCCCGTGAGCGCCATCTGCTCTCCGCGGCGAAACTGTTTTTTTTTTTTAAAAAGACACAAAGTCAGACATGCAGGACTTTGTGTCTGGTAAAAAACAGAAAACAGAAACCTGCATAACGGAGATTGAACACTTGTGTGAACCCGCACTTAGTATACACTACTATTCATGAGAGCCTATTGGCTTTGCCACTTCATAAAATCCTTGAATATTTATCTGCATAAGAAGTCTTAATACCTTTAACAATTGCAAACATTGGGGGTTTATCTCCATGGGGGTTCATATATCAAAAATACTGTAAACCGACAGTATGATTTGAATGGGTCCTTGTAGTGACTCTCTGGACTTTTGTGGTGTTTTTAAATCATATCTCAAAGGTTGTTTAGAAATCTTTTGTATAAATGTATTTTATTGCAACAGACAAAAAGAACTATAATGGCTAGAGATGAGCGAACACTGTTCGGATCAGCTGATCCGAACAGCACGCACCCATAGAAATGAATTGGAAGCACCTGGCACGTACACTTTGCCGGCGGCTGGTCGCCGTGCCAGGTGCTTCTATTCATTTCTATGGGTGCGTGCTGTTCGGATCGGCTGATCCGAACAGTGTTCGCTCATCTCTAATAATAGCCAAATTACCCTGAAGGAAGGATCATTTGATTGATGATGACCTATCCTAAGATAGCCTAGAATATCTGTTCAAGAGGAATGTTTCGCCAGAAAAAGACCTATTTTTTTAATCAGGGTTTATATTAAACATAATTTTCAAGAATTTTTCGTGAGGGTTTTTAAAAAATGTACATGTTATTATCTATATTAAAAAATAAATAAATTCTGTAGCGTTGGTCACCAAGGCAAACAGTATGCTGAGACTTCTATAGGAGATTTCTTTGCAGCAGTGGCCTCACTTATCTACACACTGATGATCACAGCTATCATGTACATGTAGATAAGACACAGAATCTACCAGTCACAATGGAGGATTTCACAGCTTATCTAGTCCTCTCTGCACAGTGACCTCTGCACAGGTCACAGAGAATGCCACCAACAACCATGCAAATTTTATAGGACATTTCTAATAAAATCCATCAGTAGACTACAAGTTTCCAAGATATTAGGGCCCTTTCACACGGAGTTTACGCTCCGTGTGTTCTATATATGTTCTGTGTATTCTGTCCATTTTACATGTGTAAAAATACACATGTAAAATGTAGTTAGCCATTGAGTTCAATAGCTTGTTCGTATAATGCGCATCTTTTTGCGCGCCATACAAAAAGACGCGCGCAAAATGATGTGCGTCATACGAACAAGCCATTGAATTCAATGGCTAACTACATTTTACACGTGTAACATGGACAGAATACACAGAGCGTATACAGAATACACGGAGCGTAAACTCCGTGTGAAGGGGCCCTTTGAGTCTGCTGAAGGGTCTACAAGGCAAATGAAGGAGATTTCTCGCAGGTGCCATTAAATACCAACATTATCTTATATAAAGTATCAGCCTGAGGTCATGCCGTATTTGCGTAGACATTTTTACTGGAGCTTAGCCAGGCTAGCAGTCTGCTATTAGATACTATAGGACCCATCCCACATACATTATCGTAATTCTTCACACGATAAGCCACCGGCTAATCAGTCTCCATTGTCAGACCTTACAATAGGCTTTACCATTTTTCCGCAATGTCATAAAGTAAATGTATTGTTACTTCTTCTTCTGTTTATCTTCATTCACATTAAATGTGCATTCAAGTGTAACAAAGTGGCCAGATCACTGTCAAGTTTACTGTTAACTAATTCTTTGCTTTACTGCTTCAAATCTATATACAGTCTTATGAAAAAGTTTGGGCACCCCTATTAATCTTAATCATTTTTAGTTCTAAATATTTTGGTATTTGCAACAGCCATTTCAGTTTGATATATCTAATAACTGATGGACACAGTAATATTTCAGGATTGAAATGAGGTTTATTGTACTAACAGAAAATGTGCAATATGCATTAAACCAAAATTTGACCGGTGCAAAAGTATGGGCACCTCAACAGAAAAGTGACATTAATATTTAGTAGATCCTCCTTTTGCAAAGATAACAGCCTCTAGTCGCTTCCTGTAGCTTTTAATCAGTTCCTGGATCCTGGATAAAGGTATTTTGGACAAACAATTCAAGTTCAGTTAAGTTAGATGGTCGCCGAGCATGGACAGCCCGCTTCAAATCATCCCACAGATGTTCAATGATATTCAGGTCTGGGGACTGGGATGGCCATTCCAGAACATTGTAATTGTTCCTCTGCATGAATGCCTGAGGATTTGGAGCGGTGTTTTGGATCATTGTCTTGCTGAAATATCCATCCCCGGCGTAACTTCAACTTCGTCACTGATTCTTGAACATTATTCTCAAGAATCTGCTGATACTGAGTGGAATCCATGCGACTCTCAACTTTAACAAGATTCCCGATGCCGGCATTGGCCACACAGCCCCAAAGCATGATGGAACCTCCACCAAATTTTTCAGTGCTTAGCATGTGTTTTTCTTGGAATGCTGTTTCTTTTTGGACGCCATGCATAACGCCTTTTTTTATAACCAAACAACTCAATTTTTGTTTCCAAAATGAAGCTGCCTTGTCCAAATGTGCTTTTTCATACCTCAGGCAACTCTATTTGTGGCGTACGTGCAGAAACGGCTTCTTTCTCATCACTCTCCCATACAGCTTCTATTTGTGCAAAGTGCGCTGTATAGTTGACCGATGCACAGTGACACCATCTGCAGCAAGATGATGCTGCAGCTCTTTGGAGGTGGTCTGTGGATTGTCCTTGACTGTTCTCACCATTCTTCTTCTCTGCCTTTCTGATATTTTTCTTGGCCTGCCACTTCTGGGCTTAACAAGAACTGTCCCTGTGGTCTTCCATTTCCTTACTATGTTCCTCACAGTGGAAACTGACAGGTTAAATCTCTGAGACAACGTTTTGTATCCTTCCCCTGAACAACTATGTTGAACAATCTTTGTTTTCAGATCATTTGAGAGCGGGCTGTCCATGTTCGGCGACCATCAAACTTAACTGAACTTGAATTGTTTTGTAGAAAGAAATGGTCCAAAATACCTTCATCCAGGATCCAGGAACTGATTAAAAGCTACAGGAAGCGACTAGAGGCTGTTATCTTTGCAAAAGGAGGATGTACTAAATATTAATGTCACTTTTCTGTTGAGGTGCCCATATTTTTGCACCGGTCAAATTTTGGTTTAATGCATATTGCGCATTTTCTGTTAGTACAATAAACCTCATTTCAATCCTGAAATATTACTGTGTCCATCAGTTATTAGATATATCAAACTGAAATGGCTGTTGCAAACACCAAAATATTTAGAACTAAAAATGATTAAGATTAATAGGGGTGCCCAAACTTTTTCATAGGACTGTAGTTCTCTGCATAAAGGTGTCCATACACTTTACATAGTTTGTACAACTGAGAGCTCTCCTGACTCCAAAATACACTTGCATACTTAGTTTGGCTAAGACACGCATTACATTTACATTTATACGATATACATTTACATTTGAGAGAGAGGAGAAAACCATTGCTGGATACCTCAGGTTGTAGTTTTTCTCTTAAGGCAAAGGCCCCACATTGCGGAAACGCAGCTTTTTTTGTTGCAGATTTTGCTTCGGTTTTTTGAGCCAAAGCCAGTGGTGGATTGAGCAGAAGGGAGAAGTATAAGAACTTCCTATATATTTCCCATTCCTAATGTAGGCATTTTTGGCTTTGGCTCAAAAAAACGCAACAAAATCTGCAACAAAAAAAGCTGCGTTTCCGCAATGTGTGACCTTAGCCCCAGGGAACAAAAAAGATCAAGCATGATGAGAATCATCATGTCCGATCCTTTCTCCCAGTAGATAGTTGGACGGTAGTTGGCCAGATCCAGTGATGTTGTACGGTTTGTACAACTTTTCTCTTATGTATGCAAGGGTCCTCTCTCCTGATATGTCTGTTTTAATAAATAATTGTATTCCTCAGAGTAGAAACATTTCTGGATCATCTTTTCTTATAACTCTGTGCTGTGTAAGGGTATGTTCACACAGAGTTTTTTGAGGCAGAATCCGCCTCATAAAATGGCTCTCATTGAAGTCAAGTAGCAGAAAAAAGAAGCGAGCTGCCCTATCTTGCTGCAGATTCAGCGATTGACTGAGCCGCGGCCCGAGGCTGCCTCCCGAATAGGCCCATTCTTGGGGCCTAATCTGGAGCAGAATGCCGCTACTGGATGCCAGTGCTAGTCGCGCCGAAGTGTTCACATGCAGAATGCAAATTCCGCTGTGTGAACATACCCTAATTCCTCTGTGTTGTCTATATGAATAAATTGACAACTGGATTTTACCCATTGGGGGTGTATCCTTGTAAACTATGAGCTTTCCAGTCAGGACAGTCAATGTCAGAATACTTAGGTACATATGCACTTCTTTGACAGGAGAATTGTAACACCCAGTTGTCAATTTGTTCATTAATGTCTGGATTCACACTACTGCCACTGTCCACCCCGGGTTTCTGTCGTAAACCCCAGGAAACTGGACAGAGGACGGCTTGCCGGCGGTCAGCTTTAACACCCATTTATTTGAATGGGTTTTTAGAGGTGACCGGTGGTGTCCGAATGCAGCCTCTCCACCTGGAAACCATTTTTTTTTTGCACAGACACAAAGTCCTACATGCAGGATTTTGTGACCGTGCAAAAAAACCAGTTTCCAGATAGAGAGGCTGCATATGGACACCACCGGTCACCTCTAAAAACCCATTCAAATAAAAGGGTATTAAAGCTGACCGCCGGCAAGCCGTCCTCTGTCCAGTTTCCTGGGGTTTACGACAACTAATCACCACATGTCACAGAGTTCTCCATGTCACCAGCAAAGGCAATGTACAATTACAACATCTTCTAGGAAGGACCCAAAAAACATTTCTTCACATGTAAGGCCTCTTATCAGTGTTTATATTCCGTCCGGGGAAGTCTGCGTGAGGACCCCCCGCCCCCCGAACGGAATACCGAAAGCAACTGCAAGTGGTGTGCCAGAGAAAGCACACAAACCCCATAGACTATAATGGGTCTGTGTGCTTGCCGCCAGATCTCCGCAGGGATCATGCAGACAGGAATGTAGTTCACAATCTACTTTCCTGTCCGCATGACTCCTCCAGACGGAATACCAACACGGATGTGAACCAAGCATTAGCTTGTTGGACTCTTTCTATATCCAGGGATAGTCCCGCATTTTGGGTAATGTCCGACTGTTCTGGGTTTAGTAAACAAGTAACCATAATATAGTATATGCAGTACACATATAATATACAGAAGGAGGCCTGGTGTCTAACTTACATTACCTTAAGGCCTACACCAAAAAATCCTTTGTATACCCTGTCAGTCAAGTGACAGCCTCAATTCTTCCAAACCTACTGTACCCCATTTCTATCTGTATTGCTTTTTTTTTTTAATAAAGTTATTTTTTTACTCTCTTTCTACCTTATTCTTCTGTATTTTTAAGAACTCATATAGATATCGAGGAGATGAACTGTGTGGTCACCAAGAGATTTAACAGCCTGCCTCGAAAGGATGATGCATTTTAATGTAAGACCCAATGTATCGGTGCCCAGATCTCATAAAGCTAAAGTGTGTGACTCAGATGAGTAGCTCCGGCAAGCAGATGCTGGTAACAAGCACAGCCATATTGAATATGGAAAAATAATATAAGCTAGATACTTCTCCAGAGATTAATGTTAATGATGTTGACATGTGTCCTGCGAATGCTTCGTGAATTTAATTGCCTTTATAACAGGGCTGGAAAGCTGTGGGTATGAGGAGGTGCGACGCCACCTGAATGACCCCCTACCACTATATGCAATTAAAATATTCTGACTTACAGTGGCAGCTCGGAAAGCGGATGACTCACAATACACAATACACAATTCACAATGCCAAATCCTTTCTTTGTGTTGCAAACATCAGCATTACATGGAGATGTCTATATCCCTACGATGAATCTATGAAGCAACAGCATCTAAACATTCGTCTTTCCCTTACTTTGGCAATATCTTTGATTCAATTAACTTCTTGGTTGCATGCACTGTATGAAAGTATATATAAATGGAACATGTGTATACTGGCAGGTACGTAAACAGTCTCATGCAGATAAACCTTTCTAGTTCATACCGGATTTCAGAACTTATACTGAACGTTTACAGAAATCACATGTCAGTAAGTGAATGAAGAGGACATTACGGGAGTATATAATCTGCACAGGATTCTTCTATATTAAGTAGTTATATTATATAGTTAAGTATATATATTATATATATGCTCTTAAACTGGCATGCAATATGTTGTACTGTACAGAATGGCGTAAATATAGTGGACACATGGTGCTAGTAATAAGTGCAATGTCTATGAATGAATGATGTCATTTTATAAAGAGTTACACACAGCTTTACAAGATAGGGTGGTAATACGATGAGGCACATGGATCAAGAACACAGCACAGGTGTAAAGCAACAGGTCTGCGCCAGGTTCCGTAACCAAAATTTCGAAAAACGTATAATATCATTGGTTTAAATGACCATATTGATACCCCACCACCACCACAACTATGCATGATCAAATTATATGCATTTTCACAACATCTATACAGGATTAATAAAAAAAGAGTATGGCTTACCGGACCAACTAATTCGTAGCCCAGATCTCTTGCTAGTAGCTCTGCTTCTTTTGGACCACCCATGATCTCTGCAGCCCATTCATTCACATATCGCCTCTCTATGCCAGACACAAATAGTAAGCAGCATGACGACAAGATAGACACTACAGCAATGCACTTGTAAGGCCAGCATCCTCCTTCCATCTCAAACCGTATCTGTGCAATATTCAGAAAGGATACGAATGCTCTAAAAAACCTGCATCAAATAGAAAACCCTTCGCTTTTGCCTTGTTGCCTAGTGAGCAGATGTCAGGAGCAGGTTCCTCTGGTAGAGTCTATAGCTGGAAAAAAACAAAAAGAACCTTTCTCCCCATTCAATGGAAATGAGTATTTACACGTCAAAACTACGTCAAGCACACTTGCAGCGTCTTAAATGTATACGGTATTCCCAAGGGAGGAGAGATGCTAAAATAGGAAGCAGGGATTCACGTAGCTCCACTGCCCACGGAGAGATCAGTTCGTGTAATTAGACAAGGAGACGCCCACACTGAAAGAAACAGCAATATCATGCTCAAACAGGCTACAGATCAGCTGCTTCCAGTGCGAGTGTCAATATAACGCTTCACTAGCACAGCAACTGTATGCTTTCTACATCAGCCATCTATGTCCTTCATATGTTCCAATAACAGACAGACACAGCCGCAGATTAACAGCCAAGGACACACGACAAATAAAATATGATGCAACACTAAGGCTACGTTCACACATATCACATTTGCATGTTGAAAATCTTAGAATGTTTACTTCTAGGTCTGCAGAAAAATTGAAGGCGTACTCTACGATTTCTGCCATAGGCGTAATGCAGCCCCATTGAAATTTCATGCTACAAGTATGTCCCGGAAAATTTCCATTGCATGTTTATTGGGTTGCAAAACATGTAGATTATTTATGGACTTGATGCTGATTTTGTGAATTTAAAGATTAAAAAAATCATCCTGAATGTTTTTGGTGCATGTGGGGTTGCAAAAATTCACATGCAGTGCCATTATTATTTGATAGGACAAGGATTTGGGGGCAGAAGCCATGACAAAATCAGTGTCAAAACCAACATATTTGAATATAATATAACTTCCATATACAGGTAGTCCTCGACTAACGACGTTGATCCGTTCGTACGCGTCGTCGTAAACCGAATTTCGACGTAAGTCGGAAACGTACCATATGACGCCGCGTAGGAACGGATCAACATGATTTAGTGTGCAGTGGCTCGGAACCGAGGAAGACTGTACCATATACAGTACAGTACAGTTCCGAGCCGCTGCACACTAAATCACTTACTCCCAGCTAGCAAAGACGATCCTGTGGCAAATCAACGCTGGTTCTGCAGCAGGCTCGTCCTTGCTAGTCGGGAGAGCTGGCAGCTTGCTGTTACGAGCAGCTTACTTTTTCTCATAGGAATGAATTGAACAGGGTTGATTGGCCAGTGTACAGCATTCGGGAAATCAACGCTGGTTCGTCTGTGAGGAGGCGAGGACTAAGATTGAACCACAGCAGTCTCCATTGTGGTCCGATTTTAGACTCCGCCTCCTCACAGATGAGCCTCCGGCAGAACCAGCGTTGATTGACTGAATGCTGTACACTGGCCAATCAACGCTAGCCAATGCATTCCTATGAGAAAAAGTCAGCTCCCGCATAAATGCAAGCTGCTAGCACTCCCGACTAGCAAGGACCTACTCACTCATCTCTAGTCGTAACCATGAAATGTCGTAACCCGAGACCGTCGTAACCTGAGGACTACCTGTACAGTGAATATGTTATATTAGTGCTATGATAAATTTTGTGGATATGCTAGATATATAGATAGACAGGTAGATAGACAGGTAGGTAGGAAGGTAGATAGATAGATAGATAGATAGATAGATAGATAGATAGATAGATAGACAGATAGATAGATTTCATTAGCCCCAAGTGCAACGCTTCAGTTCCTATAGAACCTTTCAAAAGGTTTTGTTTTGCAAAATTGAACCTGGTGCTGCTCTCTTGTGAACTTAGAGAGGTAGATGGATAGACAGACAGAAAGACAGACAGACAGACAGACAGACAGACAGACAGACAGACAGACAGATAGATAGATAGATAGATAGATAGATACATACATACATACATACATACATACATACATACATACATAGAGACATTATTCACCGCTAAATAAAAAGATTTTATACAAATTACCAACTCAGCTCTGCTACATCTTCCAAATTAATGTCATGACTCATTCCCAATGCAGTGTGATAACATGCATAGACCTTATGATGTAATTCACACAGAAATATAGAAATGTCTCTGGAGACTCTGAGAACTGGGTACATGTGAAATAAAAAGTGATGAATTGAAGACGTGTTTTTTTAGTACTTGTCAGTAGTCTTATTAAAGAACAGCACAGTCAGGCTCTGCCAGAAATGGCTGATAACATAGAACAGTAGAATGTATTTAGTTGGAAAAGAAACCTAGATAAAAGATTTGGTGTCATTTATTTAATATCACGTATGCCAAGACCGCCTAGCTGAGGAAGGTGAGTTACTTCAGCACCAGGGCACTGGACAGCATGGCCAGCTCCTGACTGGGCTCTCGTGGGCGGCTGCAGCTGCTTGCTCTGACAATTTATGATTAAACCTTGGATCTAAAACGTGTAATATTCCAGTCATATACTCATAAATACGATGGAGATTGCAAGAGCAAGGCTCACATGTAGGAAGGCAAATGACATATGCAAGTGAGCTCAAGCCCTAATTGAGACATCACAGATCACACCACAGCATATGGATTTATTTGGATTCCTGGGTTATGTGAAGGGAGGGGGTCAGTGAGCGGAGACCTAGGACATATCTGTCTGCTCCTATATACTGTCTGAGTCATATTGAATTCTTCACACGTATGTGACGTCACAGTTTCCATTCCAATTATTTGTTCAGTGACATGTGAAGCAGGTAGCATGATGGACTGCGTCAAAGGCAGAGGTGTGTGCAATAAGAAATTCATGAGTGGTCATCTGGAAGACCTGTCTTCTTATTGTATGACACGTACATGTTTATATTGAATTCCTGTATTGATAATGGAAACATCTTCACTGATTCGATCTCTATGGGATTCTATCTGTATAAATTCTTCATAGTTATAACGCAACTATCATTAAACAGGAAATTTGTTTTCTTTCTATAGAAAAGAATCTGTCTTGCGATGAGCTGTGTACTATACCAGGACAGATTAATATCCAGAGACATAACCTGAACCATAACATGAACGTGTGCTGACTATATTTTTCATGGCTTGCACAACGACCCATTATTTTATATGGCCCCATACACATGTATTTTTATGAGGCCAGCCATAAGCCCAGTGCAAAATTCAGGACAGGTCATACTCCTGTCTGTTTTGCACCCCAAGCTCATTACTAGAGATAGGCTTAAAATTTAGTTTATAACGCTGTCAGGACTGCAATTTCTAGCGCTCTAAGGCAAACACAGCGGAAGTTATATCAAAGTGGAAGTATCATTATTATACTCTGGGGCCTCTACAGGGGGTCCAGGGAAGGTGACAA
This sequence comes from Leptodactylus fuscus, assembly GCF_031893055.1. NCBI lineage: Eukaryota > Metazoa > Chordata > Amphibia > Anura > Leptodactylidae > Leptodactylus > Leptodactylus fuscus. The sequence continues at coordinate 66,818,966 of NC_134265.1, forward strand.
AAATAAAAAAAGCATTCATACTCCATTACTTTTTTGGGCCATCTTGTGTGGTGTCCAGTGCTCGCTCTCCGCTTTTTTGAGGCGTCCTGCACCTGGGGTCATGGCTGTGGTCTATGATTAGGCTTCAGCAATGTGCATGTCACAGTTGGTGGCCTAAGCCATGACTCAGGGTCCTTTAAATTATTATGGTATATTTACATATTACAGGGATTTTCTTCTTTGCTCAGATATATGCAATATTCCATTAAAGAGAGGCCATCATGAGATCACAGCATATCAACCCAGTCCTGTCGATAGATAGGTTAGGATCACCTGAATCAAATACAGTTTTTTTATGTAAATTGTGAGCCCCATATAGGGCTCACAATGTACTTTTTTTTTATTCCTATCAGTATGTCTTTGTAGTATGGGAGAAAATCCCCGCAAACACAGGGAGAACATACAAACTCCTTGTAGATGTTGTTTCTGGCAGGAATCAAACCCAGGACTCCAGTGCTGCAAGGCTGCAGTGCTAACCACTGAGCCACCGTGATGCCCCTGTGTTGCTGTTTTTCCTTTGTGAATCTGTGCTTTTGTTGCCAAGATATCACCATTTTTGTCAATAAGCAAATGAGCTATGCGAAGCAACAAGGGCATAGCCATTGCCCCAAAGAGATAAGTAGCAATGCCCCTCTTTTTCCATAGAGCTTATTTGCATACTGACAAAAGCAGCAATTTCTTGGCAATGAAGACACCGATTCACAACTAGAAAACACCGTTTGGTTCAGGTGGCCCTAACCTATCTATCTGCAGGGCTGGGCTGATGTGTTGGGAGTGATGTGGTTTACAGTTTGCAAGCCTTTTTTTTGGTACAAATGAACACATAATTCTGGAGAATCTAGTTTAGTAAATCTGCCCCTATATGCGACTTAAGAAGCCATACACATAATGTAAATGTCATCCAATGGGATAACATTTATGATGGAGATTGGCAGAATTCTGTCTGCAGAAAATATGATCCATCTGATTGGAAAATTCCAACTATATTTGGATGAACTATATGTGTATGGCACGATCAACCTCTTTAGGCTGGCATATTGTTGGTTGGATTGTTTATAGGAACAATCCCATGGACGATTGAATGACTGCACTCATAAATGTGTGACCAGCTTTAGGGTTTTTTTATGGGTTATTAATAGAGGACCTATCTTTAGAATCCTGGATTTGAGGGGCTTTTGTAGCTTGTGTCTTCTGTGCTGTGTATGTAGACAAGAATTTTATACACTTGAGAAAGGGCTATATGCCAGAAACGTGTTGTGTATGCCAATAAAGGAGTTTCATTACGTATCTACTGGCGAGCGCTGTTTGTCCTTGACTTAACCCCCTGAGGAAGTCGGTCCATTACATACCAGTATCCTTAGAATAAGTAATCAATGAAGATCAGACACCCAGGACATCTAGAGTGTTCTGATGAGTGTTGTGGTCACTTCCAAGACAACCAAACACGGCATCATACAATATATTGTGGCTGTGCTTGGTATTGTCACATGACCTGTGAAGCAGAGCTGGCGCACAGTGAGTACCATTGCTGCTTTAAACTGCCAATCCATGTGGATCCTGAGTGTCAGACCCGGGCTGATGTCAACCGATGTCTTATCCTAAGCATAAGTCATCAAACAATTAAGTGTGAAAAATCTTATACCGAGTAAGTTCTCATGTTTGTGTAACAGGGCTAGACAAAGCGTAGTGCGTGAAAAAGGGCCATCGCTTGTACACTCCTTGTGTTCATCTCTCCATTTGCAGCTGCTTTTATGTCTTTGCTAGAATAAAGGTGGCACTTTAATGATGTATACACCGGTGAGTGTCCCCTCTTTCTTCACCTCTATGCAATATAACCCAATAAATTTAACCAAATGAACAAATTTCAATAAAAATAGTCTTCTAAGTACTTAAACTGTGGAATATATAATTGTGAAACCGTGTATGAGACCTGAATTCTGTAGAAGTAACAGGAAATTAAGAGAGACGCAGTAATCTGTATTCCGATCTCTCCCGATAGCCTTGCTTCCTATCTGTAACATATTGCACTATTTCTACTTTGTTTTTGTGACTTTACAACCTTTAATAAAAAAGAGAATTAATTTAAAAAAAAAAAAGTAAGATTTCTGAATAACACACTATTTCATGGAGACTGCCTTGAGCCATTGACTTGACATAATTCACAAATTTATCACACCAGTCCTAACTAACAGTTCCCATGGACTAATATTAACCTGAGCACATAGGAGAATACTAGTATCTGTCTGGAGCTGTACTTTGATAGTCACAGTATATAACATTGTATTGAACAGACTATTAAAGTGTGATTGAAAGTAATATTGGACTATAAATAACATTAATCATATCCTAAGGCCGGGGCCCAAAGGTTGAATTGCTTGGGTAGAATATGACAGTCCTTCCTGGGTACTGAGTGCATGCAGGCATATTGCAGTGACCTTGGTTACAGAGATAGCTTTGTAGAGCAGTTTGACCTGGTGTCAATTTGCTGCATCCCCGTAGATGAAAGGATGAGTTCCTGGAGTTCTGACGTTTGTATGTACCATTAAAAGTGATGTGATTATATATGGCTATAACAAGATACATTGGAAATGTGTATAAATGAGACATCAGTGCGTCCTTCTTGCAAAACCTGGAAATGAATAGGATTTTAACGACGGTATATTGCCTCTTGCCTACAGTTCATGCAAACAGGAAGCAGTTAGCAAGAAAACCTTAGCCTCTTCATTCATAGCAACCAATCTGCCTTTGTTTGCTCAGTCGTCTATGGGCCATTTAACCGAAAGCAATGGAAAGTGCTTACTACAGGACATCATGTGGTGACAAAGGGCAAACACTGCAAGATAGAGTCACAAAGGAAAATGAGTTAATAGGGACAGAAATGACAAGAGATACTGTATACAACCTGATATGTATAAAAAATACCAAAAACTGTAGCACAATTTTATGTAATGCTACTCAGGGCATAATATTCAGGTTGGATTCACACCAGTACTTGGTCTTCATTAGGGGATTCCGTTCCCCATTCCGCTTGGAAAATGAAGAGAGAAAAGTCCACTTTATAAGCAGATCGAGTTTCCATTTTTCAGGTCTCCAAGTGGACCCGAAGAACGGAAACCCGAGTACAAATGTGAACTTAGAGTAACATTTAAGATAACCTGAAGTTGCACTGTGAACAAAAATTCAGTGAATTGGCGAAAAGTGTCTGATTGGTGGGTCTGACCCCACTGACAAAAAGAACAGGATCTTGTGACCACCATTTGAATGGCGTGCAATCACATTTGACAACTGCAGTTTCGATCAACTCCATGAGACTCCTGAAGACAGATGAGTGTGACCTTGATTATAGTCAGACTTCCATTTGTTTTCCCACAAACATAACCATATTTAAATTTGCAGACAATTAAAATTTAAACATTTTTGCAAAACTAAATTAAAAAAAATGGGAGTTTTTTCAAGTTTTAAAGATTTTCTCTAACCATCTTAGTAGTGACAGTCTTTTGTCTTGATCAGTTGCCAATGGATATGATCATGACTTCAGGAATTTTCTATAGTCTGGGACTTCCTTATTGTGGACAGGTTATAAGGCAGGGAGACTACATGCATGAAAAGATAACTCTGCTACTAAATGGGACTCATGACTGGGTTTATGGGAAGTCTAAGACCAGAGAAAACCTCAGTATTCATTGTCATATCCATTGGCAACTGATCAAGACAAAAGACTGTCAGCACTTACATGGTTGGAGAATCTGCAAAATTTCTAATTATTTATATTAGCAAAATTTGGTAACTTTTATTTGTCTACAGCTTATGTGGCTAGGAAGACCCATTTAGTAATCGAGTGTGATCGACAACTTTTCCATATAGAGGCACATGGGATCACCCATTCTTATTATTGGTGGGGGTCCAGTAGTCAGACTGTCACTGATCAGATATAAAACCCCTATCATTTGGCGAGGGATATGTGTTGTCCATGGGACAATCCCTTGCCTAACAAGAGCAAAAAGAGAAAGAGGCACCGAGCCGACCAATGTGTAGTACAGGTAGCATTACAACTAGGTGAGCAAAGAAAATGGCCGCTCACCTGACTGGGTTGTGTAGGACACAACAAACCTGGTAGATGTATAAAAAGTGGATGGTAAGCGGGGCAGCAGCTGGAACCACGTCAGAGTGACGTCAAAACAACAGGCTATGGATGGACCAAGGACCGTGCTCGCCCAAATGGATACAACTCAAATTTTATTAGCACTAATAAAATTTGAGTTGTATCCATTTGGCGAGCGCGGTCCTTCTTTCCTCTCTTCTCCCCGAGGTAGTTGGTCCATCCATAGCCTGTTGCCTAACAAGAGATCTCTATTCAGGAGCTTCATCCCAGACATGATGTACTTATGCAGGAAGAAGTTTTCACTAAACCCAGAGATCTCCATGACAGCTGAATTTCACTGGTAGCTCAAGAGCATTTAATCCACTAATGGGCAGACTTTGTTAATATCCGTTGTCGGGGTCTGGGGTTGCTAGGTGGGGTGGCATAGACACATAAGTCCAGTTTCTTTTAGTCCAAAACAAAGGTAGAGTTTTATTTTCACTCAAAAAGGTAGTGCAGCAACAAAAGGAAACAATAGAAAAATAAATACCTGCCCGACTAGGCTCTAACTAAACATAGAATAGGTACCTCACCTAGAGTAACAGAAATCCAAAAAAAACAGTAGAATCATTCAGGACACAGCTCCAAAAATATGACCTCTCTGTCAGCTCTCCAGCCAAACTCTACCAAAGTGTTGCTGCTGGAGCAACTTCTTAAGCCTCCTTGACGAGGAGACTCTCTGCAGCTGAGTCGCTGCCGGAACATCCCCAAAGTGTGGACTGGAGGGGGGTGGAATGACAGGTCCCACTACCAACCTACCTGCCATTCCTAAAAATGCAGTCCAATACCGAGCATTTACTAAAATGCTCAGCAGACGAAAGTTGTCTGCTGAGAACAAACATTCCTGGAGTTTTCTCATCTCACCCACCTGAGTAGTCTGGGCGAGATGTACAACCCTCCATTACCTGACCAGCCATCGGCTTACACCGTCTAAGACCAGAGTCGCTAACCTTTTTTAGCCTATGATCTATGAACAAATACTACAACCAAAGATGAGCTCCTTGAGTATTAAAAGAGTAGAAAATGTCTTTCAAAGACAATGTGAAGACTTTATTGAAATGTTACTTGTATTAGCAATTTTTGATCTGTAAGAAAAGAGAAAGAAATAAAAATGTCACATGGAAAAATACCAAGCAGTAGATATATGGTGCTGGGGCAAAATCCTGGTGTCTGCATGTAATCCTGAAGGTAGAAGTCAAGTACATCAGATATGTGTTATGTCCGCACCCATTCGAACTTCTGCACTATCTGCTTGCACACTGCAGCGCAGAAGGCATGTTCAGATTTGATTCCTTACTTAGGGTTCTTCTTGTATTGTATGAACACTTTCCTATTCCTTCACCTTGGTAATTGATTTTCCTCCACACCCATCTCCTTCACCTTGGGTTCTTTCAGTTTCTGTAATAGTTAATATTAGCCTTGCCTGTGTGATTGATAGCCTATCTTCCTATCAGGTCTTGAGCAGGTTTCTCCTCTCGATTTATTCCTGGCTCATATTTGCATTGTTGCTTGCTATTGCCTTGTGCTTGCTGGCTATTTACTCTTACTGTTTGGTTACCTGTACTCATATTATTGACTTCTGTCTGTACCTTTGACTATTCTCTTGGATTCCAATTCTGTACTGTGTTGCTCGACTGTTACCGAAACCTTGGCTAGCTGACCTCCCTTTTGCTGTTGTTTGTCCTTTCTGCATTCTATGTCATCACCTATATCAAGGTAGGGATTTGCCGCCCAGTTATCACCTGCCACTTAGGACAGGATAGGAAAGAAGGAAGGGACAGTTGGGGGATTCAGCTTAGGGCTCACTGTCTTATTGTGCCCCCTCCCCCAGCTACTGGCAAATTGCTCCTCCAGCAATTCCCTTTCAATATGGCTCTTAGCTGAAAGGTGATTGTCTCTAATTTTAAGAAAAGTCATCTGATAATGATGGATCATAGGGGTATCCTGCTGCTGGACCTTCAGTGTTCAATTGCAACCTATAGGGAACACAACGGCAAATATCTGCTACAACACCACAGGGCAAATAAAATGATTATTATTAATGTCAATGTTGTTATTAGAATTATTACAGTAAGCACAAAACAACATGATAAACCTGATACAAGCAGGTGATACAATCTATCAATCTCTAAGGGAAGGTAGATGGAGATAATAGCTGAGGGTTACAGTTCTTCAATGTCAATGAGCTGTTCATTTACTGCAAGGAAATGCTGAATCCTCCAGAGTGAAAGCAGCTCTTGTGTCTACTCTTTGCTCTAGGTCGGAGATGAAGGTCTTTATATAGAGATTCCTTTCAATTAATTCAGAAATTAAATAAAATTTGAAATGGACTTTTGTAACCCCCTCACAGGAGTTACTAATGGTTATTTGGCCATACAAGTGCCTTACATGTTATGATAGTTTGTATATGTTGTCATGTTCATACTGTATTCATTTGTGACATGTTCTCAAGCTATTGTTCTCTGGTTTCACTTATCCTAGTGAGCTGTGGTCTCCATAGCAACACACACAATGGTGAGTGAATCTGTAGCTGGAACAGGAAATAGTCATAGCAGGGAGAGGAAGTAGTATTCTGTAAGAGCCAGGGAAGGAGAAGCAAGGAGAAGTGTGGCAGTGGCCATCTTGTGTTTCAGACACTGTGTGCTGTGAGGATCGCCACAGCAGTAGCAGGGCAGAGAAGCTGTGTGACAGTGCCCCCATCACTATCAGTAAGAGGACAGGATTATATCAGGCTAAGCAGAGCTATAACCCTGGCAGCCGTCACCTACCTCTACAAGGTAAATGAACCCCTGCAGTAAACCAGAATCTGGACCTGCAGACATCTTAGACTCTCTGCTAATACATGGGAAGGTGTCAGCCAGCTACAAACCACTGTGCCACAGCTCACTGCTACAGGACAAGTGAACCAGCAGGTGCCTGTTACAATAAAGCAGTGAGCACTTCAACTGATCCTGGCCTGGACATTGCCTTCCTTGCAGCTAAGCCCTGGGCAAATGCTCTTTGTTGGAGTGGAGCACTGACACCCACATCACCATCTCAGCCCAGGGACCAGCGGGTGTCTCAATACTCCAACTGGCGTCACATCTAACTGATTCTGCCTATTACCCTGTGCACCTCTCCTGGGAATTCTATAAGGTCACCGTGACCTTATCTCCCGGGGTGATCGCACTTTGTTAACCAAATACCCCCTCAATGGCAATGCTATGATAGTAAGCACAGTGCCAACTATAAGTAATGCTAAAATACCCAGTACCTCCACTTGCTATAAATCAGTTATTTAGTCTCTAATGATAGGATAGGTCATCATTAGATGTGTGGGAATGCTACTCCCGGGCTCCCTGCCGACTAGCTGTACAAGAGCAGCATGGCCGGCCCAGCATGTTTACATCCTGCGGGTTTCACTGCTAACGCACTGTACAATTTGTAGCAGCGGGTTTAGGTGCTGCAGGATTGTCCCATATACTTCAAAGGGGGAGCGAATTAACTGATTTAGTAATTACAGTTATTTCTTGTCAATAAAATCCTGATAATATGGACCATCTATAATAAAAATGTAAAATATTGGTACTTTAATAAAAATAGATTAAGCATAAAACTAAACATAAACTTCACATTGGTCAATGTAAATTAGAAAATATGGCTATAGATAAACAATTGACCATTGGTAATAGAAAAACCTCTGATGTTACGCGATACGGTACTATTCCGTTATCGGGCCAGCAGCAGCGCAGTTCAGCAGCAGCTTTCGGGACAGCAGTTCAGCAGCGGGAATTACAATGACATCCGAGGACTGCTGGCCCGATGCTTGTGCCCAGTAACCAGTACATCGATGACCCCCCTCCCCCATCCTTCTCCTCCTGCCAGTGCTGCCCCCCAGCTCTCCTTACATCTTCCCCGTACCCTCTCCCCGCCACACGACTAGGCCTCACCTCAGCGCTAGTACCGAGACCGAAAGGAAAGACACCGGGGCTCAATCCAGGCCCTGACAAGAAACACGCCGACTATAGGAACGGTGAGCTACAGCGAGCCGGAGGGACAAACTTTCTGCAGCGTCCGGCGGCTATCTAGTAGCATTCATTGCTCAAGATTTACGGTGAGGCCTATTACAGGGAGAGGGTACGGGGCAGATGTAAGAAGAGCTGGGGGGCAGCACTGGAAGGAAGAGGAGGATGAGGGCATCGATCGATGTACTGCCTACTACACACAAGCACGGCCTCTATCATCGGGCCAGCATCGGCTTAGTCATGTGGCGGGGAGAGGGTACGGGGTAGATGTAAGGAGAGCTGGGGGGCAGCACTGGAAGGAGGAGGAGATGGAGGGGGGGTCATTGATGTACTGGCTACTGGGCACAAGCATCGGGCCAGCAGTCCTCGGATGTCATTGTAATTCCCGCTGCTGAACTGAACTGCTGTCCCGAAAGCTGGTGCTGAAATGCGCTGCTGCTGGCCCGATAACGGAATAGTACCCGCGATACTGCTAAGATGCAGGGTCCATGTTCCTTTAACAGTGCTTCATACACCACAATGTAGTCTCTGATTCGATGGCTAAAACCTACAACCAATCTATGTACATAGTGATTTAACAAGGAAAAGAAAAAAAATCATTGCCTTCAATACAAGGTAATGTTTTCAGGCTGTTTCCTCTGCTCTATTACTCAGTAGCTGCACAAAAAGATAATGGCCGCTGTCAGGCTCATGTTTGTACTGCAGTTAATATACACAGAATTTACACAGTCAAATTCAAGGACTTGACCTAATCCACATACCACAAAGCATCCGCTTAACTTCTCCCTAATCGACAGCCCGGATCTGCATTGTGAACCGAAGGTATACAGCGAATAGAAAAGCTGCAATAATGCGAAAGATAATGAAGGTTATATATCAATTAACAATTCATTTTACAGGCTTATCCAGGGATGATGGCATAGAACAGTATCACTGGGGTATCCTTGAAGCTCCTTGTTATTTCTAATAGTATTATAAATTAGGTAGAGGAGTTTTCCAGGACTTACATGTCAATGACCGATCTTTAGGATAGGTCATCATAATGTGATTGGTGGGGTCTCAAACATGGTGGACATCTGGGACCCCAACAGACTAGCTGTTTGAAGAGGATGCGAAGTTCCTGAATGCTGTGGTCTCTTCCCTGCACCAATGATGTAACGTTCATTAGTCACATGGCAAATTAGTAGTTCAGCCCCATTCAGGTGAATGTGGCTGAGCTACAATACCAGGCACATCTGAGCTAGGTGAGAGGAGTCCCAAAGAAACGCGAACACTGGGGGCGACAGCTGAGGGGACGAACCGCAATATTGTGTGTGGGTATGGCCTGAAGACGACGATAATGTCTCTTATTTGCCAGCTATTTACATTTGAAAAAGGGCTGGTGTAAGCCCGAAAGGTGTTGTAGGTTTCGCCAATAAAGTCAATTTAGGATCCATCCCTGGTGGAAGCGCAATTCCTAAGATCTGGAACTATCAGGAAGTTCGCATCTGGTCCTTTTTACTGTCATTCTACACTTTAGGGATGGCAGGATTTCTGCAGCTACAGTCTACTCAGAGGGGAACCCTCTGACAAATTGGTTCCAACACCATTAAAGGAGTTGTGCTATTTTCACAACTTAATCAGGTGAGGACCTGTCTACTTTTATACCTGTTTAACTTTTCTCTCCAAATGTTTTGTGCAGAAACCGTGCAGAAACCACACGGGCCTCATTATAGTCTATGGGGTCTGCGGGTTTCCATAGGTAACCTTTTTTTATGCGTATAGGTTTCCATTCGGGGGGTCTCCAAGCGAACACCTGAATGGAAACCCGAGCTCAGATGTGTATAGGTAGAAAAAGTAATGCTCCAGAGAACTGAAGGCCCGCCCCTAGCGCACCAACTGCACCATTTACATAACATTTCAAAGTTGTTTATCCTGCAAATATACAAAAGAGACATATATAGCAAAGTTATGTTGTCTATCAATGTCATGTGCTCTGGAACACAGTGGCGTCAGTTAAATATATTTGGGGAAGTGGTAGACTTCCTTTCTAAATTAATTCTCCATGTTTGCTTATATAAAAAGATAACTTGAAATATCAAATTTTTACATTGGTCAATTAGAGCAGCGCCGCACCTCTAATGAGGCGACTGCCTCAGGCGGCGCTATGCCGGAGGGCGGCCTTTTTACTTACCTAAGCCAGTCCAGGAGAAGCTGCGTGAGAACTGTCCCGGACTGGCTTAGCATTATGGCAGCCCGGCAGGGGAAGCGAGCGGTGGCTTGGGGCGGGCCTGTGGACGCAGCGCTGCTTTAACTCTCACCTATTTGCAGCGGCGCTTCTCCAGCGGCCGCCCCTCATCCCTAGCGGAGAGCAGGTCGTCTCCCTGCCTGCTCTCTGCATGCTAACGCCTCTCTCTCCTCCCCACATGCCGGGTGACGTGGCCACGTAATCAGGCCTGCACCCGACATGTGCCTACGTTGCTGCTGAAAAAAAGCACGGAGATAAAAGTGATTTTTCAAGTATTTATCCCCTATCCTACGGATAGGGGATAAATACTAGATTGATGATGATGATGGGGGGGGGGGGGGTGGAGTGCTGGGGGGTTGGGGGAGGGGGGCTTTGAATGTCTGTTTGACCCTTGAGGACAGTTTTTTTTCCCACCCACTTGTAATTCTTGCACTTGGGGGTTAATAGGAGCAATACAGACTGTAGTGCTCCTGTTAACCCCCAAGTGTAAGAATTGCAAGGAGGTGGGAAAAAAAACAGTCCTCAAGCCAAAAGAACGGCCAAACAGACATTCAAAAGCCCCCCTCCCCCTTCCCCAGCACCCCAACCCCCCCCCCCCAGCACTCCAACCCTCCTCCCTTGTATTAATAATGTTCCTAATAGCCCTTATATAAATACCCCCCTTGTATTAATAATGCCCCTAACAGACCTTCTGCATGTCATTAATACAAAGGGGGGGTTATATAGGGACTGTTAGGGGCATTATTAATATATGGGAGGGTACTATTAATATGGGGCACTAATTAAAGAGGACCTTTCATGAGTTGCGGCACGTGCGGTTTTATATACCGCTGGATAGCCAACAGTGCACTGAATTCAGCGCACTGTTGGCTTTCCCGTTCTGTGCCCCCAGTGAAGAGCTATTGGTCCCGGTACCGTAGCTCTTCACAGTCAGAAGGGCGTTTCTCACAGTCAGTAAGGAACGTCCTTCCTCACAGCAGAGCCTATACTGCTGTACTGTGAGAGTGGGGAGGAACGTCTCCTCCCCTCATGATAGTGCTTGTCCATAGACAAGTACTGGGGGGCGTTCCTCCACGTTCCCACAGTACAGCGCTATAGGCGCTGCTGTGAGAAAGGACGTTCCTGACTGACTGTGAGAAACTCCCTTCTGACTGTGAAGAGCTACGGTACCGGCACTAATAGCTCTTCACTGGGCGTACAGAACGGGAAAGCCGACAGTGTACTGAATTCAGTGCACTGTCGGCTTTCCAGCAGTATATAAAACCGCATGTGCCCCAACTCATGAAAGGTCCTCTTTAAGGGGCTTTGTGTAGGTGAGGGCAATATGGGTCAGGTGGCTGGAGAAATGAGGAGTTAAAGATGTTTGTGTTGCAAACTTTACAGAGACAAATCACATGCTGGAAGAAGTGGTCATGGCAGTCCAGAGGGAAGAGACGGGAAATGTGACGTCTCCGGTAAGTCACCACAAAATGTTACGCACTACTGTACCACTGTATTCACTGTAATGTTAACGCTAGCAGCCCCCCCCCCCCCCCTGCCCACTATTCAGTCTGGCGGGGGCCTTTCTGTCATCCGCGTCAGGCAGCAGAAAGGCTAGGTTCACCACTGCCTTAGAGATATGAGTATTCATCTCTTGGGGTGGGACAGTAGAGGTAAATAACACAGGACCTTGATAGGGATAGGTGCTTGCTGTAAAATAAAACACAATATAAATTTAAAAAGAATATTAATTGAAATATTCTACAGTAGGGTATGTTTCTGTATAGATTTTTACTATAAAATTGGAAATGTGTCATTTATCTTGAGCTAACGTCAGTGGTAGAGTTTAATCTTTCAGGATCCAGTTACTGCCACTGATCCCTCCGTACATGGAAAGATGGTGTCAACAAGTGAAATCATCAGTAAAAGTCCAGTGCTGGGAAATTGGTCCATTTATCCTAAACTCAGTGACCATTTTGTGGTATCCCATAGATGCCCCTCATTTGCTGACTCACAGTAGGTAAAAATAACATGGTCTTCTAAGATATTTACAGAAAAATAACCTCATGACTTGGACATTTCACATGTGATTCATGAAGTGAAATCTGTTCTTTGGAAAAGATTGTTGTGAAGGATCTGACCTTTTCAAGACTGCTTTATTCAGCCGGAATAAATAGAACATGTATGCGTACGATCATCAATAAAATAACCTTTGATGTGTAACATCAACCTGTGCGTAATATAGATACAACATCTGAAAATTCTTCTTGGAGCTCACGACTATATGCAGTGATAAGAAGAGGATGTGCGCTCAGATAATGTCTGTATTTAAACATTTGTTACAATTCATGTTTTTTAATCTCTAAATTAAATGAAACTTGATGTGTTTATTCAAGGATTCGGCCCTCGAGAAACATTTAGAATCTATCCACAGGATACAGTACTTTACAAAAGTTTTAGGTAAGTGTGAAAAAATTCTACAAAATATGAAATGTAGAAATGGTAATTAGAGATGAGCGAACGGCGTTCGGTCGAGTACATGTTCGATCGAATATCAGGCTGTTCGAGATGTTCGATTCGAGTCGAACACCAGGTGGCAAAGTCATTAAAAATTTGATTCCCCTCCCACCTTCCCTGGCGCTTTTTTTGCACCAATAACTGCACAGGGGAGGTGGGAACTACGACAACGGAGGCACTGAAAGTAATTGGCTGGCTAATTCAGGTGACCTCCAATTTATACGAACAGTGGATTTAATATCCAGTTCATATGAGACTGTGAACTATGTGACTGTCAGACAGGGATAGATGTACTAGCAGGGTTAGCTAGGAATTACCTTTATTTAGGTGGGATTGTCACTCACACAGCTCTTTGGGGCTCTGTCTGATCAGAATCCCTGTCAGCTTGCGATATGCGCAAGCTGACTTTTTCCCATAGGAATGCATTGACCAGCGTTGATTGGCCGAATGCCATACAGTACAGCATTCGGCCAATCAACGCTGGTTCTGCCGGAGGAGTCTAAGATCGGTCCACAGCAGTCTCCATTCTGGTCCGATCTTAGACTCTGCCTCCTCACAGATGAGCCTCCGGCAGAACCAGCGTTGATTGGCCGAATGCTGTACTCTGTATGGCATTCGGCCAATCAACGCTGGTCAATGCATTCCTATGCCGAGATGTAGCAGTGCTGGCCATGCGCTCAGCCCTGCTACACGGGAGATGAAGCAGAGTTGAGTGTGCTCTGAACCCTGCTGCACACTCAGCTCTGCTGAGATGCAGCAAAGCTGAGTGTGCAGCAGGGTTCAGCGCACACTCAGCTCTGCTACATCTCTGATGCAGCATAGCTGAGTGTGTAGCAGGGTTCAGCGTATCTCTGATGCAGCAGAGCTGAGTGTGCAGAAAGGTTCATCGCATCTGATGCAGCAGAGCTGAGTGTGCAGCAGGGTTCTCCGGTGTAGCAGTGCTGCTTGTGTGCTCAGCTTGGCTGCATCTCCGGAGCAGCCGAGCTGAGCGCACGGCCAGCTCTGCTTCTTCTCTAGTCTAGCAGTGCTGGCCGTGTGCTCAGCTCGGCTCATCTCCGGAGTAGTCGAGCTGAGCGCACGGTCAGCACTGCTTCATCTCTGGTGTAGCAGTGCTGGCCGTGCGCTCAGCTTGGCTCATCTCCGGAGTAAACGAGCTGAGCGCATGGCCAGCACTACTACATCTCGGCATAGGAATGCATTGACCAGCGTTGATTGGCCAAATGCCATACAGAGTACAGCATTCAGCCAATCAATGCTGGTTCTGCCGGAGGAGGCGGAGTCTAAGATTGGTCTACAGCAGTCTCCATTCTGGTCCGATCTTAGACTCCGCCTCCTCACAGAAGAGCCTCCGGCAGAACCAGCATTGATTGGCCAAATGCTGTACTCTGTATGGCATTCGGCCAATCAACGCTGGTCAATGCATTCCTATGCCGAGATGTAGCAGTGCTGGCCATGCGCTCAGCACTGCTACACGGGAGATGAAGCAGAGCTGAGTGTGCTCTGAACCCTGCTGCACACTCAGCTCTGCTGAGATGCAGCATAGCTGAGTGTGCAGCAGGGTTCAGCGCACACTCAGCTCTGCTACATCTCTGATGCAGCATAGGTGAGAGTGCAGTAGGGTTCAGCACATCTCTGATGCAGCAGAGCTGAGTGTGCAGCAGGGTTCAGCGCATCTCTGATGCAGCAGGGCTGAGTGTGCAGCAGGGTTCAGTGCACACTCAGCTCTGCTACATCTCCGGTGTAGCAGTGCTGAGTACAGAGTACAGCATTCGGCCAATCAACGCTGGTTCTGCTGGAGGAGGCAGAGTCTAAGATCGGTCCACAGCAGTCTCCATTCTGGTCCGATCTTAGACTCTGCCTCCTCACAGGCGAGCCTCCGGCAGAACCAGCGTTGATTGGCCGAATGCTGTAGTCTGTATGGCATTTGGCCAATCAACGCTGGTCAATGCATTCCTATGGGAAAAAGTCAGCTCGCGCATATCGCAAGCTGACAGGGATCCCGACGTAATACAGTGATGCTTCCCCTGCTGTCCCAGTTGCATTCCAGGGTGTTGGCATCATTTCTTGGGGTGTCATAGTGGACTTGGTGACCCTCCTGAGTCGAATAGTGGTTTCCCCCTAAACGAGTATTTATTCGACTGTTCGATCGAACAGTCGAGTATTGAGCGGCTACTGGAATCGAACTTTTGACTGTTCACTCATCTCTAGTGGTAATAGTTTTTTTTTTATCAATTAACAAAAACAAGTGAATGAACAAATAAGAAATCTAAGGCAGAGCAATATTTGGTGTAACCGCCCTTTGCTTTTAAAAAAGCATCAAATCTTCTAGGTACACTTGCAGATATTTTTTGGAAGGAACTCGACAGGGAGATTGTCGAGAAAGGGATTCTACCATTAAAATCAAATTTTTTGTCAATCACATGTAGGAATAGCCTTAGGAAAGGCTATTCTTCTCCTACCTGCCGTTCAGTAGAAATCCCTGCTTTTGTCGGTATGCAAATGAGTTCTCTTGCCACATTGGGGGCGGTCCTCAGCGCTCAAACAGCTCAAACTTCTAGGCCTTGGGCAGAGCCGACTGCGCATGCCCACATCCCACAAGAAAATGGTCACTTACTTACTGTACCCAAGACCTAGAAATTTGACTCCCAGTGCCGGAAGAAGACGCGTGAAGAGGCCGTTCCTGAAGAAGATGGAGGCAGCGCTGGAGAGTTCTCTCGCAGCATTGGGGATGCTCTCAGTGCTGTTTGAGTGCTGAGGACCGCCCCCAGTGCTGTGAGAGAACTCATTTGCATACCGACAAAAAACAGGATTTCTACCGAGTGGTGGCGTGGAGAAGACATTTAAAAATAGGAGAAGAATAGCCTTTCTTAAGGCTATTCCTACATGTGATCGACAAAAAAATTTGATTTTAATGGTAGAATCCCTTTAAGCGCAGCTCTCCTGTGGATGTAGGCTTCTGTCTCTTCATGTAGACAGACAGGGCTCTGTGGACACCATATCATCCAGTGGGTGGTAACACCAAATATTGATGTGATTGACACTACGTTCACAACATAGCGACCCAAAAGACAGAGACCCGTCTGCTTAAAAAGCAGTTACCCATGGAAACTCACACATCCCATAGACTATAAAGGAGTCTCCAAGATTTCCACCCAGTTTCTGCCAGTTTTATATCTCCTTGCAGGACTTTTATCTCCACTGATATTAAGCGGATTCTGTGGCAGAGTTTCCTAAGGAGACTCCAACACAGGTGTGAATCCATCCTTAGGCCGGGGCCCCATGTGGCGGTAAATGCTGTGGCATTTTACAGTCCCTGCAAAGTGGATGGGATTACAGAAAAATAAGCACAGCAGATACGCAATGCAACCGCAATGGTTTTGGAAATCGCGTCATGTTAATTATACCTACGGAAACACCGGCGGTTTCCCTATAAGTATAAGTGAAGCTGAAAGTTTCTGTGAATAGCTCTGTGGGAAAAAACACAATGCGTTTTCCTGCAGCATTTTTTTGCCGCGGCCCGCTACATGGGGCTTTAGCCTTATCGTTCTCTATTGTTCAAACAATTAATTTTGTTAATTGACAAAATAAACTTCGACTTACTTCACTTATTTTGTAGTATTTCTCCCCACCTGCCTAAATGTTTTGCACAGCACTGTATATAAGAACTTAGGAGTGATATTTCTCTTTTTTCATATGCATTTCTTATTCTTTATATCTTCATGACTGCAGAGACAGAATTACCAGAGCACAATTATCTAATTTCCTAAGTGTTAGTGAAAGTACGGAAGGCTATAATCACTGCGCCAGTAATCACAGACTCCGCGCACACCATGGCAGCCAAACACTCATTAGGTGAAAGGTCTATGGCAGCAGTTCACCAGTAAGCCATATAGTCATATTATACAGCATAATAGCAGGGTTATTGTAAAAGGAAAATAGACTGTAAATCTCCTGTATTTCTACAGGATACCTCTTAAATCTAAATGAAGATACTCTCACACATTCCTATAATCCTTAGTTAGTGTCCACTGTCTTCCAGACCTTGTGAGAATCAGTAAAGTCTGTGCTGAGAATTTACTATTAATGAAATGAAGCAAACGTCTTATATATTACAGGTATCTGCGGATTCATTAACTGTGGCTATTTGTAGGGAGTAATGTAATGTTTTATATTAAAGGGGCTCTATCAGCAAAATCATACTGCTAGAGCCCCACATATGCGTGAATAGCCTTTAAAAAGGCTATTCAGGCATCGGTAAAGTTATATTACACTACCCCGCCGTTTTAAAATAACCTAAAAAAGAATGTGCTCTACTTACCGAACGTGCACCCTGGGCGGGCATTCAGGGTGTGTCTTCATCTTCATCCCCGCCTCTTCTTCCTCCGATGTCTTCCGGTCCCGTCTTCCTCCAGCGCTCGCGAACGGACAGTGATAGCCGGGGCGCATGCGCAGTAGCCGTAGTAGAAGCCGCATGCAACTGCGCATGCGCCCAGGCCGTTTTTTCATATCAGTGTCTGCGAGCGAGCGCTGGAAGTAGACGGGGCCTGGATGACATCGGAGGAAGAAGATGAAGACACACCCTGAATGCCCGCCCACAGTGCACAATCCGTAAGTAGAGCACATTCTTTTTTAGGTTATTTTTTTAAAACGGCGGGGGGGGGGGGGGGGGGTAGTTTAATATAACATTACCGATGCCTGAATAGCCTTTTTAAAGGCTATTCCCACATATGTGGGGCTCTAGCAGAATGATTTTGCTGATAGAGCCCCTTTAAAGACCTATCCTTTGGATAAGTCAGTAATATAAGATCATTGGGGGGTCAATGCTTGACCCCCGCACTGATCAATGGTTCTCTGAGCAGTGTACAGAGCCAGAAGCAGGTGGCTTTGTACACTGTACAGTGACCAGGTCTGTAACACTACGGTATACCCACTGCACTGCTTCTGGCTTTGTAATTTGTATGGAATAGCGTCTGATGCTATCTGCGGTTTCCATGGGTAGGTTTAGAACCTATTCCCTGTGGATACTGAGGTCTTACTGTTTTTTGTGTCCATGAGCCATGCAACAGATAGAGGCTTGAAGATAGACATTGTCCATAACAATAGCAACAAAACAAGTCAACCACACAATTGTACAAAAGTATAAAAGATAACTTTTATTAAATACTACTAAAATAGTATAACAACATGACACGTAAATAATACAGGGATTACAGAGGGGTAGACAAGACTACATGTACTAATATGGTAACATAAGGATATGGAATGGATGGCTCCATGAACATGACTATATATCAGGCAAACATACCATGAGGTTTAAACAGCTCAATACTAAGACAAATAGTGTAAAAACACCTCCACTGTCATGTATGTACTAACCAGAGGTAAGTAACATGCCCACACAGAATAGACAGAGTATTGCCACCATACATACCCCAAAAAAATACAAGGACCCGACGCGCATTTCACCTGTATACAACAGGCTTCGTCAGGGGACAACTACTGAATGAAACCTGGCATCTTAAATAGTGTTCCGGTTATAACAAACTCACCGCAGGTGTGTGAAGACAGCGATCATACTGCCCGAACAACAAGTAGTTCCGCACGTGTGCAGAGAGATTTTGACTATGGAAGCCTAAAAGGTCCATAAGTATATCAAAGAAGCTTAACAATATAACGCGATCAATAGGCAAAATATACTCATATATGCACCGAGATCATAATAGATGCTCACTAGGACTGACCGCTCGATATATATAAAGAATACATGGAATAGTACATAATTATAAAAATACCATGTCCTAAGATGGGGCATGAAGAAGTTAAACGGGCAAACCGCTAATAAATGTCCATAATGTCTAGAGAAACTGCAGGTATCAAAACCAGCTAGGTGTGAACACAGTTCTATCCCACAAATGTAGTATATAGAAAAACGCCAGTAAAGATGCAAAATATCACAGAGAACCAGCTAGGTGTGAACACAGTTCTATCCCACAAATGTAGTATAAAGAAAAACGCCAGTAAAAATGCAAAATATCACAGAGAACCAGCTAGGTGTGAACACAGTTCTATCCCACAAATGTAGTAAAGAAAAACGCCAGTAAAGATGCAAAATATCACAGAGAATCAGCTAGGTGTGAACACCGTTCTATCCCACAAATGTAGTAAAAAGAAAAACGCTAGTAAAGATACAATGTATATATATATATACACATGGTTATAAAGAATTAGTATAGCCCAAAAAAATATTTGTGCAGATATAAGCACATAAAAACATGAATGTATCAGAAAAAATGAAACCAGTGCAAGTAATAAATGCAATGTGATAAGTATACATAATGAAAAATATATAAATGTGAACATATATAAAAAATACAAAAATGCAATACAGAGTGGTGAAAGAAAGGTGCCGAGTGCGCCGTGCAAATGGTGAGAGGGTGCGTATAAAGAGTGAAAAATATATAAAAGTGAAGTATAAACTTGTGTAAATAGCGGCAAAAAATATTGCAGCATAAATAATGAAAATTGCAAAGATTCACTCCATTCAAATTTCTGTGACATTTCAAGGGTTTCTTTCCTTTTCTTTTTTCTTTTTTAGCTTTTTTTCTTTTTTTCGGACGGAGAAAAGGTGTATACATTCATGAAATTCATAAAAAACGGCAACAGATGACCTTGCAAGGACAAAAGGCATACGGTGAGTAATAGAACAATAACTACATATATCCAGTAGTACAACATAAAACGAAACAACGGACCAACATGGAAACAAAACATGGAAAAAAATAAAAAACCAAAAATATAAAAAACATTTTTGGATAAAGTTAAATAAAATGATCATAATGTCCAGACAGTGAAGAGACACACTATATGACCTAAACTAAATAGAGCGAAACAGTGGTTTAGAGGAAAGGAGCAAAGCTGATGCCCTCATTGAGACCCAAAGGCTGAACCACTTACTTTCCATTTGGCCAAGACGTTTCCTCCAGTCTCCTGCTCTAGGGCCAGTGTTAACTTGGTCTATGGCCCAAATGCGAAATGATGTAGGATCTGCATTATGGTGAAGATAGAAGTGTTTTGGGATTGTAGTAAGTGTATTGACATCTGTTGTATCCTTAGCATTCTGAATCCCAAGAACATGCTCACGAACTCTCCTACGAAACTCCCTCGTTGTAAGGCCTATATAAATAAGGCCGCATGAGCATGTAGCAAAGTACACCACACCAACAGACTGACAATTAAGATGTTTCCTGATGTCAAACATACGTTTTTTGCTAGAGTCCCAAAATTTAGAAGTTGTCTCGACGTTTTGACAGGCCACACAGTGACCACAGGGTCTGCAGCCCAATTTGAGACCCTGTCCAAACAAAAAATTCTCCTTCCTCTCCTCCGTAAAATGACTATGTACCAGGGTGTCCCTGAGGTTTTTGGCTCTCCTATAAGTAATAGAAGGAGAGGGGCCTAGTGATTTTGCTAATATAGGGTCACACAGCAGAACGTCCCAGTATTTTCTAAGAATAGCACGCTGCCGTGTCCATTGCGTATTAAACGTAGTTATGTAACGTACCTTATCAGAGACGGCAGTTATTTTCTTATTCTTTTGCTTCCTAATTAGATCAGTACGATTTGAGAGACGCGCGCGAATATAACCCTGTTGAATAGATTGGTTGTTATAACCCCTTTGTAAAAACCTGGACTTAAGATCTAATGCAGATTTCTCAAAGCTTACCTCCGTGGAACAAGTCCTTCTGGCTCTCAGAAACTGTCCTGTGGGGATGTTATGAATCATATGTCTGGGATGTGCAGACTTGTAGTGTAAAAGCGAATTTGTGGAGGTAGGTTTCCGATGTAACTCAGTTTGGATAAATCCCTCTGTATCTACCGTCAATGATATATCCAAAAATTCAACCGCAGTCTTGCTGTAGGACCATGTGAGTTTGATGTTTTTACTGTTATGGTTAAGGCACTCCATGAAGAGCTCTAAATCCGGGATGGAACCCTGCCAGATAAATAGAACATCGTCTATGTAGCGCCACCAATATTGCACATGGTCAACTAAAAAGATGGGATCAGTTAAAAAGGTCTGTCTCTCCCACAGCCCCAGGAACAGGTTGGCGTAAGAGGGGGCACACGAGGCCCCCATCGCTGTTCCCTGGAGCTGTAGGAAGACAGACCCATCAAAAAGAAAAAAATTATGGGTAAGTACAAATTCAAGTAATGTTACAATGAACCTACCTAATGCATCCTCAACGCCCGACATCTGCAAAAACGCTTGTACTGCCTCAATTCCATCCTTATGTCGTATTGATGTGTATAAGGATTCTATGTCACACACCACAAGATACATGTCTTTATCAAGGTGGAGACCATCTACTTTGGCCAGTATGTCAGAAGAATCCTTAATAAAAGAAGGAAGTAATTCTACATGTGGCTTAAGATGATGATCAATAAAGCGGCAAATTGGTTCACATAGGCCCCCCACTCCTGAGACAATTGGCCTACCTGGGGGACAGGTCATGTTCTTATGCAGTTTTGGCAATAGATAAAATGTGGCACAAGATGGATGTTCTGGCAGAAGAAAACTAAGTTGTTTTGGGGTGATGACGCCTTCCTCCACACCTTTCTGTAATATCAATGCAAGTTCGGAAGAAAATTGGGACAGAGGGTTAAAAGTAAGTTTTTTATAACAGATAGGATTTCTGAGTTGTCTCAGAGCTTCTTTTTTGTACATTGTCTTAGGCCACACAACCACATTCCCCCCCTTATCTGATTGTTTGATAATGATATCCTTTCTAGAAGTAAGTTCACACAGGGCCTCCCTATGTTGAAATGAGATGTTATATTGTTTAGGTTTTGTTGGTATCTTTTCAAATTCTTTGCTAACAAGCTGAACAAACAAATCCACATTACTCACCGTGGTAAGAGGAGGAAATTTCTTGGAGTTGGGAATGATGGAAGAAGGGAGGAACTCAGATGGTGCAGGTGGGCCTTGCTGTTGTTCTGCCAATAAATCCTCTAAAATCTGTATGGCATTATGTTCCTCAATGGTGGACAAATCATTGGGCGACGGAGTACGATGTAATAATTTTTTAAAAATCAATTTGCGTGCAAATAAGTGTAGATCTTTAATGGCATTGAAAGTGTCAAACCTAGGGGAAGGAATGAAATTTAATCCTAGTGACAATACTTCCTCTTGGGCTTTTGTAAGTTCTATATTAGAAAGGTTGATTACCTTAAGTGAATCACCGCCATTTAAGGATTCCCCTACTGGAAGGTGGGTCACTTTCCTTTTGTACTGCTGATTGCCAATTTCCTCCTGTTTGCGTTTGTGTTGCCTCGTGAAATGGCGATCACGTCTGAGAAAAGAATCGTTACTGGTAGAACCAGTTGAAGACATAGATGATACAGAAGACGAACGGGAGCGAAAGGATCCACCAGGGTTTTTCCACTTATACACGCGATTGTTCTGTGTATCTAATAAATCGCGTTGATATTTTTTATTCTTTGTTGTCTAAAGTTGTTTCTCCCACCCTACAGAGGCCTCCTCTAGTTCTTTTTTGAGTATATCAAAGTCACTGGAAGATAATTTTTTCTGTAAATCAAGTTCCATCTTACGGATCTCTATATTGAGATCATCCAATACTTTAGTATTGAAATCAATAATCAATTGCATTAGGTCTCTACTGCATTTATTACAAATATCTTCCCATTTTTTTTAAAAATCCCCATTATCATTACCAAATGAAGGGTAGATTTGAATTCTTAGACCACGAGGGATAAGTTGTTTGGTTAAGTAGCTAGCAAGATAAGCCTTGTTCCACCACTGCTTCGCTCTTTTGTGTGACAATTGTTTAAAAGTGTGTCTCATTTCACGAATGGACCGCTGATCAGATGTTTCAGTTAACACATTAGTAACAACTACAACGTCACTATTTAAAATCAATTGTATAAAATTGTCATCAGGTATTTCCAGTAGTGATATCTATATTATTTCTGAAAGTACTTGTCACTTTCTAGAGCAAATTCTATATCTGATAAGATAATAAGATAAGATACGATAATAATTTAATTGTCCCACTATGAGGAAATTCAGTGTTTTACAGCAGCCTAGATAATACAATAATAATACAAGAATACAGCATACAAAAAGCTCAGATAAAAAGATAAAGGAAGAAGATAGTAGGAGGGATATCACAACCTCACAATCATTTAGTTCTCTGTGTGGAGTGATCTTCGCTTAGCCTGATGTGGATTATACAGCCAAACCGCGGTTTGGAGGAAGGATCTTCGATAGCGATCTTTCTAAGGGTGCGTTCACACTACCGTCTGTGTCCGACAGGTAGTGTCCGCTCAAAATCTCACACGGACATTAGAAGCGGACACTAGCTGTGTCCGTGACACTTGTCATTTATTTAAATGACGATCGAGTGCGTTCTTTTGCACTCCGTGCCCTTCCTTCGCTGTACGCTTGTAAAGATGTCCGACTTTTCAAGCGGACAGAAAAACCCGACATGTAGGTTTTTCTGTCCGCTTGAAAAGTCGGACACCTTTATATGCGGACAGTGAAGGAAGGGCACGGAGTGCAAAAGAACGCACCCGATCGTCATTTAAATAAATGACAAGTGTCACGGACACAGCTAGTGTCCGCTTCTAATGTCTGTGCGAGATTTTGAACGGACACTAGAAGCGGACACTACCTGTCGGGCACAGACGGTAGTGTGAACGCCCCCTAACACTTGGGGTGAAGCAGTCGGTCACTGACAGTACTGCCCAGTGTTGTCACGGCCTCATACATGGAATGGAAAATTTTCTTCCGCATGGAACTCACCATGGAAAGTATCCTTCTGTCACCCACCACCTGTACTGGGTTCAGGGGGCTCCCCAGGACAGAGCTGGCCCTTCTGATCAGCCTGTCAAGTCTATTTCTGTCCCTGGTTGATATACTGCTCCCCCAGCAGAAAACACCGAAAATGATGGCTGAAGCAACCAGAGTTGAAAAAGGCCCTAAGAAATGGCCCCTGGACTCCGAAAGCCCTCAGCCTCCTGAGCAGGTAGAGTCTGCTGTGGCCCTTTCTGTGCAGCGCCTCCAGGTGATCAGCCCAGTCTAGTTTATTATTGAGGAGCACACCCAGGTACTTATAGGTCCTGACTATCTCAATGCATTAATATATGCAAAAATCATCTTTTTCTTAAAATATCTTAGGTAGAAAACCTGTTCTAATAGTATCACTCACAAAAAGGCACATAAGTCATTCAGTGCAGCTGTACTGTATGCGTATATGTAGTATATAATATGTTAGTAAATTTCCTCTGTATGGCCTCATTGATGACTTCGTCAAAGGCAGAGGACATGGCTGCTCTATACGACTTGCCTATGACTTGACTTCTACACTATGTTATACACATGCATTTTCCATTTACGAATGATCTTACATTGTCTGGAAGATTAGTTAAAACAAATATTTGATAGGTTCTAATGACAAGACTCTGTAATACCATTCTATGTAGTACAGGTCTGCAAACACGGCTGTCTGCTGAGTGGAAATTCCATTCCTGGAAAACACGAAAGACATAAAGAGTAACTAGAAATATAGTAAGGAGCTAATTTCTCTGCATTAGTCTCATATCTATTTTACTTTGTATTATTTCTAGTCCTATATATCTGATAAAGATGTACATTCTTCACAAATATCGGACATGTACATATATAGGTATTGAACATTTAAAGGACCTGAAAGTAACACTTACTGAAAATAATATAATACTGTAGAAAGACATCATTAGGTCAGATTTACTACTAGATCAGGGGTAGGGAACTTTGGCTCTCCAGCTGTAACAAAACTACAACTCCCAGCATGCATACTTGCTCCTGCTGTTCTTGGAACTCCTATGGAAGTGAATGGAGCATGTTGGGAGTTGTAGTTTCACAGCAGCTGGAGGGATGAAGGTTCCCTACCCCTGCTCTAGACTGATTTCAGTCTATGCCGAAAAAAAAGACCTTTTCCATTTAGACACATTTCGAGTATCTAGAACATGGATGTGAAATGCACCAGATTTATTACTGTTTTTTACTGCTACATATCAGTCTGTAGTATATCATTCAAAAAGTGACATAAAGAAGGAAAAGGAATAAAATGTGTACAAAATCTACAGAGCAAAATGCAGCAGTGGGATAGATTTGGTGCATCTTCTGACTTTCTTGTCAACATTTATGTTTCTTAGGCTGTGGTCACATAGGGCAACTTTGCAGCAAGTTAGCTAATATACTTACTAGCAGCTTACCTACCTAGCAGGATAGTGGATGAAATTTCTGCAAATCTCATTGACATGCAGCGATAGAAGAACCTAAATTCCAGACATTGAAACCAGTTTAATTCCTGAGCATGTGCAAATAACACCTAGCATAGGCTACATTCAGAAAAACACACAGCAGCATTTCCGCCCTATGATCCCTGTCTAAATGTTATACGCATCAAGGGCCCATGTACACGGTGTTAACGTGAGCGTATTTTAGCATAATCCATGTGTATAGAGTACACGTATAAAAATAACACATTTTTTTACACGTGTAAAAAATTTCATTGAAGTCAATGGGAGTGTTATTTTTACATGTGTATTCTATACACGTGTATTATGCTAAAATGTGTGCACAGGCCCTACTACATTCATTTCATTGTATGTGAATAGGGCTAAGTTCAGAAAATATGATGTGTGTGTATAAATAGCTTTATAGGTTTTTTATTAGGTTTTTTATTAGCATTTACAGTTAAGGCACAGAGCTGCCACAGAGGTACATGAGATCCCTACTGTACCTCCAGGTTCTTTGAAAACTCCAGTAACGTACAAAGATTTTTTCGGATCCCATAAACATTATTCTGAAATGTCGGATATCATCAATCTCAGTTTGCATATTTCAATAGCTGTTGTTCCATTGATCCTGGAGCAGCTGGAATTTTTTCTCCATCACCTATGGTTCCTGAGCAATTGGTTAGATTCAGCACCCATCATGTTAAATAGACTCTCTACTGTAAGGTGGGCAGTCCTGAACTGCCTGCTTCACCCGAGGACCACCTACATAATGGTAGGGAGCCTAATTATCATATTGGGCGCTATAACTAACAGCACATATTACTCAGGAATGGAGGGCCTACAGCAGAATGAGTGGAGTAGCAGCTATAGAAAGATGCAAAGAACTGGTGTTGGCGGAGGCAGTGATAGGTCCTCTTTAAACATATTAGCACCTGAAGCCAAGACCCTTATATATTTATAGTTTTAGGATTGATGGTTAGTCCTGAAGAGGGGGTCACCAGGGCTTAGCATGGGAAGTCTCACCAAAATGTCTAGTTCAGAGATGAAAATAATTATGTAATGAATGTAAGATTCCATCTAGAAAACATACAGGTGGCTAATATTGAAGGGGTTGGCCATCCTATCATGGTTTTTCTAAAAGTGCTGAGGGCGACACCATAAGTCCCTTATACATATAACGTAATTAGGAAATCTGCACCAATCTCTCCATATGTAAAGCCCCGTTACAGTCTCTTCACGCCCATTGACTGCATGGTACTCTCATCTTGGACATCCTAGTGCCATTCACAGTGTTACTTATTGGAGGCCATTGATGGACTGATAGTACTGTAACAGACTAGGGAGGAGGACTTCACATACAGATGTAACACAGTTTAATTTGACACATAACAAGTTAACAATACTGTGGCAAAGAAAACATGAATTCAACTGTTTCAATGGCTTTTCAATGTTTTTTGTCTTCTGTGATAATACAGAAGACAAAAGAAAGTCATATTAAACTCTGCTACATCTGTGCGAAGATATCACTCCTACAATGTTATGTGAGTAAGTGACAATGTGCTATTCACTGCACTTTTAGGAATATCGTGATACGGTCCCCAATTCTTTAATGCAATATTAGTTGTAGGTAAGTCATTTACAGACTGTGTGTTTATATGATTACTTACTTTATTGTAGGATGTTTTCATGCAGAATAATCTCAAGAGATGGATAATAAAGCTGTTACCATGGCAACCTGGACATGTTTGACAATGGGAATAGCAGAGGGAAAGCTTCAGTCGTTTCTAAATTCTACTTACTTTACTTTAGTTTTTCCTTTTAATGGACGGGATTATGGTATTTGGTAATGGTTCACTAGACCAGCAGGATGACTAGTGATAGAGCAGATGTATGGCGGTGTCCAGTGGCGTAACTAGAACTGGCGGGGCCCCGTGGCAAACTTTTGACATGCCCCCCCCCCCCATCGAAGCCGAAGACCTCGACGGACCCCCCCCCCCCTCCTACGCATTCCTGCGCGTTCTATTATCCCCCATAGTGGCCCCTGCACACAGTATTATCCCCCATAGCGGCCCCTGCACACAGTATTATCCCCCATAGTGGCCTCTGCACACAGTATTATCCCCCATAGTGGCCCCTGCACACAGTATTATCCCCCATAGTGGCCCCTGCACACAGTATTATCCCCCATAGTGGCCCCTGCACACAGTATTATCCCCCATAGTGGCCTCTGCACACAGTATTATCCCCCATAGTGGCCCCTGCACACAGTATTATCCCCCATAGTGGCCTCTGCACACAGTATTATCCCCCATAGTGGCCTCTGCACACAGTATTATCCCCCATAGTGGCCCCTGCACACAGTATTATCCCCCATAGTGGCCCCTGCACACAGTATTATCCCCCATAGTGGCCCCTGCACACAGTATTATCCCCCATAGTGGCCTCTGCACACAGTATTATCCCCCATAGTGGCCCCTGCACACAGTATTATCCCCCATAGTGGCCTCTGCACACAGTATTATCCCCCATAGTGGCCTCTGCACACAGTATTATCCCCCATAGTGGCCCCTGCACACAGTATTATCCCCCATAGTGGCCCCTGCACACAGTATTATCCCCCATAGTGGCCCCTGCACACAGTATTATCCCCCATAGTGGCCTCTGCACACAGTATTATCCCCCATAGTGGCCCCTGCACACAGTATTATCCCCCATAGTGGCCTCTGCACACAGTATTATCCCCCATAGTGGCCCCTGCACACAGTATTATCCCCCATAGTGGCCCCTGCACACAGTATTATCCCCCATAGTGGCCCCTGCACACAGTATTATCCCCCATAGTGGCCCCTGCACACAGTATTATCCCCCATAGTGGCCTCTGCACACAGTATTATACCCCATAGTGTCCCCTGCATACAGTATTATCCCCAACAGTGGCCCCTGCACACAGTATTATCCCCCATAGTGGCCCTGCACACAGTATTATCCCCCATAGTGGCCCCTGCACACAGTATTATCCCCAACAGTGGCCCCTGCACACAGTATTCTTACCTGTCCCCAGCTTCTCCGCTGCCGTCCCTCATCAATGACGTCGGACGTCACATGACCCCCGAGTATAATGATAGTAGCGGCTGTCACCGGGCCCCTAATGTCCCGGGCCCTGTGGCAGCTGCCTCTGCTGCTATGGCGGTAGTTATGCCACTGGCGGTGTCTTGTAGTACTGCTGTGGTATGCATGTACGGTACATCTCCAGACTGTCATATCACACATGAAGTCAGATACATGTGTGGATGAGTCTGTATTTTTTCCCATCAGGATCCTCTTCAAGTATTAAGGGAGTCATTTGCAGTATATACATTACAGCTTCTCTCCCAAAAAGGAGCATTTCCTTTGGTATAATTGACATGCAATAATTTCCAAAACTGCAACAATTTTGGAAATCGCAGAGTGTTTCCAGCGTGGATTTTTTTTGACAGGTCGCTGGAGGAAACCTCTGTGGACTGTTGGTGAAAAGCACTGCATGACAAACTGCAATGTGATTCCACAGTATTTTTTCCCACAACGCTTTTTTACTGTAGCCTTCTACTGGGGAGCTTAACCTACAGATGATTCTAGAGGAGAGCAGGAGCAGTTGCAGTTGTCTGTAGGTAAATTTGGCATATTGACATATATGACTTATGTTTTGCATAAGTAAGGAGGAGCAGAAGCCTCGAGGGACTAGGTAAGTCAGAGGTCCAATGTACTTACATGCCAATTTGCATATTCCTAAAAATATGATTTTCTCTGCATTGCGTCATCAATTTGTGACCAAAAAAGGTATGAGATTCTGTTCCTACAGCCCCTATATGGCACTATTACTGATTTAGGAGGTAGTCTGGACTGGAGAGACACCTATTAAGAACAGTTTCTAATTGTATTACTTTCTAGGTAAAATATTATTTAAAATTCAAAACAAGGCCATATGACTTGCATACAAAGGCCCTAATCTTTCAGTCCTTGTCTTAAATCCACTTCTCCCTTTTAATGCAGCTATTGTATGCTCAATCTGACATTTGTCGTGTGAAAGCAAAAATTAAAGAAATGCGATTATCTCTTGAATAAGTTATTTTAATCAAAAGTTATGTTCTTTAGTGAGTACAATATTATAAAAACACAAAAGTGTCCATGATGAGTGATTAACCTAGCAAAGTATGTTATGGAGGCTCAGACCTATGAAACTTACAAAACTACAGAATGGAAGTAAAGAGTTTGGCTGGCAAGCACTGGGTAGAAATCAAAGGGGTCTATGAATTCATTGTATAAAATATTACTTTGTTGCATCCTGTTATGACTTATGTATATATCCTATTGTTTCTAGTTATGAATTCTGTTCATTGTTGTAGCTATGTCTGGTTTTAGGTATGAGAGTGTCTACTGTGTTAACTCCTGTCCCATTCCACATCCCAGGGTGCAGGTAACTAACTAGGTCTAGGGTGTTAATTCACTTGGACAGTCAACTACAATTGTACTTCTTTACAGATCAATGTCAAGAACCCAAATACCCTTGTGTGGGGTTTTTCAAGCATGGATGATTGGAACCTGTCTATAGAACAAAGAAAATATAGAACTTCAAAGCTATGTCATAATTCATGGTGTATAACCATCTGCGTACAAGAATATGATCAGGGAACACATATTTCCATCATATCACTGTAATTAGCCACCCCCAATCACAGATGGGCGGTTCCCAAAAAGGTGCCTACAAAAATTGATCATGGACAAGACATTTTTATCAGATACCTGAATATATAGCTAAGCTTGTAATCTGTCTCCTATTTTCTCTGCCAATATCCATGGCCTGGCTTAGGAAGAGCTCTGTTTCTATATGCTAATCCCTTTTATCTTTTTATGTGGTTTGCTGCTCCTTATGCTTTTTGTATCACATCTTTTTTCTTTTGTTACTGTAAGTGTACGTATTTTGTGTATGTTAAATTTTAAATGTCATAAGATCTTCATTGGTTCTAAGATGCCCCCACAGTTGTTCAGATCTCTGACACCCCCCCCCCCTTAGGTCTCACTGAAAATTGATTTGGTATAGGCTGAGGTCAGGCCTGGCAGCACAGGTTCAGGGTTTTTGAACAATGTTCAGATGCAAGAGGTCAGCAGAGCAAAGTATTGTGGACATAATCAGGTAACAGGCCAGGTATGGGCGAATAGTCAGGAAACAGGCCAGGGTCAATACATTTATAGGTAGAGATCTAAACAAACCATTGCAGGAACTAGCATACTAGGAACCTATTGTGCTCAGGAACCATGCTGAGGGCAAAGTAGATGTATATAAGAGAGGGCTGCCTGAGATTGGCTGGGGAAAGAGGAAGATTTGTCATGCACACCCTATGGGAGCTTCAGAAAGTGAAGGAGGATGGAGGCAGTGGCGGATCCAGGGTTTGCGGGGCCCTGGGCAATTGACTTTGGAGGGGCCCTACTTACTGGGGGGTCTTGCACTTCTAACCTGTACCTCCCAACTGATGAAGACTAGAAAGAGGGAATAAAATGTGTGGTGCAGGCCCCGCCCACTTTTATGTTGACTCCGCCCATTCTCATTCATTTTTCATGTGATTCCACACAGTATAATCGTCCTACAGTCACCCGTAAATTATATGTCCCCCCTCCATCTCTCCCCCATTTTCATATACACCCTTCATCTCCCCCTAGTTTCATGTCCCCCCTCTATCTCTGTCCCCAGTTTCATGCCATTCTCCCCCTTTATCTGCCCCCAGTTTCATGTCCCCCCATCTCTGCCCCAGTGTCATGCCGTTCTCCCCCCTTCATCTGCCCCAGTGTCATGCTGTTCTCCCCCCTCTTCATCTGCCCCAGTGTCATGCTGTTCTCCACCCCCTTCATCTGCCCCAGTGTCATGCCGTTCTCCCCCCTTCATCTGCCCCAGTGTCATGCCATTCTCCCCCTTCATCTGCCTCAGTGTCATGCCGTTCTCTCCCCCTTCATTTGCCCCAGTGTCATGCCGTTCTCCCCCCCTTCATCTGCCCCAGTGTCATGCTGTTCTCCCCCTCCATCTGCCCCAGTGTCATGCCATTCTCCCCCCTTCATCTGCCTCAGTGTCATGCCGTTCTCCCCCCTTCATTTGCCCCAGTGTCATGCTGTTCTCTCCCCCTTCATCTGCCCCAGTGTCATGCCGTTATCCCCCCCTTCATCTGCCCCAGTGTCATGCTCTTCTCCCCCCTCCATCTGCCCCAGTGTCATGCCGTTCTCCACCCTTCATCTGCCCCAGTGTCATGCCGTTCTCCCCCTCCATTTGCCCCAGTGTCATGCTGTTCTCTCCCCCTTCATTTGCCCCAGTGTCATGCCGTTCTCCCCCCCTTCATTTGCCCCAGTGTCATGCCGTTCTCTCCCCCTTCATCTGCCCCAGTGTCATGCCGTTCTCCCCCCCTTCATCTGCCCCAGTGTCATGCTGTTCTCCCCCCCTCCATCTGCCCCAGTGTCATGCCGTTCTCCCTCCGTTCATCTGCCCCAGCGTCATACCGTTCTCTCCCCCTTCATCTGCCCCAGTGTCATGCCATTCTCCCCCCCCCCCCCTCATCTGTCCCCAGTTTCATGGGCCCAATACATTATTTTCCACCTAAATGTTTAACACACACAAAAAAAACACACTCACCTTCCCTCGCTCCCCCGCAGCTCTCTCCGCTCTCTCACTCATACACATATTGTAGGCGCGATGTGACGTCATCACATCGCGGCTACAAATGCTGGAGCTCAGCATTAAAGCAGGAGCTGACAGCTCCTGCTTTAAATGCTTTTGTATGCAGCTCATCGGCGTCCTACGGACGCCGATGAGTTGAAATCGGGACATGCTGACCGGGACCATTTTGTTAGGTACGGGCCGCGCCGCGGGGACCTGGGCGGTTGCCCGGCTCGCCCGGCCCTGGATCCGCCCCTGGATGGAGGAAAGACATGCATAAGTAAGGAGGAGCAGAAGCCTTGAGGGAGTAGGTAAGTCAGAGGCTACAAACACTTGGAGGAATGGGATGCTGGAAATCAGTTGCAGCCAACAAAACTGGCATCTTCCAGGAGTTCAAGGAACTGTTCAGGCTTGGAAAAAGTATCTCTGCATGAAACCTTTCTAAAGCTGCAGCCAATAGGTGTCTCCCTTCTTGCCAATCTGCTGTTCAATGTCAGGATCTGAGTTATTTATGAAATGTTTGTGGTTTTGGTGGTGTTCGTCTGGGGATTTGAGCCAGTGTCCTGTGGTTTGTTGGTCGATTCTCTTTGCCACTGAGCTGTTGGGATAGTTGTTGGGTCCTGCCTCAGTGTTACTTGAGCTGGCTTTTTGTCTCAGTCGGTGCTTTTGCTAGGACGTGACCACCTCTAGTTTCCCAGTCCCTAGCCTCTTTCAGCTCTCATCCTACCTGTCTGTTAGGTCTTCATGTTTAGACAGCCAGTAGTTGTCGGGGCTGAGCTTAGCTTGGGAACAGCTGACCAATACCCTTAGGCAGGGCCTAGTCAGCCATCGTAGCGCTAGAGACAGCTCACCTACCCCGTTTTCCTAGTAGTGCAAGCAGCATTCAGTACCACGGTTGTCGGGCATTTACATAACCGTGACATTCACTCCCTGATACTACATCCACAGAACAAGGCATAATTGTCTGATCACTGGAGCACCAGTGCACTTACATGACTGGTGATCTACTCACTTCTCGCTGGGATAGTTATCTATGGCAGCACCTGCAACCCCTTAGGGGGGAATTAGGGTATGAGGGTGCCCCTCGGGTGCAAAATGCCATTTCCTACAATGTTTGTGTGAATGTAGGCTCATTTGTGAAGTAGCCAGCCATTTATGTGATAACAAAGCTGAAAACAGTGAAACATACTTCTTATATAAAGATGGGGACAAAAGCATCTGCAGGCTGAAAGAAATGAAGTGTAATGAGAGACATGTATTATTTGTGCCAGCTCTGCATTAAAACAAAATAATTAATTTGGGACAAAAATATTATGTAAGGCTTCGTAAGAATCCAATTATAAAATGACACAATGCCATTTCCTGGCAGTTAATTAGCAGTTATGTAGAAACATATTCTGATAGTTTCATAGAGCAAGAAATTCAGACTAAGGCTACATCCACGAGTCTGTGTGTTGTGGCCCTTTTCAAGCCAAGAACTCTATGTACAGATGTTTGCTTGTCACTTGATAGAAAAAAAAATTAAATGGGTCATCCATCACAGACACTTATCCCCTATCCGCCAAATTCCCCGGGTGAGCAAACAGGTGAGTATATGGTATGTAATATGTTAATTATTTTACAGTAAGATCTGAATCTGGCAAAGAGATCAGGACTCCTTGCCTCATAGTAATCTATCATGCTAGGAGTCCCGACCTCTCTGTGGCTCTACTGTTCCACACTGCTTAAAGTATAGGACAGCAAAACTCTAGGAAGCAGGAGCAATGTACATAATGCAGGCAATTTCCTGAATTTGTTGGACCATATCTGTCCATTTTCAGGAAGTCTAAAGGTAAAGATACACAGGTTTTTCTGAAGCGTTTTTTTCTGATGTAGTTTTTGAAGTCAAAATCAGGTGTGAAAAAAGTAAGAACCTATAATGCCTGTTCTGACCTAAGGACAGCAGGTCAAATGTCCTATCACACTCCAAATCTCCAGGATTTCTGTAAATAGTTACTAGAGATAGGTGAAACTCTCAAGATTCTTTTCATTTCAGGGTTAGGTTGGTTCTGGTCCCAGATTTGTTTCGTGTAAAACATAGTTACATAGTAGATGAAGACATCACCTCCCAACTTTTGAAAAACGGAAAGAGGGACAAAATGTGCTGTGCGTGCTGCAGAAAATTTTGCTCCACCCACTTTTACGTTAATCCTGCCCATTCTCATTCATTTTTTTGTGTGCCCCCACACAGTGTAATCCTCCTACAGTCACCCGTACATTATATGTCCCCATATTATAATGTTCCCATCCAACTGTCCCAAGTTCCTCTCCTGGTGCCCTAGTTTAAACTTGCGGAAACTAGAGGGGGACATGAAACTGGGGAAACTGGAGGGGGACATTAAACAGTGGGGGTAGTTGGAGGGGGGGCAACAAATTAATGGCAGTTGGAGCAGGACATGAAACTGGGGGCAACTAGAGGCAAAAAGATCCTCCTACAGATACTCCATTTAATGTCCTCCTCCAGTGACCCCCATTGTTTAATATTCCCCTCCAGTTGTCCCAATTTTAATGTCCCTCTTAATCCCCTCCAGTGTAATTATCACCTTCATCTGTCCCCAGTTTAATATCCCCCCTTCATCTGCCCCCAGTTTAATGTCCCCCCATGTCTGCCCCCAGTTTAATGTCTCCCCTTTCTCTGGCCTCAGTTTAATGTTCCCCCCTTCCTCTGTCCCCAGTTTCATGTCCCCTTCCATCTCTGCCTCCAGTATAATATACTTCCTCCATCTTTGCCCCATTGTAATGTCTCCCCTCCATCTCTGCCCCCAGTTTCATGTCCCCATCCATCTCTGCCCCCAGTATAATGTCCCCTCTTCATCGTTGCCCCCAGTGTAATGTCCCCCCTCCATCTCCGCCCCAGTATAATGTTTCCCTTCCATCTCTGCCCCCAGTATAATGTTCCCATTCCATCTCTGCCCCTAGGTTACTGTTCATAACATAAAAACACTGATACTCACCTTTCCTCGATCCCCTGCTGTTCTGACTGCAGTATAAGCTTCAGCGCTGAGCTCCGGCTTTGGGCGCAATGTGATGACATCACTCACATCTCGCCCAGAGATGCAGCTCCTGCATCTTTCAATACTGTATTCAACTAATCTGCGTCCTCTGAACGCAGATGAGTTGAAACTGGAACATACATCCCGCAGACCAGGACTGCGGGACATGACTCTGAATCTGGGAATTTCTGGCAAAATCCAGGACGGTTGGGCCGTTTGCTCTTGGGTGGTGTTCATACTCAACTTCCCCACCTCTTTTGAGCCTCCTCTCAGCATCTGGTAATTTCTGTCAGATGTATATAAGAGAGGGCTGCCTAAGATTGGCTGGGGAAAGAGAATGAGTTGGCATGCACTTGCTATGGGAGTGCCCATGTGACTGGGCCTCAATGGTGACCCTGGGTGTTGTCATTTGCCCAAGGCCACCACTGAGGCCCAGTCACATGGGCACCCCGAGCATCATGACATCAGTATAATAATTTACTTCAATGCATGAAGTGGCGGTCATTTTAGTTTGTCCGAGACAAATCAGCATTTGTTATGTTTTGCTAAAAACTGAACAATTTGGAATATTCAGGTTGAACCCAGTTCAGAATGAATTAGTTCATTCATGTCTAATAAGACTCTGCATTTTGCAAAAGCATATTACTGTAATGTTGCAAAGTGACTGCACCGTTAATGTCACAAAGTGCTCAACACTATTATGGTGCTCAACATTATTATGGGGTCTTTGTTATACAGTCAGTGACTTTGAAGTGTTATATGCATGAATCCATTTGTGACTGTGTGCACCTAAACCCCCTACAAATTCTAGGGTATACTAATGGTACCATTTTTTTTATACTTTGATGGTTCTACATAAAGCGAGACCAGTAGCAGAATGTCTGGCGCCACATGCGATAGTCCCTTACCTGATGCCAAGTGTAAGAGTATTTGTTTAGGTAGGATAAGGCACAACATATTCATTCTGAAAATGTTTAACCAAAAACTTTATCTCTGGTTTATAACTACGCTGCTGATAAAAGATAATCCTGCTTTAATGAGTGAAAACAGAAGAGAAAACCATGCAGAAAGCGAAGGAGATCCGAGACTTTATCATTAATGAACATGCTCCAACTAAAACAATTGCTTTTGGCTTCCTGCCACGCACTGCTCATTTATATGGTCTAAAAGACTGGAGCCTTCCCCATGCCAGTCATATACTGTATAAGGCAG
Organism: Leptodactylus fuscus; assembly: GCF_031893055.1. Lineage (NCBI taxonomy): Eukaryota > Metazoa > Chordata > Amphibia > Anura > Leptodactylidae > Leptodactylus > Leptodactylus fuscus. Next base: position 66,855,096 of record NC_134265.1, read on the forward strand.
CACCTGTATCCTCACCATTATTATACCTTATTAAAAGTTAATCTTATGAGGAAGACAAAGCCAAAATATTATTACCCTTATGTCTCAATTTTATGATGCTGGGATTACCATTTAGACACGTTCGTACTGTGGAACACTATCCATCCTATCAGGCACACAGATTGTAAAATGGTTGTGCGTTGTATTCCAGGTGCCTCCTCACATACAGGAATATTTGTCTTTCCGATGATACAGATGAGAGTCAGGAGGAATATAAACATGAACATTTTCTGTAAACAGCAGGATGTTCTAGATAATATAGATCAAGGAAGACACAGATGTAGCAAAATGAGCATTGAACTCCATTCACTGCCTTTATTAACTCTTTAAAATACCAGAAATTGTGTTTTGTTTCTTTATATTTTGGGTTAAGGTGGTTTTTGGATTAATTTTGGGTCCAATAAGTCCAGTACGAACCAGAGCTCAAATTGGCTTAAAACATAGTGTATGACTGTAGGAGAATTGCTAGTTGAGCAATTCCCCAGTAGTTGCTGCTGAAACCAGGAAGGATCAGAATGACAGTGAGTTTTAAACTCGACCCAGCCCCCGTCTTACCTGTAAGAAAAAAATATTGATATTCAGCTCACCATATGTAGTCCATAAATTTCCTTGATCCTGAGAGCCAGAAAAAATCTGCACGCACTCCAAGCAATGGTACACTTCAAACTCAATAAAAATTTATTCCACTCCAATCAGAAAAGTTTCAAAATTATGAATAAAATTTAACTTTTATTGTCGTCAAACAATTTAAAAAGTTACATCGTAACTCTGGAGGTAGATTGTGTCATGTGTCATGTCCAGAGTTACGATGTAATTTTTTTAAATTGTTTAACGACAATAGAAGTTAAATTTTATTCATAATTTTGAATCTTTCCTGATTGGAGCGGAATACATTTTTATTGAGTTTGAAGTTTTCCTATCTTACCTACTTGTCCTCTACCCTAGGTGGTAGAGGACAACTGGGTGACTGCCCCTTCTCTGAATAAGTGTTACACAGAACAGGACAAGACAAACAACACAGAAGCAGAGTCAGCAAGACAAGGTCTAACCAGAGAGATAAACAGCACCAAATCGAAATCCAAAAGAGTAGTAACAAGGGAAGCCAAAGGTCAGAAGTCAGTACATACAATACAATGGCAAGAGAAGTGCTTAGCAAGGACAGAGTGTCCATAGCCAGCCAACCTGTGTGGGCTGATGACTTGTTTATAGGAAGTCCAGAACCCGCCCCAGACTTGATTGTCAGAACGGCTATCAATCACACAGGTAAGGCTAAGATTAGCTATTAGAGGTGCAAAGGGAACTAAGGAGAAGGGGATGGTTGTTGTGGAAAATCAATTACAGAGGTGAGAGAATAGAGCAGTGGTCAGACTGAGTAGGACAAGAACCTAAAGCAAGGAATGATAGCTGGACATTCCTCCTGTGCTGTAGCCTGCAACCAGAGAATGGAGCAGAAACCTGAATGGACAAAGACGTTACAATGACACTGTTAGGGCTCCTAGGACTCTGTCAAACTCTCCAATGCAAGCACAGTTAAAGTTATGTCAAAATAACAGTGACATGTATATCTATGGGAAAACAGATGGGAAGTAGTGGATATAAACTTAGTTGACCCATACACTGCTCTGCCACTTGTTTTTAACATTTAAGATACTCCAAAAGTTAGCCTATTTTTGGGGAAAGTACTTGCTTGGGGCTTTCTATACACACACATCCAATCCTATGATTTGTCTTCCTATCTGTCTATAAATTATTAAATATTATTCTGTAGTTGTATTGCAATGTTTGTGTTGTTTTCCCAGGACCAAATTTCAGAATCTGCTTTGGCTCATGTTGTGATGATGATAGCACAACTTTCCCTTAGCTCAATATCACAATGGTAATGTGACTTCACCACTGTAAACTCTTCACTTTCTACTTGTTATTGGCTGAGGCTGTCAGGTGATGTCATGTAATACCACAAACCAGTTTACAGGCCCCGTCTGATCTTTCTTCTCTGTATTTTAATTGTGCAATGGCCGTTTTAGTTCTCCCGAGATGAAACAAAAAGGTTTCAGTTTTATTAAAAAAAAAGTTCAGCTTGTTATGAATAGGTTTGCTAATCTCAAACCAAAGAGCCCTTTGTGTCAAAAACCCTTAGTAAAAATTATTGAAATTAAAACAAGAGCCCTTTTCCACAGCCCTATTACTCGGCCAGGTCAAAATGGTATTACATCACAACAGACACTGGATACATCAATAGTACAGGTGAATAAAAAGACTTGTTATATACAGTATCAGGAAAAAAAAATGCTTCATTTTCCAGTTATTAGGCGCTTTTCATGGAAAAAAAAAAAGGGAAAAGCAGAGATAAATAGTAACCTGGTGCTGCAGCTAATCGCAAACTGTAATCTCAACTGCTTTATCCACATCAATAATGTTCTATACTTATATAATCTATAATTGCCTTCATGCTGTGAACCTAGCCTAACTCAGGGAAACAGAGTTATATAATGGTCAGCAATACGGTTATTCCTCAAGTACACGCTAATCGTGAAAGTCATAAGTCATCAAGAGGTTAGGCACACCTTAAGACATTACAGTACCGTTTTCTGCCTACAATTCTCCAGAAAACAAAACTCCTTCAGTCCGGGGCCCCATGGGACAGAAAGGTTGTGAATGCCGCAGGAAAAATCATAGCGTTTTACAGTAAATGCAAAGTGGATGGGATTCTAGCAAATCCCATGCCCACTTTATAGTAAAAACCACTGTGCAGACATGCCATGATTTCCAAAACCAGCGTGTTTTTGGAAATCGCAGCATGTCAATTATATCTCCGGAAATTCCAGCTGTTTCCCCATAAATATAATGGTAACAGAAAGTCAGCAAAGGAAACCTCTGCAAACTTTCTGTTTAAAGCGCTGCGGGAAAAACCACGATGCGTTCTGGCTGCGGTTTTTCCCACAGCGCTTTATTGCTGCGGCACGACTTGTGGGGCCTTAGCCTCAACATAATTTTCCAGATTTACGTGTAGGCTATAGCATGTAAATGTATAGATTGTAAATGTTGCAGTTATTTTTTTGTTATTGTTAATAATTAGAGATGAGCGAACAGTGTTCTATCGAACTCATGTTCGATCGGATATTAGGCTGTTCGGCATGTTCGAATCGAATCGAACACCGCGTGGTAAAGTGCGCCATTACTCGATTCCCCTCCCACCTTCCCTGGCGCCTTTTTTGCTCCAATAACAGCGCAGGGTAGGTGGGACAGGAACTACGACACCGGTGACGTTGAAAAAAGTAGGCAAAACCCATTGGCTGCCGAAAACATGTGACCTCTAATTTAAAAGAACAGCGCCGCCCAGGTTCGCGTCATTCTGAGCTTGCAATTCACCGAGGACGGAGGTTTCCGTCCAGTTAGCTAGAGGTTAGATTCTGGGTAGGCAGGGACAGGCTAGGATAGGAAGGAGAAGACAACCACAACAGCTCTTATAAGAGCTAAATTCCAGGGAGAAGCTTGTCAGTGTAACGTGGCACTGACGGGCTCAATCGCCGCAACCCAGCTTTCCCAGGATCCTGAATGGAACACACTGACAGTGTATTCCCGTATACCCGATATATACCCCCGATACCCGTTCCAACGGTGTGCCCCCCCACCTTCACCCCAGAAATACCCTGCAAGTCCCCTAGCAATAGGATTGGGGCTATATACACCCACTATTTTTGCTACTGCCATATAGTGCCATTGTCTCACTGGGAATTCAAAGAATATATTGGGCTTACATATAACTTCAATTCCAGGGAGAAGCTTGTCAGTGTAACGTGGCACTGACGGGCTCAATCGCCGCAACCCAGCTTTCCCAGGATCCTGAATGGAACACACTGACAGTGTATTCCCGTATACCCCATATATACACCCCAAATCCCCGTTCCAACGGTGTGCCCCCCCACCTTCACCTCAGAAATACCCTGCAAGTCCCCTAGCAATAGAATTGGGGCTATATACACCCACAATTTTTGCTACTGGTATATAGTGCCATTGTCTGACTGGGAATTCAAAGAATATATTGGGGTGACGTGCACCCACAATTTTTGCTACTGCTATACAGTGCCATTGTCTCACTGGGAATTCAAAGAATATATGGGGGTTATGTGCACCCACAATTTTTAATACTGGTATACAGTGCCATTGTCTGACTGGGAATTCAAAGAATATATGGGGGTTATGTGCACCCACAATTTTTAATACTGGTATACAGTGCCATTGTCTCACTGGGAATTCAAAGAATATATTGGGGTTATGTGCACCCACAATTTTTACTACTGGTATATAGTGCCATTGTCTGACTGGGAATTCAAAGAATATATGGGGGTTATGTGCACCCACAATTTTTAATACTGGTATACAGTGCCATTGTCTGACTGGGAATTCAAAGAATATATGGGGGTTATGTGCACCCACAATTTTTAATACTGGTATACAGTGCCATTGTCTGACTGGGAATTCAAAGAATATATTGGGGTTATGTGCACCCACAATTTTTACTACTGGTATACAGTGCCATTGTCTCACTGGGAATTCAAAGAATATATGGGGGTTATGTGCACCCACAATTTTTAATACTGGTATATAGTGCCATTGTCTGACTGGGAATTCAAAGAATATATGGGGGTTACGTGCACCCACAATTTTTGCTACTGCTATACAGTTCCATTGTCTCACTGGGAATTCAAAGAATATATGGGGGTTATGTGCACCCACAATTTTTAATACTGGTATACAGTGCCATTGTCTGACTGGGAATTCAAAGAATATATGGGGGTTATGTGCACCCACAATTTTTACTACTGGTATACAGTGCCATTGTCTGACTGGGAATTCAAAGAATATATTGGGGTGACGTGCACCCACAATTTTTGCTACTGCTATACAGTGCCATTGTCTCACTGGGAATTCAAAGAATATATGGGGGTTATGTGCACCCACAATTTTTAATACTGGTATACAGTGCCATTGTCTGACTGGGAATTCAAAGAATATATTGGGGTTATGTGCACCCACAATTTTTAATACTGGTATATAGTGCCATTGTCTCACTGGGAATTCAAAGAATATATGGGGGTTATGTGCACCCACAATTTTTAATACTGGTATACAGTGCCATTGTCTGACTGGGAATTCAAAGAATATATTGGGGTTATGTGCACCCACAATTTTTACTACTGGTATACAGTGCCATTGTCTCACTGGGAATTCAAAGAATATATTGGGGTTATGTGCACCCACAATTTTTACTACTGATATATAGTGCCATTGTCTGACTGGGAATTCAAAGAATATATGGGGGTTACGTGCACCCACAATTTTTGCTACTGCTATACAGTTCCATTGTCTCACTGGGAATTCAAAGAATATATGGGGGTTATGTGCACCCACAATTTTTAATACTGGTATACAGTGCCATTGTCTGACTGGGAATTCAAAGAATATATGGGGGTTACGTGCACCCACAATTTTTAATACTGCTATACAGTTCCATTGTCTCACTGGGAATTCAAAGAATATATGGGGGTTACGTGCACCCACAATTTTTGCTACTGCTATACAGTTCCATTGTCTCACTGGGAATTCAAAGAATATATGGGGGTTATGTGCACCCACAATTTTTAATACTGGTATACAGTGCCATTGTCTGACTGGGAATTCAAAGAATATATGGGGGTTATGTGCACCCACAATTTTTACTACTGGTATACAGTGCCATTGTCTGACTGGGAATTCAAAGAATATATTGGGGTGACGTGCACCCACAATTTTTGCTACTGCTATACAGTGCCATTGTCTCACTGGGAATTCAAAGAATATATGGGGGTTATGTGCACCCACAATTTTTAATACTGGTATACAGTGCCATTGTCTGACTGGGAATTCAAAGAATATATTGGGGTTATGTGCACCCACAATTTTTAATACTGGTATATAGTGCCATTGTCTGACTGGGAATTCAAAGAATATATGGGGGTTATGTGCACCCACAATTTTTACTACTGGTATACAGTGCCATTGTCTCACTGGGAATTCAAAGAATATATTGGGGTTATGTGCACCCACAATTTTTACTACTGGTATATAGTGCCATTGTCTGACTGGGAATTCAAAGAATATATGGGGGTTACGTGCACCCACAATTTTTGCTACTGCTATACAGTTCCATTGTCTCACTGGGAATTCAAAGAATATATGGAGGTTATGTGCACCCACAATTTTTAATACTGGTATATAGTGCCATTGTCTGACTGGGAATTCAAAGAATATATGGGGGTTATGTGCACCCACAATTTTTAATACTGGTATACAGTGCCATTGTCTGACTGGGAATTCAAAGAATATATTGGGGTTATGTGCACCCACAATTTTTACTACTGGTATACAGTGCCATTGTCTCACTGGGAATTCAAAGAATATATTGGGGTTATGTGCACCCACAATTTTTACTACTGGTATATAGTGCCATTGTCTGACTGGGAATTCAAAGAATATATGGGGGTTACGTGCACCCACAATTTTTGCTACTGCTATACAGTTCCATTGTCTCACTGGGAATTCAAAGAATATATGGGGGTTATGTGCACCCACAATTTTTAATACTGGTATACAGTGCCATTGTCTGACTGGGAATTCAAAGAATATATGGGGGTTATGTGCACCCACAATTTTTAATACTGGTATATAGTGCCATTGTCTGACTGGGAATTCAAAGAATATATGGGGGTTATGTGCACCCACAATTTTTAATACTGGTATACAGTGCCATTGTCTGACTGGGAATTCAAAGAATATATGGGGGTTATGTGCACCCACAATTTTTACTACTGGTATACAGTGCCATTGTCTGACTGGGAATTCAAAGAATATATTGGGGTGACGTGCACCCACAATTTTTGCTACTGCTATACAGTGCCATTGTCTCACTGGGAATTCAAAGAATATATGGGGGTTATGTGCACCCACAATTTTTAATACTGGTATACAGTGCCATTGTCTGACTGGGAATTCAAAGAATATATTGGGGTTATGTGCACCCACAATTTTTAATACTGGTATATAGTGCCATTGTCTGACTGGGAATTCAAAGAATATATGGGGGTTATGTGCACCCACAATTTTTAATACTGGTATACAGTGCCATTGTCTGACTGGGAATTCAAAGAATATATGGGGGTTACGTGCACCCACAATTTTTAATACTGCTATACAGTTCCATTGTCTCACTGGGAATTCAAAGAATATATGGGGGTTATGTGCACCCACAATTTTTAATACTGGTATACAGTGCCATTGTCTGACTGGGAATTCAAAGAATATATGGGGGTTACGTGCACCCACAATTTTTGCTACTGCTATACAGTTCCATTGTCTCACTGGGAATTCAAAGAATATATGGGGGTTATGTGCACCCACAATTTTTAATACTGGTATACAGTGCCATTGTCTCACTGGGAATTCCACAAATAATTTGGGGATTCATTCACCCTACATCTCAGGCTCTTGCCATATTCACCCAGGTTGTCAGTGCTGCACCAGCTCGTTCCCAGACAGCTCGGCCCGAAAAACACGTTACCTATATAGAGGATTTGGACAATGAAGACAACATGTTCTAAATCTAATGTCTGCACCTTCTCCAGAATTAAAATAAAGGCAGCGTTTAACTTTCAAATAGCACTGCACAAAGGAAGAGCTTATCAGCTTGTCTCATGACATGCTACTGAAAAGTTTCATTTGTGTATCTTAATGTAAATATAGTTGTATAAGCTTTTTGGGTTTTAGGCACTGCCAAGTTATTTATTACCACCCGCTCCCTTATAATGATGATGACGCCAAAGTCACTGTGGGTGTTCAGAGCTCACAGCTTTGGGTGACATTTGTCTTGCTCTCTGTCGGTACCAGCTGTCTTTTTGGATACCGTAAAGTTATGTTGACTTTATTAACAGCTATAGAAGCTTTAGCCAGGTTGTGACGGTGTGTAACCCTAACAACACTAAGTGGGATACACATTAATAGTCAGTCTATGTACGCTAAACGTATCACTGAAGTAATTTTTTTTCCCTCTCCCCTAATATAAGAAAGGAACAGACATTAGACCTAGACCGGGGTTCGAGGCTTGAAAAAATCCAGTATTATTTGTTCTTCATTATGTGAAATATGTGTTGAAAAGCAACCCAAGATGAAGTCAGCCATGTGTGCCAGTGTGTTACTTGGCATGCCTTTGCTGGCCCCAACTGTAAGGGTCACTCTCCATTTCCTCCATTTTCCACTCCCCTTCACACCATTTGTGGTGAAGCAATGGGATGCACTGAAGTGCACCCTCTAGCCTCGTGTGGGATAGGGACATCAGATGCCACTCCAACCCCCTCGTCTTCCTCCGCCAGCCAACGGTGCGAAGATGAGAGGAGTGTGCTCTGAATGTTTTCTGCCTAGCAGAGGCTAGTTCTCACTTACGAAAATGGCCCCACTTTGACCTGCATATCAGGCACAATGGTGTAGGTTTCAAAGAAACATGGCACCAACAAGTTGGAAAACGTGGGCCATGCGTGGACCGTGTTTGAGTCTGGCAAGCTCCAGATCTGCTACCAGGTTCCAGCCATTATCACAGGCGCAAAAATGCCAGGCCCCAGGTGTAGCAGGGAAAAAAAAATGCCATCTCAGCCAGGATGGCATCCCTGACCTCGGAGGCACTGTGCTGTCTGTCCCCCAAGCTGATCAGTTTCAGCACGGCCTGCTGACATCTCCCCATGCCAGTGTTACAGTGTTTTCCGCTAGTAGCTGGGGTGGAGGTTGCAGCTTCGTAGGGTTTCAGTCTACTCCTGCCATGAATTTTGGCCTGGGAGAGGAGATAGGCCACCCCAGTTTGCACCCGGGGAACAGACTCCACCACATTCACCCTGCCTGTCATTAAAGATAAGCACTGCAGCATCCCTGACCACAGGCGCTTGTCCATGTGTCGGTGGTCAAGTGGACCTTGCAGCAAAGCGCAGAGCTCTGGGCCCGACTGATGTTATGGGACACATGCAGGCGCAAGGCAGAGACAGCACACCAAGAGAAGTAGTAACGGCTAGGCCCAGCATAGGGAGGTGCCCCAGCTGCCATCTGCTGACGGAAGGCCTGGGTCTCCAGAAGCATAAACAAACACCAACATCTCCAGGGCCAGCAGTTTATCGATGAGGCTGTTACAGGCTTGGGCATGGGGGTGGGTTGTATTGTACTTCTGCCTGCAATGAAAAGCTTGGGAAATGTGGAGTGGCTGGGAAGAGGCGCATGATGGTGCAGGCCAAAAGGGCGCATGAGGGTGAACTCCCCAATGTGTCAGAGATAGGTGTGTAGGTGTCCTTGCATCATATACTTGCACCATATTTGGCTTTGGAAGTTAATTTTGTGCCAAAAAGTGGTTAAGACAGCGATCCCTCAGCTACTCCCGTTACACTGTCTATTGAAGTTACCATCTGTGGAAGTGGACCACCATTTCTAAGATCCCAAAGGAAGCAGGCAAGAGATGTGCAGTTCAGAAAAAAAGATGAGAAAATAAGTTTAGGCTGTAGAGCACAGAGGGATCGGAGAGGACAGAGCTGGTGTCGGCCAGGTATTCCCACAACATGCGCCTATACTTGTCCCTCCTGGTGACACTAGGCCCCTGAGTGGCAGTAATTTGTCCAGGGGGGCCATTAACGTGTTCCAGACCTAGGAATAAGTCTTCCAACAGGGTAGAGTTTTGCATGCCTTTGCTTCTACCCACTGTTTTTGCTGCTTAGCTTCCCTCCACATCTACTCTGCTTTCACCCCTAAACATCACCCCAGTTTATGCCTTTGCTTCTACCCAGGTTTTTTGTTGATTTAGCTTCCCTCTACATCTACACTGCTTTAGCCCCTAGACATCACCCCTGTCCATGTGGGGTCGGTGGCCTCGTCATCCACCAACTCCTCTTCCAATTGCGCACTGCCCCCTTACTGCAAACCGCACATGACCACAGCTTGCCTTGATGGCAACTGTGTCTCATGATCCCCACTTAGGTCCAGACAAGTCGGTGGCGGGTCCAAAACCCCAAAATTGGAAGGAAATGGCAGATGCTGCAGTATTTCTAACACCTGTTCCTGGTGCTCGGGCCTGGTCTGTGTTGTACCCTGCACCCTGCTTAACGCATCTGCCATATCCGAAGTTGTGCTGAGCGCATGCTAATGTTTCGTGTCCAGTGCAATGGATGGGATGGGATTTCACATAAGTCTGCCACCCATGGCCACTCATGGTTGAGCAACTGAGGGAGTTGACTTTGACGAACCCGAGGGTTTTGGAGTTGGAACTACATCAAAGGTCTGTGCTGCTCACACACTCTGCTCAACACATGATATGTTTAGTGCCAGCAGTGTGGAGACGTCGCACAACAGCCGTTGTTCCAGCAGGTACAGGCGTTGTAGGAGTGCATAGAGGCTAGCAGCGGCAACTATACACTTTAAAAACTATCCGCACAAGCGCCACACTTTCACCAGTAGCTCAGGAACATTGGGGTACCTTTTTCAAAAGATTAGCAGCAATGAGTTAAAAACGTGGCCCAGGCATGGAATATGTTGCAGGCTGCCAAGCTACAGAGCCAATCCCAGGTTACGGCCATTATCACACATGACAACATGCCTGGGCCCAGGTGCAGTGGCAAAAACCACATTGCCGTCTCATCGAGGATGGCATGACTCACTTTGTAGGCAGTGTGCTGTCTGGCCCCCAAGCTGATGAGCTTCAGCACGGCCCGCTGACGTCTCCCCACACCAGTGTTGCAGCGTTTCCAGCTCGTAGCTGGGGTCAATTTAACAGCGGAGGAGGGTGGTGTTTCAGCCCTCCTCCCAGGAATGTTGTGTGGGGAGACAAGTCAGGCCACCACATTTTGCGACCCGGTCCACGCCTCAACTACATTCAACCACTGTGCCCAAATTGAAAGGTAGCGTCCCTGTCCGCATGCACTTGCCCATTCGTAACTGGTCACATGGAACTTTAGGGCTAAGCGCTGAATTTAGGGACCGCCTCATGTTTGGGGGAAAGTGCTGGTGTGGACGGCACAGTGCGGTGGCGCAGTAGACACTCTGCCCAAAAAGGGCAGAGTGTCCCCCAGCCGGGATTCCAACATCTCCTGGGCCAGATTTCTTGAGATGAGGCCGTTGAAGCCTTGGGCATGTGGGTGGGTTGCGCTGTACTTTAGCATGAAATGAAAGGCTTGGGAGATGGGGAGTTGCTGGGAAGAGGCGCATGATGGCGCGGGCAAAAGGAGAAATGGCAGGAAAAGGTGAGGATAAGGGTGAACTCCCCAAAGTGTCAGAGGCAGATGTGGAGGTGTCCTGGCTCCTGGTCTGGACTGCAGCGCCAGCCCTGTCAACAGTGGAAGAGGCAGTGGCCGCCAGGCCAAACGACGATTATCCTGCGCTTGCTCTCACCCACTGAGCCCAGGGCTTGCCTTCCAAATGATGGCATCCGCAAGAGGTGGTGAGATTCCTCTCCGCAGATCTCCAAACCATCTTGGACTTGCAAATTGCACTAAATTTGTCATGTAACTGACATGTATATGATGAGTCTATCCATTGTCTGTTCATTTTGGTGAAAGTCAGCCTGTCAGCTGACAGACAGCTGTGCTTGTCAGTGATGATGTCACCGGCTGCTTGTACCCCCAGTTTTTGCTGCTTAGCTTGCCTCCACATCCACACTGCTTTTGCCCCTACACATCACCCCTATCCATGCCTGTGCCTCTAGCCATAAGTCTGCCACCCATGGAAACTCATGGTGCAGAAAGTGAGGGAGCTGACTCTGAGGAACCCTTGGGTTTTGTAGCTGGTACTCCATCAAAGGTCTCTGCTGCTCACACACCCTGCTGAACATACGGTATCTAGGGTTAGAGCGTGTGGTGACCTCGCACAACAGTAGGTGCTTCAGGCAGATGTAGGCCTTGCTGGAGTGTATTGCGGCTAGCTCCAGGTACTGTAGACTTGGGAAAGTGGGTGTCCAAGTGCCGCACTTTCACCCTTAGCTCAGCTAATTTGGGGTATGTTTTTAAAAATCATTGCACCACTACATTGAAGATGTGGGCCAGGCATGGAACGTGTTGGAGGCTGGCAAGCTCCAGAGCCCTCCAACAAGCTAAAAAACCTGGCCCCAGGGGCAGCGGGGATAAACAAATTGCCATCTCATCCAGGATGGCATCCCTGACCTCAGAGGCAGTGTGCTGTCCGTCTCCCAAGCTGATGAGCTTCAGCCCAGCCTGCTGACGTCTCCCCACACCAGTGTTGCAGCGTTTTCAGCTCGTAGCTGGGGTAAATCTAACAGCGGAGGAGGAGGAGGGTGGTGTTTCAGCCCTCCTCCCAGGAATGTTTTGTGGGGAAACAAGTCAGGAAAATTCTTGAAACGGGAGAGTTTTGCATCTTTGCCCTTGCTGCCTATGGACATCCCTTTGCCTCTAGCCACCATTTTCCCTGCTTTGCTTGCCTCCACATCCACACTGCTTTTGCCCCTAGACATCACCCCAGTCCATGCCTTAGCTTGTACCCCCAGTTTTTCCTGCTTAGCTTGCCTCCACATCCACACTGCTTTTGCCCCTAGACATCACCCCAGTCCATGCCTTAGCTTGTACCCCCAGTTTTTCCTGCTTAGCTTGCCTCCACATCCACACTGCTTTTGCCCCTAGACATCACCCCAGTCCATGCCTTAGCTTGTACCCCCAGTTTTTCCTGCTTAGCTTGCCTCCACATCCACACTGCTTTTGCCCCTAGACATCACCCCAGTCCATGCCTTAGCTTGTACCCCCAGTTTTTCCTGCTTAGCTTGCCTCCACATCCACACTGCTTTTGCCCCTAGACATCACCCCAGTCCATGCCTTAGCTTGTACCCCCAGTTTTTCCTGCTTAGCTTGCCTCCACATCCACACTGCTTTTGCCCCTAGACATCACCCCAGTCCATGCCTTAGCTTGTACCCCCAGTTTTTCCTGCTTAGCTTGCCTCCACATCCACACTGCTTTTGCCCCTAGACATCACCCCAGTCCATGCCTTAGCTTGTACCCCCAGTTTTTCCTGCTTAGCTTGCCTCCACATCCACACTGCTTTTGCCCCTAGACATCATCCCTATCCATGCCTCTTCCCCTAGCCATAACTCTGCCACCCCTGGAAACTCATGGTGCAGAAACTTTGGTTGCTGACTTTGAGGAACCCTTGGGTTTTGTAGATGGAACTCCATCAAAGGTCTGTGCAGCTCACACACCCTGCTCAAGATATGGTATTGTAGGGTTTCAGCGTGTGTGAATGACGGACAACAGCCTGTGTTTGGACAGATGTAGGCCTTGCTAGAGTGTTTTTAGGCTAGCAGCGACTCCTGTGCACTTGCAAAAGTGGGCGCACAAGCGCCGCATTTTCAACAGTAGCTTCGGTACATTTGGGTATGTTTTTAAAAAACTTTGCACCACTAGGTTAGACGTGGGCCAAACATGGAACGTGTTGGAGGCTGGCAAGCTCCAGAGCCGCTACCAGGTTCCAGCCATTATCACAGGCGTAAAAATGCCAGGCCCCAGGTGTAGCAGGGAAAAAAAAATGCCATCTCAGCCAGGATGGCATCCCTGACCTCGGAGGCACTGTGCTGTCTGTCCCCCAAGCTGATGAGCTTCAGCACCGCCTGCTGACGTCTCCCCACACCAGTGTTTTAGCGTTTGCCGCTAGTAGCTGTGGTGGAGGTTGCAGCGTCGTAGGGTTTCAGTCTACTCCTGCCATGAATTTTGGCCTGGGAGAGGAGATAGGCCACCCCAGTTTGCACCCGGGGAACAGACTCCACCACATTCACCCTGCCTGTCATTAAAGATAAGCACTGCAGCATCCCTGACCACAGGCGCTTGTCCAAGTGTCGGTGGTCAAGTGGACCTTGCAGCAAAGCGCGGAACTAAGGGCCCACCTGATGTTGAGTGACACGTGCTGGTGCAAGGCGGGGACGCCACACCGGGAGAAGTTGAGACGGCTAGGGACGGCATAGTGAGGTGCCACAGTTGCCATCAGGTCCGGGAAGGCGGGAGTTTCAACAAGCCGGAACGCCAACCTCTCCTGGGCCAGCAGTTTAGCGATGTTGGCGTTCTAGGCTTGCGTGGGTGGGTGGTTAGCGGTGTATTTCTGCCGGCGCTCCAATGTCTGAGAGATGGTGGGTTGTTGTAAAGAAGCGCCTGATGGTGCCTTTGATGGTGCAGGAGAAGGAGATAAGACAGAAACAGGGGAGGATGAGGGAGAAGTCAACAAAGTGGCGGAGGCAGATGAAGTGATGTCCTGGCTCGTCCTCTGGAGTGCATCGCCAGCACTGTGAGCAGAGGCAGTGGCATGAACGGCGGGCGACGTTTGTCCTGCCGTTGCTGCCTGCCACTGATTCCATTGCTTGGATTCCAAATGACGGTGCATTGAAGTGGTGGACAGGTTGCTCTTCTCAGGGCCCCTACTCGATTTCGAGAGGCAAATTGTGTAGACGACACTATATCTGTCCTCGGCGCATTCCTTGAAAAAACTCTACACCTTCAAGAAACGTGCCCTCGATGGGGGAGTTTTTCTGGGCTGGGTACAAAAGGGAACATCTTCGGACATTCCGGGTCTGGCCTGGCTTCGGCAAAGCAGCTGACCTCTGCCTCTGGACATGTCTCTGCCTCTAGCTACCCTTTTTGGTGCTGCACCTGCCTCAACATCCACACTACTTTCCCAGCTTGACATCTGCCTTGTCCAGGTGGGGTCGGTGTCCTCGTCGTCCACCACCTCCTCTTCCAACTCCTGTCTCGCCTCCTCCTCCTGCACAATGCGCATGTCAACTGGCTGCCCTGACAGCAACTGCGTCTCATCGTCGTCGATGAGGGTGGGTTGCTGGTCATCCGCCACCAAATCGACCGGAGATGGAATGGAGGAGACTCTAGTGTTTGAGCATCTGGACACAGATACTCGTCTGTTAGGTCCGTGGAATCGCGAAATGGAGGGGCAGGTTGCGGTACAGTCAAAGGAAGGGAGAACAGCTCTGGGGAGCAGGGACAGTTGGGGTTATTGTTCTGGGAAGATTGGGAATTTTGGGTGGAAGGAGGACAAGACTGTTGGGTAAGAGGAGGTAGAGGCTGACTGGCTGGTGGACAATGTGCTTTAAGCGTTATCCGACAGCCATTGCAAGACCTGTTCCTGGTTCTCGGGCCTACTAATCTTTGTACCATTCAGCCTAGTTAATGTGGAACTTTTGTGCAAAGCGCAGAACTTAGGGCCCGCCTGATGTTAAGGGACACACGCTGGTACAAGGCTCAACTCACCCTAAGTGCCAAAAACACTGCTGGTGCAAGGCTCTACTCATGCCAAGGGCCTCAATCTCTGCTGGTAGCTCAGCTTAAGGTCATGTAACTTTGTTTGGAAGGGCTCATGTTAAGGGCTAGAAAAGTGAATTTTGGAAGGTCTTACCACATCACACACACACACACACACACACACACTCAAAATGACAGTTAAGGGTGAGGGCTTTTGGAATTCCCATTGCCTATTCCATTTGTGGTTGTCATGGGGAACGTGATTTAAAGGGGTGGTTGTTACTGTTTGTTGAGCTTAAATTGGGGTTTGTGTCCATCCATTTGGGGAGTAAAGAAGGTTTCCAGGTATTTTCCCACTTTGATAGAGGTTTTTTTGAATGTGGAAAGTGTGTAGTTGTTAGGCAGTGATGTTGGGGTAATAGAGGGTCTTTGGTGTGTTAGATGCCCCCAGACATGCTTCCCCTGCTGTCCCAGTGTCATTCCAGAGGTGTTGGCATCATTTCCTGGGGTGTCATAGTGGACTTGGTGACCCTCCAGACACGGATTTGGGTTTCCCCCTTAACGAGTATCTGTTCCCCATAGACTATAATGGGGTTCGAAACCCGTTCGAACACACGAACATTGAGCGGCTGTTCGAATCGAATTTCGAACCTCGAACATTTTAGTGTTCGCTCATCTCTATTAATAATGTACCTTTGCGCTGCCATATTGGACACCCGCACAGGTTTTTGTGCTATATGGCAGACACTGAATTAAGAGATATTCTGGATCTGCACATAAATGTATTCTTCAGATAAAGAAATATTAAACAATATTCTATTATACTTTCTGTATCAACTCCTTACAATTTTCATGATTTCTGCTTTCAGCCATAAAATAAAAAAATTGCAAATATTCTTGCAAATCGGTGTGGATTTTACCCTGTGCATTGTTAATGGTAAAATGTGCACTGAAAATACGTAAATATTTGTCAGCAGCGGATTAACCAGCACCTAGTCTCATTTGAGCAGCAGATAATGTGCGTTTATTTAGCACAACAACAAACAGCTTATAACTTGTTATAGCATCTAGTTCTGTGGAGACACTGCAGCAGCTCGTGCAGCCGGCAGGGAGGGAGAGAGAAGAAGAAGGGGAGGAACATCCTATCTGTGAGTGGTTTTTTTTCAGCAGAACTTTGTTAACAACTTAACAGTATGAACACAGACAGAATGTCTCATCATGTAACACAGAAGTTGTAGTTGTTGCCTTTCAATATAAACAAACTAGTAGAATACCCACGGCTTCGCTCGCGGAAAATATGATAAATCGTTGTTTATGCTAAAGTAAAATTTCCAGTGTCACACTAAAATTGACATTTTCAGAGCTACAGTAAATCTTTTTTTCCACTTTAAATTTTTATTTTGCCATTTTACTAATTTGTTGTAGACTATTACAACTATTTTTGAATTATTTTTTTTAATAAAAATTAAAATGTATGCATCTTACACAAACATACGGTAAAACCTTTACACCCAATTAACAACATAGTGCAACCCTTCCCCCTCCAGTGTAATCTTTAAAGAGGACCTTTCATCAGATCGGGCACATGCAGTTTTATATACTGCTGGAAAGCTGACAGTGCGCTGAATTCAGCGCACTATCGGCTTTCCCGATCTGTGCCCGATGTAAAGCGCTATCGGTCCCGGGACCGTAGCGCTTTAGTGTCAGAAGGGCGTTTCTGACAGGTAGCCAGGGACGCCCTTCTGCCCAGCAGCGCCTATCGCACTGTGCTGTGGAGCGGGGAGGAACGCCCCCTCCCTCTGCTCACACAGCTCGTCCATAGACGAGTATTATCAGGAGGGGAGGGGGCGTTCCTCCCTGCTCACACTATACAGCGCGATAGGCGCTGCTGGGCAGAAGGGCGTCCCTGTCTAAGTGTCAGAAACGCCCTTCTGACTGTAAAGCGCTACGGTACCGGGACCGATAGCGCTTTACACCAGGCACAGATCGGGAAAGCCGATAGTGCGCTGAATTCAGCGCACTGTCAGCTTTCCAGCAGTATATAAAATAGCATGTGCCCGATCTGATGAAAGGTCCCCTTTAAGTAGCTCACAGACAAAAGAGTAAAATTGGTTTACAGTTACACAACTATCTTTTGTGGTGCTTTTTGTTAAACAATGTTTCTGGTTTTACCTTCAGGTGCATACCTGTATATGAAAAGATTTTTGGGGTTACCCACTCTAGAGCAAGCAACGTACAACTGTCCATATGAAAAACATGGGCTCTCCAAATTAATGCCGGCTACTTTGTGATTTGCCTTGTGCTTTGTTTATAGTCATAGCAAATGCAAGTCGGATTAGGAACTGCAGATGCTTAAAATTGAAGGGCATGTCGCTTGGTAGCAAAGGAATACGCAGGATAAAAACATTTGCTCCCTTAGAGCTTCCCATTAGAACAGTGGCTTTAATAACATTGGGCATGAGACTCTTAAAGGGATCCTATAATTAAAACTCAATTTCTTGTCCCTAACACGTAGGAATAGCCTTAAGAAAGATGTTTTCTCTGCGCTGCCATTCCGTAGAAATCCTGGTTTTTGTCGGTATGCAAATGAGTTCTATCGCAGCACTGGAGGCAGGCCCCAGCGCTCAAACAGCGCCGGAAGAAGACGCAAAGAGAGCCGTTCGTGAAAAAGATGGAGGCAGCGCTGGAGAGTTCTCTTGCAGAATTGGGGACGCCCCCAGTACTGTTTGAGCACTGGGGCCAGCCTCCAGTGCTGCGAGAGAACTCATTTGCATACTGATGAAAACCGGGATTTCTACAGAATCACAGAAGACATCTAAAGGTAGGAGAAGAATAGCCTTTCTTAAGGTTATTCCTACGTGTTAGAGACAAAAAATTTAGTTTTAATGATAGGATCCCTTTAAGAACAGGTAATGTCAGGCAGAAGTCACCTGCAAAAATTACAATTTCCCCATTAAACAGTCGGTTCCCTGCAGTTCTTTCAAGGTGCGATCAAGGGCCTTGACCACTTTCTTGCGTACCATGGTACATTCATCCCAAACAATTAGTTTGCAAGTTTGTAATACCTTAGCTTTCCCAGAGCCCTTAGATTGGGTTCGGACAGGATTTTTTCAAGCAGATTTTGACGCAGAGGTCACCTCAGAGTTCGATCCAAAAAAACGGGTAGCTGTGACTGGATGCCTATGCAGAGCATGCCGTGCACCGGCAGTCAGACGCAGCATTCTGCTCCTGATTAGGCCCAAATGAATGGGCCTAGAGGGGAGGGAACAAACCCGCTCGCGGAAAAAGGAACCTATTGAATTCAATGAGAGGTGTTTATTTGAGCCAGATTTTGACATGGATTTCGTGTCAAAATCTGGACCAAAAAACCCCGTCTGAAGCCAGACTAAGTGATAATACAGACAGCGCTAAATTAAAGGGGAATTCTAATGCTGAAGGAGCCGTGCACCCTCCATCTAAAAGAGTGGCCACAATCTCAGATGATGCAACAGCCAAGGCAATGTCATTTTTAAGCCAATTTCTGTAAGCAATAAATTAATTAAAAATGTTTTACCAGAACCTCCTGATGCATCTAGGAAAAATAGTCCCACATTTCCACTGGAAATCTGAGCCATAATTGTCAAAATTCACAGCTTTGTGCACAAAGAAACCTATGGAACCGCCAAATCCATGGCCCAGAGGCCTGTGAAAAATACTATAGCATGCAAACAGGCACTAAGGATACCAGACTTGTTTTGTCAGTGCGTGTCATGTCTGTGTGTGTATGCATGCGTGTGATCCATGTGTATGTATGCGTGTGTGAACTCGCGTGTGTGGTCCATGTATATGTATGCATGTGTGTGCACGCATGTGATCCATGTGTATGTATGCGTGTATGCATGCATGTGTATGGTCCGTGTATATGTATGTGTGTATGTACACATGTGATCCATGTGTTTGTGCGCGCGCAGTGCAAGTGTCCATCCGTGCGGTAGTTGTGTGTGTGAGTACACATGTGCTCAGTTCGTCCGTGTGCATAGTGTGCATTCATCTGAGTGTGTTTGCGTGCATGTGTGGTCCTTGCGTGTGCGTGTGTGTGGTGTGCATGGGGTATTTATGGGGTGGTGTTGTGGTATTTGTGGGGTGTTTGTGTGTTGTGGCATTTGTGTGGTGTTGTGCTTGTGGATTGGTGTATGTGTGCTGTCTGTGTGATGTTTATATGGTGTTTGTGAAATGTTTGTGTGTTGTGTGTGTTGGTGCGGCCCCTTTAGCAACGACTCTTTGCCGTCGTCGCTATAATCCGTCCCTGTCAGTCACAACTGTTGTTTTCCCCTCAGCACTTTCGCTTTCATTTTTCCTAATTATATGTATAGGGCCTAACTTCAGGGAGCCCAATCTCGTGACGGGGACACTAGTGAAATGTAACGTGCACAGTATTCTGCTCCTGTGCGTGGAGAGGTGGCGTGCCAAATTTCACCCAAATCAGGCGAGAACTGTGGATTTGTATTGAGCAGACTACTACAGAATTTGAGTTTTATATATATAGATATGCATTATTCCAACAATATTCCTCTGCAAAACCTGAGACTAAATAGATAGAATTCACTGTACGTGGAATATGGGAGGACAGACCTAGTTATATACATTAATGGTATTATTTTGGTCAGAACATGGTTACTTCCTTACATAAACAGTGGCACACAGGTTGTCTGTCTCTCTCCTCTCTAGTAAGGTGCTAAGGCAGTGGCTTGCAGTCACTAGTGATTCATCATGTGATGTCATGGCTGAACGCTGCATCACCGTTATTCCCTTGGCAACCACACAACCTAAGGGCTGTGACATAAATAGGTGATTCACAGAACAGATTAGCTCCGTCTTTGCTCTATACTGTATAAGCTGCAAACAATTCAGGCAGGAAAAGGTGATAAATAATATAGAAGGAAATTATATATAGAAATTTCCATATAGGAAATAAATGTTGTGTGATCATAGTTATAATGAAGATAACTTAATCCCCTAATGCTTAGTGATATACTATCATGTTGTGCTAAGCGTATTGTTCATGCTTAGCCTTGGAAGACTACAGTACTGCACTATAGCAGGCAGAGATAACGCAGAGTCTGGCAGCTTAACCCTTTCAATACTATAATCAATACCGATCACAGCATTTAAGCTGAAGGGGTGCTACTCCTTCCACTCTTTTAGCCACTCAGTGATGCCATTGAAGGGCTAACAACTGCCACCATATTTGGATAAATGGCTGCCACATATGGATGCCTATTAGCGAAACTAACTGTCTAACTGTAACTGTTCAAAATAAAAAAAATTGGGAAAATAAGTTCAAGGTTAAGGCCCCACGTTGCAGAAAAGCTGCTTTTTTGTTGCAGATTTTGCTGCAGTTGTTTCCTTTATATTTATGTTTCTTTAGATATAACTGACATGCTGTATCAGTTACTCCCCCCCCCCCCAGTACATTCTGTATTACTGCTGTATAAAACATGCGTGACCTTGGTTTCCAGGTTTTTAAGGGGAAGCCAGGCTGCTTCTTATTGTTGATAATTAAGGGGGCATTCACTCTACCGTCGGTGTCCGACAGCTAGTGTCCGCTGCTAATGTCCATGAAAAATCTTGTGCGGACAATAGCAGCAGACAATAGCTGTGTCCGTGACATTTTGCATTCATTTAAATGGAGATCGGGTCCGTTCTTTTAAAGTCCATGCCTGTCCTTAACTGTCCATTCCCAAAGATGTCCGACTTTTCAAGCAGACAGCAAAAACCTATATGACCCTGGGGTGGTCACATGACCTCCCCAGGGATATGCGGAAATATACATTTTTGATATTTAGAGAGTAAGCAGCAGGAGGGTGTTTAGATTAGTGCAGGGATTGGCTTTTAACCCCGGACAAGCCCCTTAAAGCTTCCATGTTGCCTTCTAACTACAGAGAAAATACATTTTAGTAAGTATATTTTCATTAAGCTGATTCACCTCTGTGCTGTACAAAATAGTCCCATTTAACTGTGATAGCAATCGTGACCTTAGACCAGGGTACCAGGAGCACGTCGCCATGATCACCTTTGTTGACAAAAATACTACTGTGAACGTGCCTATACTCAATCATTATGCATTGGTAATGTCTGGTCATGGCCACTGTCAATTACATAGTGCTAGTACAGGGGTAGGCAACCTTTTTTGTTCGGCGTGCCGATTTAAATTAAAAAATCAAAGATGAGGTCTTCGGAGTGCCGGGCAATAATTGTAAAGCCGACGACACCTACACTAAAGTCATATAGCACAGGGGTGCTGTAATACTGTGCTCCCAGCCACATGCGCTTGCCACTATTTGCCTGGGTACACATGTTCTTTTCCATTAGAAGCAATGTAAGTACATGCGTAACCCACAATTAGTGGTAATGTATGTGACTGGGAGCAGAGTGAGGTCATACCTGTAAAGAGCTGACACACAATGTACCTGTATGCTCCATCCAGTCCTCGGCTGTTAGTAACTTCAGTATTCTGTAAGGCAGCATTCACACTACCGTCGGTGTCCGCTGCTAATGTCCTCACAAGATTTTGAACAGACATTAGCAGCGGACACTAGCTGTTGGACACAGACGGTAGTGTGAACGCTCCCTAAGTGAAACGCAGATTAATTTCAGTCACTTTTAGTTCCTGGCAGTGCAGTAACAGCAAAACCCCAGCCAGAAATTAATGGGTGTCACACTTTCAACAAAGTGGCCGCACTGGTGCCCAGGAACTGGATTTGGCTATAATTGCATCTAGTTACAGAATCACACAAAGGCTGAGGCCCCACATTACAAAAATGCAGCTTTTTTTATTGCAGATTTAGCTGGGGTTTTTTTCTGTCAAAGCCAAGAATGGCTAGAAAAGGAACAGGAAATATATAGGAAGCTTCTTATATGTCTCCCTCCTGCTCAATCTACTCCTGGCTTCGGCTAAAAAAACCCAGCAAAATCTGCAACGAAAAAAAGCTGTTTCTGCAACGTGGGGCTTTAGCCTAAGGCTGAGGCACAGGGAACACAGCTTTTTTTGTTACATATTTTGCTGTGTTTTTCTGAGCCTAAGCCAGGAGTGGATTGAGCAGAAGGGAGACGTATAAGAAGCTTCCTATATATTTCCCATTCCTTCTGTAGCCATTTTTAGCTTTGGTTGAAATAAACCGCATCAAAATCTGCAACAAAAACGCTGCGTTTCTGCAACGTGGGGCCTCAGCCTTACGCCTCCTGCATACAAATGGCAGGGATGTGGTCTTCACTGACCTATATGTTAAAAATAGGGGATGTATAGGACACATATAGGACCTGCTCCATAGTTTTCAGTTCTTCTATTTGGCCCAGATACACAGCCACAAAAAGAATGGCTGTATATATGGGTCAATTGAAATATATAGGTCTGTACTTTATCCACAGTTGTAGATAAAGAGTCTGGTCATGTGCATTGCAGGTTAACTCAATGTGCCTCATATTAATAGCAGTTAACCCCATCATGTCCCTCACATTAACCCCCTGTGTGATTTACATAAGGGACACTGATATGTGAGACATATGGAGGTAATAAGTGAATATCTTCATTATATAGGTCCTTTATTAGTACCTCCATATGTCTCACACATCAGTAACCCTTATGTGACCAACACAGGGGTTAATGTGAGGGACATGATGGGGTTAACTGCTATTAATGTGAGGCACATGGAGTTACTAAAACTAAAGTAATAACCCCAAATGCCTGACATTAATAAGAATAGTTAGTAACACACGTACCTGGTGTTTTTACTTTCACTTTGCTTCTCCTCCTCAGGGCTGCAGACGGCAGGAGCTCCTCACATGGAGCCCTTATCCTGTGCAGTGAGAGGCTCACCTCTGATTGGTGGGCAGTGAGAGAAGGGGGTGTGTCCTACACCGCTGCTCTACCAGAGCACTGAAGGGACTCTCTCTCTCAATTTAGTGTATGAAAGTTGCAGGCTGGCTGCCGTGCCAGCAAAATATGCCTCACGCGTGCCAGGGGTTGCCGACCCCTGTGCTAGTATTTGGTCTTTTAATAGTGATATTTGGTTACAATATGGATATATTTTAGAAGTATGCAAGACCTACACACATGAACAAAATTGTTGGTACCCCTCGTTTAAGGGCCCATTCACATTACGGATACGCTGACTGATTCTGAACATTAAAACACGTTCAGAATCAGCGCGTATAAAGCAGATCCCATTCATTTCAATGGGAGCCGGCATATGAGCGCTTCCCATTGAAATGAATGGGCTGCTTTTTTCTACGAGCGCTCCCATTGAAGTAAATGGGAAGCGCTCGCGTGTACGGCTCGGATTGAGCCGAGTGAGCCGTACACGTGAGCGCTTCCCATTCACTTCAATGGGAGCGCTCGTAGAGAAAAAAGCAGCCCATTCATTTCAATGGGGAGCGCTCGTATGCCGGCTCCCATTGAAATGAATGGAACTGCTTGATACGCACTGATTCTGAACGTGTTTTAACGTTCAGAATCAGTCAGCGTATCCGTAGTGTGAATGGGCCCTAATGAAAGAAAAACCCACAATGTTCACAGAAATAACTTGAATCTGTCAAACTGGAATTTGCCAAACTACATGTTGTAAAACCACAAAGCTTCTGGGGGAATGTCCTATGGCCAGATGAGACAAAAATCAAAATTTTTGGGAAGGCACATCAGCTCTATGTTTACAGACAGAAAAATTAAACTTAGTTTAAAGAGAACACTGTCCCTACTGTGAAGCATGGAGGAGGCTCTGTTATGTTTTGGGCCTGCTTTGCTGCATCTGGCACAGAATGTCTTGAATCTGTGCAGGGTACAATGAAATCTCAAGTCTATCAAGACATTCTAGAGAGAAATGTGCTTACCGAACATGGCCGATGAACATGCACAGTCGACCATTTTCTTGTGGCCTCTCCTATTTGTCCCACAGGAAAATGGCTGACGGACATGCGCAGTCGGCGCTTTTGGACCCAGAGAAGAAGGCGAAGGCGATGAAGAAGACAGACTGTAGCTGGAGACTTTATAAAGGGATACAATCATTAAAATGCATTTTTTTTCTGACTAACATGTAGGAATAGCCTTAAGAAAGGCTATTCTTCTTCTACCTATAGATGTCTTCTCCACCGCGCTGTTTGGTAGAAATCCCGGTTTTCTTTGGTATACAAATGAGTTTTCTTGCAGCACTGGGGGCAGTCTCCAGTGCTCAAACAGCACTGGGGGTGTCCTCAATGCTGCGAGAGAACTCTCCAGTGACGCCTCTATCTTCTGGAACGGCCTCTTCACGTGTCTTCTTCCAGCACTGGAGTCAAACTTCTACACATGCACAAGTCGGCTCTGCCATTGGGCCTTGGGCAAAGCTGACTGCACATGCAGGCGGCCATTTTTTTGTGGCTGCTTACATGAGCATGCGCAGTACACTCTGTAGTCCATTGAACTACATGAGGAGAAGAATAGCCTTTCTTAAGGCTATTCCTATGCATTCCTATTGCATTTTATTGATAGGATCCCTTTAAGCAGCACTGGGGATGTCCCCAGTGCTGCAAGAAAACTCATTTGCATAAAGAAGAAAGAAGATATTTTTAAGGAACGCAGATCAGAATAATAGAGGTAAAAGGTAAGAGAAGAATAGCCTTTTGTTAAGGCTATTCCTATGTGTATTTATTGTGAAAAGGGTTTCTAATGATAGAATCCATTTAAACTTTAAAAGGGTTGTCCATTTTTGCCTAGACAACCCCTTTAACATCAGAAACCAAACAGGGGGCTTCCCACAAGACATTACATCCTCCCTGTTTGATTCTCTAGTGTCTTGACCGGATGTTAAATAATATCAGACAGCTGCTCCCCACTATCCATGGAAAAATGCTCTGTTAAAACTAATCACATATATACAGCCTCCATGATTTCTAGTGGGAAAAAAATAATTTCAACCTACAAATATCTAGTGTGACAAACTGGGCATGTTATCTGAATGCAGAGATACATGCAATTACTTCCACAAGTTGAACACCATTAAATGAATTGGTCCAGGAAGGAATGTAATTGGCAGAGATGAGTCAGAAGGATCTTTTGTTCTTACATGATAAACTAATACATCCTTCACTTGTGAGTGTTTGCCTTCCCTTGGACCCGTAATCTTGTATTGAAAGGATTTCATTCATTTATAGACTAACTGAAGTAATTATACAAATACATATATATTTGCATCAGCAGGTACACAAGAGGAAAGGAATGGTGAACAAGGGACATCTGATGGCAGGCTTACATTAGTGTTTGGCTCGCTGTCGTTCAGGTCCGCATGGGGAACTAAATGATGGAGAGCCTGTCCGCTTAAAAAGCAGTAATCTGAGGACATCTGCGGACCCCATAGACTATTATCTTCCTTTCAGGACTTTGCTCTCTCTTGATTGTAGGCGGAATCTGCATTTCCTTTATTTGTTTTTATTTTTGTCTTTTTTTTTCCTAACACAGTTTAGTTCAACACAACCCAGATCTAGTCAAGGCTGCATGTTAGTCCAACAGTCCCCAACTTTTTTTGTAGCAAGGATCACTTTCATACAAACCAATTTTTGGTGCAGGGTTTTTGGTTGCGGGCAGTGTTGGGGCTATTGGACAGCTCATAACAAAACACAATAAAGTGCTTATTTAGTTATTACATTTATCTATTCTTTGTTAAAGGGGCTCTATCAGCAAAATCATGCTGATAGAGCCCCACATATGCGTGCATAGCCTTTAAAAAGGCTATTCAGGCACTGTAAAAGTTAAATTAAACTACCCCCCCGTTTTAAAATAATAACTTAAAAAAGAATGTTCTCTACTTACGGAACGTGCACCCTGGGCGGGCATTCAGGGTGTGTCTTCATCTTCTTACCCGCCTCTTCTTCCTCTGACGTCTTCGGGTCCCGTCCTCCTCCGGCGCTTGCTCGCGGACACTGATAAAAAAAAAAACAGCCCGGGCGCATGCGCAGTAGCCGTAGTAGAAGCCGCGTGCCACTGCGCATGCGCCCGGGCTATTTTAATTGCGCTGGGTAGTTTAATTTAACTTTTACAGTGCCTGAATAGCCTTTTTAAAGGCTATGCACGCATATGTGGGGCTCTAGCAGCATGATTTTGCTGATAGAGCCCCTTTAAGGGAGATCTCTCTCCATATCAGCTGTAATTATTGGTGGTATGGATAGCCCCTTAATAAAGGTATGGGTAGGTGGTGACTGTAGTGACATCACTGTAATAAATAATGCCGTAATAGTGCACGCCCTACAGGTAACATTACCTGTGTGTGTGTAGGGGGGGGGCTGTTATTAACTGTGAGGAGCACTATAACTGTATTACTAGGGCCCCCTCACAGGTAAAATCTCAGTCCATAGACACAGGTAGTGTTATTAAGTGGGGCATTATTACTGTAATAGTGCCCTAGTAGTGCCTCCACACAAGTAATATTACATGTGTGTGCACGTGCATGTGTTTGGTGGGGACTATTACCCTTATAGTTCTCCCCAGTTAATAACTTTTCCTGTATATATGTGTGTGTGTGTGTGTGTGTGTGTGGAGACTACTATATATGGAGGACATTATTACCGTGGAGAACTATTAGGGTTCTATTACAGTAAACATGCCTCTCGTTCAGGGGCGAACCTGCCCCTTTTGCCGCCCGAGGCGAACTACAGAAAGCCGCCCCCCCCCCCCCCCGCCGGAGGGGACGTGGCGGAGCGGACGGGGCGTGGTGAAGTACAGGGGGCGGGGCTTAGCGCCGTTCGCTCACAGAGAGCTGGCACAGAGACAACCTGCTCTCTGCCTGAGCGTGAGAGGAGGCTGCTGGAGCAGCGCTGCTCCAGTGGCCTCCCCAAACCACCGCTCGGTGCTAAGCCAGTCCAGGACAGCTTGTCCTGGACTGGCTTAGGTAACCAAAAATGCCGCCCTCCCTGAGGCCCTGGCATAGCGCCGCCTGAGGTGCAGCACTGCTCTACTATAAATAGAATTACGTTACACTTAACTGGTCACTAATGCAGCTCCTAAGACCTGTTCTTGCACACAGTATATATGCACAGTGGTGTAATTACCAGGGTAGCAGTGGCCACTGGGCCCAGGACATTAGAGACATTTTTTTTAATAAGCTGTTACCTGCTGGAGTTACTCTAGCAGGTAACGAGTCCTATTTACTTACCGATCCTTGCTCCTTCTCACGGTTCCCTCGTCAGGAGAGGGGATCACTAAGTTAGGCCGCGGGCCTGTGAACCCCACAAACACCACTATCATTATACTCAGGGCCTGCATCATAATGAATCGTGATGCAGGCCCGGTTGAAATGATGTCTGGTCCATCAATGAAGATAGCCAACATCAGCGGGGAGTGCGCTGAGACCAGGAGAGGTAAGTAACAGTGTTTTTTATGTTTGTATATTCCCCTGGGTCTCCGATTATTATACTCTGGGGTCTCAAAAGACCCCAGAGTATAATAATTGTTCATGGGTGGTCCACAATGGGCCATAATACTGTGTGCAGGGCCCACTATGGGCATAATACTGTGCGCAGGTGTCACTCATCTCTGTCTATCGCCCAACCCATGCTCTCCATTCACTCAATGACCTAAGACTAACATCCTCTACTATCAGAACCTCCCACACTCATATACAAGACTTCTCCAAACTTGCACCACTTCTCTGGAATGCTCTATCCTGGACAATCAGATTAATTTCCAAATTTCTATAGCTTCAAGTGCAAACTAAAGATGCATCTTTTCAGACAGGCCTATCACACTTCTTAATGTAAACCCTTCCGTACCATAATTAGAATCCCTAAAACAAACCCTCTTCTGTTCTTGCTCCCACATTATCCCACACAATATGATGCCATTAAAGGATACAACTGGAGACAGCTCATATAGTTTTATGTTTCTGTAATGACAGTAACCTCTATTACAAAATTTTCCGAACACTGTATAAGCAATGCTACCTCCGATGCTGCCCCTGCTACCTCTTGTGTCACCCCTGCTACCTCATAGATTGTAAGCTCTTGCAAGCAGGGCCCTTAGTCCCATTGTGTGAAGTGACTATTTCTTTGTAACCCTACAAATTGTACAGTGCTGTGGAATATGATGGCACTATATAAATAAAATGTATTAGATTATTATAATACTGTGTGCAGGGGCCACTATGGAGCATAATAGTGTGTGCAGGAATGCGGCTAATGCGCGCACGCAGCGCCGCACCTCCCGTGAGGCGACCTGAAGCGAGCGCTTCAGGCGGCGCTATGCCAGGGCCTCAGGGAGGGCGGCATTTTTGCTAACCTAAGCCAGTCCAGGACAAGCTGTCCTGGACTGGCTTAGCACCGAGCGGTGGTTTGGGGAGGCCACTGGAGCAGCACTGCTCCAGCAGCCTCCCCGCACGCTCAGGCAGAGCGCAGGCAGTCTCCGGGCCTGCTCTCTGCCGGCGAACGGCACTAA
Organism: Leptodactylus fuscus; assembly: GCF_031893055.1. Taxonomy (NCBI): domain Eukaryota; kingdom Metazoa; phylum Chordata; class Amphibia; order Anura; family Leptodactylidae; genus Leptodactylus; species Leptodactylus fuscus. The sequence continues at coordinate 66,883,870 of NC_134265.1, forward strand.
GCCCCGCCCCTCCGCTAAGTCACGCCCCTCCGCTAAAGTCACGCCCCCGCTCCACCCCCTCCCCCGGCAGGGGGGGGCGGCTTTCTGCACTTCGCCTCGGGCGGCGAAAGGGGCAGGTTCACCCCTGCGCGCACGGGGGAGGGTTGGGTTGGGTTGGGTCAGTCGGTCGGAGGGTGGGGGGCCCATATCAAATGTTTTTCTTGGGGCACTGCCATTCCTAGTTACACCACTGTATGTTCATCTTCTATTCTGCTCCCAGGTCCAATTGGAACTATAGCAAAACAGGAGCAGAATAGAAGACCTCTTGTGCAAGAACAGCTCCTGGGAGCTGCATTAGTAACCAGGTAAGTGAAAAGTGATGTGCTGGTGTAATTTACACTAGCAGATCACTCTCAAAAATGGGTCCTATGGAGTATTACATGCAGCAGAGGAGAATCAGCCGACACTTAATAGCCTACAGAGGTCCCCAAGACCAGAGCAGCTTGGTATCAAGTGATCCACTGTCTGGTACTGGTCCACGGCCCTGTCATTGGGGACCTTTGCTCTAGGTGACAAGACCAACTCAACTCTACTCAAGAAACTTGTGGTCCAAGTCGAGGTGAGTTAGTGATGTCAGTGAGTTATAGTGGCTGCAGGGAAGGCAGAGAAATAAGAGTTCAAGCCTTTCCAGGTTTCCTCCACCTAGGTACTAAATGGGGCTCCAGAGGATCGGGTTGTATATTAGTAATAAAGCTTAACTACTGCAGGGAATGCACTGATAAACTTTATTATTCCATGGATAACCCTTTTAATATTGACAGTATATCAGGTCATTGGATGATTGTCTCCTGGAACTCTTACGAACACCTATTTTTACTGGTTGCTGCACTCTAGACAGGTAGTTTAACAATACAGATCCATACACTAGATCAGGGGTGCCCAGTACGTCGATCGCGATCTACTGGTAGACCGCAAAGGACGTATGGGTCAATCGCGGGATGCAGGGATCCCCAGTGTCTGCTTGTACACAGTGCAGGCTGGGAGTCATCTCTGGACACTGGCAGGCGGGGCTGCCGCAGCCCCAGCCTGCCAGTGTCCAGAGATAACTCTCAGCCTGCGCTGTGAAGAAGCAGACAGCGGGGATCCCTGGGCAGCCACAGAACTCCATTGTCACGATCTGCCTGGCCCCGCCCACAGACACGCCTGTCCCACACACAAGCCCGCCCATAGGCCCCGCCCACGTGCCGGCCCCGCCCTGGTAGATCTTCTGCCTCTGTCAGCTAAAAAGTAGCTCACACGCTGAAAAAGTATGAGCACCTCTGCACTAGATGGTAGGTGTAAGGGATGCAGCTTGTGTCTTTGTCCATTTTTACATTCCTTTCTCGAGCGCTGCCCAGAGCTCATCCAATAACAACTTATTTGCTAAATCAGGGGGCAGTTTAGAGATTAAAATGATGTACAGTGAACCTGTGTAAGTTGTGTAATGACCAGTACAAAGCAGCCAATCATGCCAAACACTGATATATTAGGATGACGGATCCATCAAAAATATCCCCTAAAGTCTGCCATTGGTTGGCCGTGAATGAATGTCTGTAGAATTGATGTACAACAAAATTATACCGAGGGGTGATGGAATTCATCAATCCCTTTACAGAAAAATCTGGTGTAGAGGGATGATATTACAGTGCACAATTTGGTGCAAGGCCATTTCTGTGTGCCACAACCCATTTTCCATGCCTTGCTCACCACAATGTGGGAATGTGGGCAGAGTGCTGCAAGGCCGAGACAAATATAATTCTAACTCACACCAGTTTTCTGGAGTGGCATTTTCAGTTTCCTGGCGTGGGTCATAACTTGAAATCTACACGTAACTGGCATAGATTTCTGTTCTGGCAGAGGGATTTCCGACTGATAAGTCTTTTCATAAATCTCTTGTTCTCTGTGCCAGTCGGTGTACGAAACACCAGTTTTAATATATTTGCTCCATTTTGTAAGGCCAACTTAACAGTATTTTGAAATATTCTAACCATGGGCAGATTCATTCCCAACCATGCTCACTTGACCATGATAAAAATACTGTATCACGTCTTTCTTCATCTCTTACTGTGACACCGCTGCCATAGATACAGATGAGTCATTGAAGGAAAGCGAGACCAAGGACAAATCTATCACTGAGTACACCATGTAAGCATTACAAAGATTCTAGCTGCACAGCAACGACGTGAATATGACTCTGGCAGGAATGAATCCAAGTGACCTTGACTCTGGGGTATGTGACATTTTATAGAAGTCAAAATCATCTGGTTATTGTGAAGTAACAAGTTTGTGTATATACAGCACATTCTACTTTATAAATGAGAACATTTCTGTCTCTGTATTCCAAAAAGAGGTAAGTGAAATGTTTTTCCACCTGAATTATTATAATTATTATAATTTGCAAGTCCACAGAAAGAAAAGGGTTCATCAAGTTTCCTATTGTCCTCTTAAATTCACTAAAAGCTCATTTTAATCCTGGTCAGTCCAGGCCCAAATAACCTGTATTTAAGTGGCAGAACTGTACTGCATGGATTCAGTGGTTAGCGGTGGTATGCCAGTCATACATAGTGGCATTTAGTTATACATGGACTAAAATCACAGATAATCATAAAACATGACCTGGATGTTTTACCATGGGTAGCAAAAACTTTGACCTCCGCTGACAACAGTCCCAACGTCATATCACAGTAATCCTGTAATCTAATAGTGACTCACGTGCAACCAAAAGCCATTGGGGCTGATTTATGAGAATGGAATTTTGTACGTCAGTCTTCATATCCCCTGCACTGGCGAAGGACGTGGTTCAATTATGAGGAAGCGCACTTTGTCATGCTCTATGTTTGTTTGTTTTCATAGACCCCTCCATAAACTGTAATGTATAAGGGATTAGAGATGAGCGAACAGTGTTCTATCGAACACATGTTCGATCGGATATCAGGGTGTTCGCCATGTTCGAATCGAATCGAACACCACGTGGTAAAGTGCGCCAAAATTCGATTCCCCTCCCACCTTCCCTGGCGCCTTTTTTGCACCAATAACAGCGCAGGGGAGGTGGGACAGGAACTACGACACTGGGGGCATTGAAAAAAATTGGAAAAAGTCATTGGCTGCCGAAATCAGGTGACCTCCATTTTAGACGAATAGTGGATTTCAAATCCGGGTCATATGAGAATGTGAACTTTGTGACTATGAGACAGGGATAGCTGTACAGGCAGGGATAGCTAGGGATAACCTTTATTTAGGGGGGAATGTTATTAAAAATAACTTTTTGGGGCTCTATCGGGTGTGTAATTGTGATTTTTGTGAGATAAACTTTTTCCCATAGGGATGCATTGGCCAGCGCTGATTGGCCGAATTCCGTACTCTGGCCAATCAGTGCTGGCCAATGCATTCTATTAGCTTGATGAAGCAGAGTGTGCACAAGGGTTCAAGCGCACCCTCGGCTCTGATGTAGGAGAGCCGAGGGTGCACTTGAACCCTTGTGCACCCTCAGCTCTGCTACATCAGAGCCGAGGGTGCGCTTGAACCCTTGTGCACACTCTGCTTCATCAAGCTAATAGAATGCATTGGCCAGCGCTGATTGGCCAATGTATTCTATTAGCCTGATGAAGTAGAGCTGAATGTGTGTGCTAAGCACACACATTCAGCTCTACTTCATCGGGCTAATAGAATGCATTGGCCAGCGCTGATTGGCCAGAGTACGGAACTCGACCAATCAGCGCTGGCTCTGCTGGAGGAGGCGGAGTCTAAGATCGCTCCACACCAGTCTCCATTCAGGTCCGACCTTAGACTCCGCCTCCTCCGGCAGAGCCAGCGCTGATTGGCCGAAGGCTGGCCAATGCATTCCTATGCGAATGCAGAGACTTAGCAGTGCTGAGTCAGTTTTGCTCAACTACACATCTGATGCACACTCGGCACTGCTACATCAGATGTAGCAATCTGATGTAGCAGAGCCGAGGGTGCACTAGAACCCCTGTGCAAACTCAGTTCACGCTAATAGAATGCATTGGCCAGCGCTGATTGGCCAATGCATTCTATTAGCCCGATGAAGTAGAGCTGAATGTGTGTGCTAAGCACACACATTCAGCACTGCTTCATCACGCCAATACAATGCATTAGCCAGTGCTGATTGGCCAGAGTACGGAATTCGGCCAATCAGCGCTGGCTCTGCTGGAGGAGGCGGAGTCTAAGATCGCTCCACACCAGTCTCCATTCAGGTCCGACCTTAGACTCCGCCTCCTCCAGCAGAGCCAGCGCTGATTGGCCGAATTCCGTACTCTGGCCAATCAGCACTGGCTAATGCATTGTATTGGCTTGATGAAGCAGTGCTGAATGTGTGTGCTTAGCACACACATTCAGCTCTACTTCATCGGGCTAATAGAATGCATTGGCCAATCAGCGCTGGCCAATGCATTCTATTAGCGTGAACTGAGTTTGCACAGGGGTTCTAGTGCACCCTCGGCTCTGCTACATCAGATTGCTACATCTGATGTAGCAGTGCCGAGTGTGCATCAGATGTGTAGTTGAGCAAAACTGACTCAGCACTGCTAAGTCTGCATTCGCATAGGAATGCATTGGCCAGCCTTCGGCCAATCAGCGCTGGCTCTGCCGGAGGAGGCGGAGTCTAAGGTCGGACCTGAATGGAGACTGGTGTGGAGCGATCTTAGACTCCGCCTCCTCCAGCAGAGCCAGCGCTGATTGGCCGAATTCCGTACTCTGGCCAATCAGCACTGGCTAATGCATTGTATTGGCTTGATGAAGCAGTGCTGAATGTGTGTGCTTAGCACACACATTCAGCTCTACTTCATCGGGCTAATAGAATGCATTGGCCAGCGCTGATTGGCCGAATTCCGTACTCTGGCCAATCAGCACTGGCTAATGCATTGTATTGGCTTGATGAAGCAGTGCTGAATGTGTGTGCTTAGCACACACATTCAGCTCTACTTCATCGGGCTAATAGAATGCATTGGCCAATCAGCGCTGGCCAATGCATTCTATTAGCGTGAACTGAGTTTGCACAGGGGTTCTAGTGCACCCTCGGCTCTGCTACATCAGATTGCTACATCTGACGTAGCAGTGCCGAGTGTGCATCAGATGTGTAGTTGAGTAAAACTGACTCAGCACTGCTAAGTCTGCATTCGCATAGGAATGCATTGGCCAGCCTTCGGCCAATCAGCGCTGGCTCTGCCGGAGGAGGCGGAGTCTAAGGTCGGACCTGAATGGAGACTGGTGTGGAGCGATCTTAGACTCCGCCTCCTCCAGCAGAGCCAGCGCTGATTGGCCGAATTCCGTACTCTGGCCAATCAGCACTGGCTAATGCATTGTATTGGCTTGATGAAGCAGTGCTGAATGTGTGTGCTTAGCACACACATTCAGCTCTACTTCATCGGGCTAATAGAATGCATTGGCCAATCAGCGCTGGCCAATGCATTCTATTAGCGTGAACTGAGTTTGCACAGGGGTTCTAGTGCACCCTCGGCTCTGCTACATCAGATTGCTACATCTGATGTAGCAGTGCCGAGTGTGCATCAGATGTGTAGTTGAGCAAAACTGACTCAGCACTGCTAAGTCTGCATTCGCATAGGAATGCATTGGCCAGCCTTCGGCCAATCAGCGCTGGCTCTGCCGGAGGAGGCGGAGTCTAAGGTCGGACCTGAATGGAGACTGGTGTGGAGCTATCTTAGACTCCGCCTCCTCCAGCAGAGCCAGCGCTGATTGGTCGAGTTCCGTACTCTGGCCAATCAGCACTGGCCAATGCATTTCTATGGGGAAAAGTTAGCTTGCGAAAATCGCAAACTGACAGGGATTTCCATGAAATAAAGTGACTTTTATGCCCCCAGACATGCTTCCCCTGCTGTCCCAGTGTCATTCCAGGGTGTTGGTATCATTTCCTGGGGTGTCATAGTGGACTTGGTGACCCTCCAGACACGAATTTGGGTTTCCCCCTTAACGAGTTTATGTTCCCCATAGACTATAATGGGGTTCGAAACCCATTCGAACACTCGAACAGTGAGCGGCTGTTCGAATCGAATTTCGAACCTCGAACATTTTAGTGTTCGCTCATCTCTATAAGGGATCCATAAAAACAGCCAGCCCTTGGGTGCACGATGGCCGTGAAAAAGGGACATTTTCCTAAAAAGGCCCTTTTTCACTGCCATTTTGCCCCACAGTTGTGTGAATGTCAGCTTAGTCTGGAAAACTGCATTGGATGGCTTCATCAAACATATTACTACTCATTATTAATTTGGAACACATACAATAAGTCAACAAAAAGTTTTCTCTAACCTTATACATTTGGCATATATGTGTGGCAGTGTCTTAGATTCGTATTATTATTTGGAGCACATAAGCTGATTGCAGTAACATTTCAGCACACAGGCCTTTCTCAATCTGTATACAATTCATATAAATATTTGATGGTGTCTTAAACAATTGCAAATTTTGTCTGGCTGAAAGGTAACTGGTTGCAGAGTGACTCTAGGTTCACACTTGCCCTCGGGTTACCATTCTTCGGTTCCGCTTAGGGACACCAAAAATGGAAATGCAATCCGCTTACAATGTGGTTACCCACAGAAACCCGCAGACCCCATAGATTATAAAGGGGTCCACCAGGTTTCCTCCCAAAAAATGAGAAGAGAAAATATTTGTTTGCAAGACTTTTCTCCCCATATTTTTCAAGTGAATTCGGGGATGGAATTCTTGAACGGAATTCAAGCACTGGTGTGAATTCAGTCTGCCTCCCCACTGTTCTGTCTGCTTAAAGAGACATGAAACATAAAGCTCCACCCTAGTGGCTAAGTCCCACTAAGACTATGTTCACATTTGTGCCAGAGTCTCCGTCACAATGTCTTTTTTGAACCTAGCATAACCTGGGCTTCTGCCAGCCTTGGAAAATCAAATAGATCAGAAGTGACTGAACGCCGGGATTTTTTACAAGACTGTTTTAGGCTAAGGCCCCACTTGGTGACCCACAGTAAAAAAGCGCTGTGGGAGAAACAGCAATGAGGTAGCAATGCATCGCAGTTCTTCCCACAGAGGCAGCAATGCATCGCGGTTCTTCCCGCAGTGGTTTAGGCAGAAAGTTCGCAGAGGTTTCCTCTTCGGACTTTTTGTTGCAATTATACCTATGGGGAAACCACCAGCATTTCCATAGGTATAATTGACGTGCTGCGATTTCCAAAACCACTCTGGTTTTGGAAACTGACGCGCGTCTGCAGCGCTTTTTTTTACTAAAAAGTACGCAGGGGACGGCACACTGATGACACACTGCCCATTTTTGCGGACATATGGAACTGATGCTGAAGACACACTTATGACACACTATCCCCAAAAAAGGAACACTGATTACTAGTTTGCGGACCACAAAATAATCATGGTCGTCTGCAACTGGGCTTATGCTAGGTTTACACCCATGTTCGGGATTTCCTTACGGGGTCCGCTTGGGCTCTCCCTTAATGGAATCCTAATCCACTTAAAAAAGAGGTTACCCACAGAAACCTGTGGATCCCGTAGACTACAATGGGGTTCATCAGGTTTCCGCCTGCTTTCCACCCAAACAGGGTGAAAAATGCAGAGAGAAAAGCATTGCTTGCAGGAGTTCAAGCGCTGGTGTGAAACCAGCCTTAAACTCCCAAGACAGTTTGCAAACATTTTGGACCACGTTTTTATATTGTACACAAATAATGACACATTCCCTATATTGTAAAGGTTGGTTTAACCATGACAATACCACATTATTTAGTTTTTGTTATATTTTAATACTTACTGATAGATAACTAAAAACTTTGAAAAATATCAATTTCTTTTCATTGCCATATTGTAATGCCAAAATTTTTTTTATGTATCCATGTATGGTGCTGTAGAAAGGCTTGTTTTCAGCAAGTTTTTGTTTTCATTACTATAATTTTGAAGAATGTATCATTTTCTGATCACTTTTAACAAATTTTTTTGGAAGGTGAAACAATGAAAAGCGCAATTTTGTACACAAAGATTCTTCTTCTAGCGAATTCCATCCACACACTGCGAAAAATATCTGTAGTGGACATGCTGCGATTTGCAAAACAGTTGTGCTTTTGGAAATCGCAGCATGTCATTGCCGTTTAGTTGGCTTGGTCTAACTTGCATCTAATAGGTTAATTGCAGACACCAACTGTGGCTACTAGTGGCGGGTGCCTGCTGTATAATTCAGCCAACACCCACCGATATGGAGAGATTCAGCTTCTCAATTGTCTCCATACCATGATCAGTGGCATAAATACTGGAGAAGCAGCGGTAGCTTAGGAGTTTCCCCAGCAGGTAACTCAGTGCCGCACCTCCCATGAGGCGACCTGAAGCGAGCGCTATGTCAGGACCCCAGGGAGGGCGGCATTTTTGATTATCTAAGCCAGTCCAGGAGCAGCGCTTCTCCAGCAGCCTCCCCTCACGCTCAGGCAGAGAGCAGGTCTTCTCCGTGCCTGCTCTCTGCCTGCGAACGACGCTAAGCCCCCCCCCTTTGCTCCACCACGCCCCCTTCGCTCTGCCATGCCCCTTCGCTCCGCCCCCTCCTCGGGGGGGGGGGCTTTCTGTAGTTCGCCTCGGGCGGCGAAAGGGGTAGATTCACCCCTGAGGTAACTGGCCCTATTTACTTACCAACGCTTGTTCCTGATGACAGCTGACTCTGCTTCACTTTCTGCACTCCAGGGGGCCCCAGCGACATGATATAGAACGTAGAAGAGGAAGCGGAGGCAGCTGTGAGCAGCAGCGGGGATCAGTAAGTGAGAACATGGGCCCGCGAGCCCCAACAAACATTGCTATCATTATAATATGCGGTCTTTTCAGATCCCAGAGTATAATGATTGGAGGGCTAGGGGAGGTAAGGGAACATAAAAATCGGTGTTACGTGGTTGAGGGATGCAAGGCCCACAATGGGTAGGTGTAGACGTAGGGTCCCGACCCCGAATATATCAGTAGAAATGGAACGTCACACTTGTAGATGTGCCAAAACAATTTATTTAAGTAGAGTTAAACGTTTTTCGACTTCAGACTCTACATACAAAACAAAATAAAAATAAAGAAAACACAAGTAATTGTATACGCATCATTATATGCACAAAACATAAAGAAGAACATAAACTTTCTAGAGCCAATCCAAAATGGTGCAGGTATCAACGTGATTTCCAATATCAGGTGAGTATTCAATATCCATGTGAAAACGGGGTAAGTCAGGTCGGAGGCCTTATGATATTGAGTAAAATGTTAAGAATAATAAGTAACACCGTAATTATAGGTAACAACAACTGACAGTTACAGTCTAAAATGACAAAACAATGCATAAAATATATGTAAAATATGCATCATAAATCATTCATGCATGTAAATTACAGATAATATATAGATTAGTCAGACAGGTCCTGTAAATCAATTCTTTTACCTGAATATGTGAGTTAGTAGAGAAAGGAAATCAGTGCCTTGATGTCATGCAAATAAATATTTTACTAAAAAATGTTTTAAACACTTAAGGGTTAGTTCACACTTGAGTTTTTTGGACCAGAATTTGACGCAGAGGCCGCCTCAGATTCCGGTCCAACAAACGGCTAGCCGCGACCGGATGGCAGTGCATCGGCATCCAGTCGCGGCATTCTGCACCGGATTAGTCCCAAATAAAAGGGCCTAGTCGGGAGGGAGGTGTTGCAAAGCGGATGTCCACGGCGGAATCCGCCTGAAGCATACGCTTCTTTTTTCCGCAAGTGGAAACAAACTGCTAGCGGAAAAAGGAAATGACCGACTTCCATTGGCTCAGCCACCAAATTATCCCGGCAAACCTTTTTGAACACACCACGGAAGGGTACTTTCCCCTGTTTACATTGTCAGCAATGTTCTAATGTACAAAAAGGTGAGATGATCTACCACCCCCTGAACGGCCAGACCATTCCAATTAATGACTACTACACGTGCGAATCAAACTACGTGGTATATCTAATTAAGTGCCCATGCGGTCTCGGATACGTTGGGGAAACCACCCAGCGTATCCGGGACCGCATTAAACAGCATAAATCCAACATAAGATGTAAAAATTTATTCCTTCCAATACCGGCACATTTTGAGGCCAAAAACCATAGCGTGACGCAACTTCGATTCCAGATTCTGGAACATGTCGAAATCCCGAGAAGGGGTGGTAACCGCATTTTAATTTTAAAGCGGCGCGAGACATACTGTATTCATAGGTTACAGACCCTTGAACCGAAGGGTCTGAACCGCGAATATGATATACATGCATTTATTTAATCATGTACTGACATGTCTTATTATTCTTCACAGGCTCGTTAACAGCCCGCCGCGACTGTGCCTCCAGGGTCCGCAAATTCCATCCATAGTATCCTTTTCTAATACCAAACCCCCCCCCTTTTTTTCCCCCATTCCTTTTTTATTTTATTTTTTATACTTATTTTCATTTTATTTATTTTTTTAATTTTATTTTATTTTTATTTTATTTTCATTTTGTAACTTACCACAATTCTTGATTTTAATTTTCGAATTTTATTTTGTTTTTTTGTTTTTTTCATTTTTCATTGTTTTCAATTTTTTTCATTTTTTCATTTTTAATAATTTTCAGTTTTTTCATATTCTATTTTATCTTCATCTTTCTATTTTATCTTTCATCTTTCTGTCACTTACAATGGTGTTCTTTAGAGATGAGCGAACACTAAAATGTTCGAGGTTCGAAATTCGATTCGAACAGCCGCTCAATGTTCGTGTGTTCGAACGGGTTTCGAACCCCATTATAGTCTATGGGGAACAGATACTCGTTAAGGGGGAAACCCAAATCCGTGTCTGGAGGGTCACCAAGTCCACTATGACACCCCAGGAAATGATGCCAACACCTCTGGAATGACACTGGGACAGCAGGGGAAGCATGTCTGGGGGCATCTAACACACCAAAGACCCTCTATTACCCCAACATCACAGCCTAACAACTACACACTTTACACACTCAATACCACCTCTCTGACAGTAGGAAAACACCTTGAAACATGTGTATTTGGCACTTGCAGTGAGGAGAGCTTGTCACCAGCAGTGAATTTGGCCCTTGTAGTAAGTTGAGGTTGGCACCAACATTTGTTTTGAAAATCAGGGTGGATTGAGCCTCTAACCAGCAGAGTTTGGGCAAATTCATGGTGGAGGGAGCCTCTAAACACCCCAGTTTGGGCAAATTCATGGTGGAGGGAGCCTCTAAAAACCCCAGTTTGGACCAATTCATGGTGGAGGGAGCCTCTAACCAGCCCAGTGTGGGCAAATTCATGGTGGAGGGAGCCTCTAAAAAACCCAGTTTGGACCAATTCATGGTGGAGGGAGCCTCTAACCAGCCCAGTTTGGGCAAATTCATGGTGGAGGGAGCCTCTAAAAAACCCAGTTTGGACCAATTCATGGTGGAGGGAGCCTCTAACCAGCCCAGTTTGGGCAAATTCATGGTGGAGGGAGCCTCTAAAAAACCCAGTTTGGACCAATTCATGGTGGAGGGAGCCTCTAACCAGCCCAGTTTGGGCAAATTCATGGTGGAGGGAGCCTCTAAACAGCCCAGTTTGGGCAAATTCATGGTGGAGGGAGCCTCTAAACAGCCCAGTTTGGGCAAATTCATGGTGGAGGGAGCCTCTAACCAGCCCAGTTTGGACCAATTAATGGTGGAGGGAGCCTCTAAACAGCCCAGTTTGGGCAAATTCATGGTGGAGGGAGCCTCTAAACAGCCCAGTTTGGACCAATTCATGGTGGAGGGAGCCTCTAACCAGCCCAGTTTGGGCAAATTCATGGTGGAGGGAGCCTCTAAACAGCCCAGTTTGGACCAATTCATGGTGGAGGGAGCCTCTAACCAGCCCAGTTTGGGCAAATTCATGGTGGAGGGAGCCTCTAAAAAACCCAGTTTGGACCAATTCATGGTGGAGGGAGCCTCTAACCAGCCCAGTTTGGGCAAATTCATGGTGGAGGGAGCCTCTAAACAGCCCAGTTTGGGCAAATTCATGGTGGAGGGAGCCTCTAAACAGCCCAGTTTGGGCAAATTCATGGTGGAGGGAGCCTCTAACCAGCCCAGTTTGGACCAATTAATGGTGGAGGGAGCCTCTAACCAGCCCAGTTTGGGCAAATTCATGGTGGAGGGAGCCTCTAAACAGCCCAGTTTGGACCAATTCATGGTGGAGGGAGCCTCTAAAAAACCCAGTTTGGACCAATTCATGGTGGAGGGAGCCTCTAAACAGCCCAGTTTGGGCAAATTCATGGTGGAGGGAGCCTCTAACCAGCCCAGTTTGGACCAATTCATGGTGGAGGGAGCCTCTAACCAGCCCAGTTTGGGCAAATTCATGGTGGAGGGAGCCTCTAAACAGCCCAGTTTGGACCAATTCATGGTGGAGGGAGCCTCTAAAAAACCCAGTTTGGACCAATTCATGGTGGAGGGAGCCTCTAAACAGCCCAGTTTGGGCAAATTCATGGTGGAGGGAGCCTCTAACCAGCCCAGTTTGGACCAATTCATGGTGGAGGGAGCCTCTGAACAGCCAAGTTTTGGGAAATTCATGGTGGAGGGAGCCTCTAACCAGCCCAGTTTGGACCAATTCATGGTGGAGGGAGCCTCTAAACAGCCCAGTTTGGGCAAATTCATGGTGGAGGGAGCCTCTAAACAGCCCAGTTTGGACCAATTAATGGTGGAGGGAGCCGCTAAACAGCCCAGTTTGGGCAAATTCATGGTGGAGGGAGCCTCTAAACAGCCCAGTTTGGACCAATTCATGGTGGAGGGAGCCTCTAAAAAACCCAGTTTGGACCAATTCATGGTGGAGGGAGCCTCTAAACAGCCCAGTTTGGGCAAATTCATGGTGGAGGGAGCCTCTAAACAGCCCAGTTTGGGCAAATTCATGGTGGAGGGAGCCTCTAACCAGCCCAGTTTGGACCAATTAATGGTGGAGGGAGCCGCTAAACAGCCCAGTTTGGGCAAATTCATGGTGGAGGGAGCCTCTAAACAGCCCAGTTTGGACCAATTCATGGTGGAGGGAGCCTCTAAAAAACCCAGTTTGGACCAATTCATGGTGGAGGGAGCCTCTAAACAGCCCAGTTTGGGCAAATTCATGGTGGAGGGAGCCTCTAAACAGCCCAGTTTGGGCAAATTCATGGTGGAGGGAGCCTCTAACCAGCCCAGTTTGGACCAATTAATGGTGGAGGGAGCCTCTAAACAGCCAAGTTTTGGGAAATTCATGGTGGAGGGAGCCTCTAACCAGCCCAGTTTGGACCAATTCATGGTGGAGGGAGCCTCTAAACAGCCCAGTTTGGGCAAATTCATGGTGGAGGGAGCCTCTAAAAAACCCAGTTTGGACCAATTCATGGTGGAGGGAGCCTCTAACCAGCCCAGTTTGGACCAATTAATGGTGGAGGGAGCCTCTAAACAGCCAAGTTTGGACCAATTCATGGTGGAGGGAGCCTCTAAAAACCCCAGTTTGGACCAATTCATGGTGGAGGGAGCCTCTAACCAGCCCAGTTTGGGCAAATTCATGGTGGAGGGAGCCTCTAAACAGCCCAGTTTGGGCAAATTCATGGTGGAGGGAGCCTCTAACCAGCCCAGTTTGGACCAATTAATGGTGGAGGGAGCCGCTAAACAGCCCAGTTTGGACCAATTCATGGTGGAGGGAGCCTCTAAAAACCCCAGTTTGGACCAATTCATGGTGGAGGGAGCCTCTAAAAAACCCAGTTTGGACCAATTCATGGTGGAGGGAGCCTCTAACCAGCCCAGTTTGGACCAATTAATGGTGGAGGGAGCCTCTAAACAGCCAAGTTTGGACCAATTCATGGTGGAGGGAGCCTCTAAAAACCCCAGTTTGGACCAATTCATGGTGGAGGGAGCCTCTAACCAGCCCAGTTTGGACCAATTAATGGTGGAGGGAGCCTCTAACCAGCCCAGTTTGGACCAATTAATGGTGGAGGGAGCCTCTAACCACCCCAGTTTGGACCAATTCATGGTGGAGGGAGCCTCTAAACAGCCAAGTTTGGACCAATTCATGGTGGAGGGAGCCTCTAAAAACCCCAGTTTGGACCAATTCATGGTGGAGGGAGCCTCTAACCAGCCCAGTTTGGGCAAATTCATGGTGGAGGGAGCCTCTAAACAGCCCAGTTTGGACCAATTCATGGTGGAGGGAGCCTCTAAAAAACCCAGTTTGGACCAATTCATGGTGGAGGGAGCCTCTAAACAGCCCAGTTTGGGCAAATTCATGGTGGAGGGAGCCTCTAACCAGCAGAGTTGTGGGAAAGCAGGGTGGAGGGAGCCTCTAACCAGCAGAGTTGGTGGAAATCAGGGTGGAGGGAGCCTCTAACCAGCAGAGTTGGGGGAAATCATGTTGGAGGGAGCCTAGTATTAGCAGAATTGTGCAACGCTTATGGTGGATGAGTATGAGGATGCGGAGGAATTGGAGAGGTTGAGTACAGACATGGAGTTTCATGTTGGGGTGCTTTACACAGGTGGGCACAAAAATGAAGGCTCTATCCAGTGGTGGTTCATTTTTATCAAAGTGAGCCGGTCGGCACTCTCAGCTGACAGACGGGTGCGCTTGTCAGTGATGATGCCACCGGCTGCACTGAACACCCTCTCAGATAGGACGCTGGCGGCAGGACAGGACAGCACCTCCAAGGCATATAGGGCAAGTTCAAGCCACAGGTCCAACTTCGACACCCAATACGTGTAGGGCGCAGAGGGGTCGGAGAGGACAGGGCTGTGGTCGGAAAGGTATTCCCGCAACATGCGCCTATACTTCTCACGCCTGGTGACACTAGGACCCTCCGTGGCGGCACTTTGGCGAGGGGGTGCCATCAAGGTGTCCCAGACCTTAGACAGTGTGCCCCTCGTTTGTGTGGACCGGTGAGAACTTGGTTGCCTACTGGAGGAACTGCCCTCCCTGCCGCCAACGTCACATGCTGGAAACATCTCCATCATATTCTGCACCAATTGCCTGTGGCAAGCATTGATGCGATTGGCCCTCCCCTCTACCGGAATAAAAGACGAGATGTTGTTTTTATACCGGGGGTCAAGGATAGCAAAGATCCAGTACTGGTTGTCCTCCATGATTTTGACAATACGCTTGTCGGTTGTAAAGCACCCCAACATGAACTCAGCCATGTCTGCCACAGTGTTAGTTGGCATGACTCCTCTGGCCCCACCGGAAAGTTCAATCTCCATTTCCTCCTCATCCTCCATGTCTACCCATCCGCGCTGCAACAATGGGACGATTCGAAGTTGCCCGGAAGCCTCCTGTATCACCATCACATCATCGGACAACTCTTCTTCCTCCTCCTCCTCCTCCTCCTCCTCCATTAAACGCAGTGAAGCGGACAGATGTGTGGACCTACTCTCCAGCTGTGACGGATCGGATGCTATCCCTAACTCCTCTGTGTGATCTGAGTTATCCCTGATGTCAATCAGGGATTCTCTCAGAACACACAAGAGCGGGATTGTAAGGCTCACCATCGCATCCTCAGAGCTCACCCTCCTTGTGGACTCCTCAAAGACCCGTAGGATGTCACAAAGGTCTCTCATCCATGGCCACTCATGGATGTGAAACTGAGGCAGCTGACTTTGTGGCACCCTAGGGTTTTGTAGCTGGTATTCCATCAAAGGTCTCTGCTGCTCAACCACTCTATTCAACATCTGAAACGTTGAGTTCCAGCGTGTGGGGACGTCGCACAAAAGCCGGTGTTGTGGCACATGCAGGCGTTGCTGGAGAGATTTTAAGCTAGCAGCGGCTACTGTCAACTTGCGAAAGTGGGCGCACATGCGCCGCACTTTCACCAGTAGCTCTGGAACATTGGGGTAGCTCTTTAGGAAACGTTGCACCACTAGGTTGAAGACGTGGGCCAGGCATGGAACATGTTGGAGTCCGGCAAGCTCCAGAGCTGCTACCAGGTTCCGGCCGTTATCACAAACGACCATGCCTGGGCCCAGGTGCAGCGGCTCAAACCATATTGCCGTCTCATCGAGGAGGGCATCCCTCACCTCGGAGGCAGTGTGCTGTCTGTCCCCCAAGCTGATCAGCTTCAGCACAGCCTGCTGACGTCTACCAACGCCAGTGCTGCAACGTTTCCAACTCGTAGCTGGGGTCAATCTAACAGCGGAGGAGGAGGCGGTGGCGGAGGAGGAGGCGGTGGCGGAGGAGGAGGCGGTAGAGGAGGAGGAGGAGGGGGGTGTTCTTCTCGTGTCCCTGCCAGGAATGTTAGGCGGGGAGACGAGGTACACCGGGCCAGTTTGGGAAGCAGTCCCAGCCTCAACTACATTCACCCAGTGTGCCGTCAGTGAAATGTAGCGTCCCTGTCCGCATGCACTTGTCCACGCGTCGGTGGTCAAGTGGACCTTTGTGCAAAGCGCGGAACTAAGGGCCCGCCTGATGTTGAGTGACACGTGCTGGTGCAAGGCGGGGACGGCACACCGGGAGAAGTAGTGACGGCTAGGGACGGCATAGCGAGGTGCCGCAGTTGCCATCAGGTCCAGGAAGGCGGGAGTTTCAACAAGCCGGAACGCCAACATCTCCTGGGCCAGCAGTTTAGCGATGTTGGCGTTCAAGGCTTGCGCGTGTGGGTGGTTAGCAGTGTATTTCTGCCGCCGCTCCAATGTCTGAGAGATGGTGGGTTGTTGTAAAGAAACGCCTGATGGTGCCTTTGATGGTGCAGGAGAAGGAGATAAGACAGGACCAGGGGAGGATGAGGTAGAAGTCAACAAAGTGGCGGAGGCAGATGAAGTGGTGTCCTGGCTCGTCCTCTGGAGTGCATCGCCAGCACAGTCAGCAGTGGCAGTGGCAGAGGCAGAGGCAGTGGCAGAGGCAGTGGCAGTGGCGTGAACGGCAGGCGGCCTTTGTCCTGCCGTTGCTGCCTGCCACTGATTCCAGTGCTTGGATTCCAAATGACGGCGCATTGAAGTGGTGGACAGGTTGCTCTTCTCAGAGCCCCTAATCAATTTCGAGAGGCAAATTGTGCAGACAACACTATATCTGTCCTCGGCGCATTCCTTGAAAAAACTCCACACCTTCGAGAAACGTGCCCTCGAGGTGGGAGTTTTTCGGGGCTGGGTACGAACTGGAACATCTTGGGAGATTCCGGGTGTGGCCTGGCTTCGCCTAAGCTGCTGACCTCTGCCTCTGCCTCTAGCTACCCTTTTTGGTGCTGCACCTGCCTCAACATCCACACTACTTTCCCCGCTTGACATCCCCCCTGTCCAGGTCGGGTCAGTGTCCTCATCATCCACCACTTCCTCTTCCAACTCCTGTCTCATCTCCTCCTCCCGCACAATGCGCCGGTCAACTGGATGCCCTGACGGCAACTGCGTCACATCATCGTCGATGAGGGTGGGTTGCTGGTCATCCACCACCAAATCGAACGGAGATGGAGGAGACTCTAGTGTTTGAGCATCTGGACACAGATGCTCCTCTGTTAGGTTCGTGGAATCGTGACGTGGAGAGGCAGGTTGAGGGACAATGAAAGGAGCGGAGAACAGCTCTGGGGAGCAGGGACAGTTTGGGTTATTGTTCTGTAAAGCTTCGGAATTTTGGGAGGAAGGAAGACAAGACTGTTGGGTAATAGGAGGAGAGGAGGCAGAGTCTGACTGGCTGCTGGACAATGTGCTGTAAGCGTTCTCTGACAGCCATTGCAAGACCTGTTCCTGGTTCTCGGGCCTACTAAGGTTTGTACCCTGCAGTTTAGTTAATGTGGCAAGCAACCCTGGCACTGTGGAGTGGCGCAATGCTTGCTGCCCCACAGGAGTAGGCACGGGACGCCCTGTGGCTTCACTGCTACCTTGCTCCCCAGAACCATTCCCCCGACCTCGCCCACGGCCTCGTCCACGTCCCTTTCCGGGAGCCTTGCGCATTTTGAATTCCTAGTTAGAAATTGGCACTGTATACCAGTAGTAAAAATTGTGGGTGCACGTAACCCCAATATATTCTTTGAATTCCCAGTCAGACACTGGCACTATATGGCAGTAGCAAGAAATGAGGGTATTTGTATTCCCAATATATTCTTTGAATTCCCAGTCAGACAATGGCACTGTATACCAGTAGTAAAAATTGTGGGTGCACGTAACCCCAATATATTCTTTGAATTACCAGTCAGAAACTGGCACTATATGGCAGTAGCAAGAAATGAGGGTATTTATAACCCCAATATATTCTTTGAATTCCCAGTCAGACACTGGCACTATATGGCAGTAGCAAGAAATGAGGGTATTTGTATTCCCAATATATTCTTTGAATTCCCAGTCAGACAATGGCACTGTATACCAGTAGTAAAAATTGTGGGTGCACGTAACCCCAATATATTCTTTGAATTACCAGTCAGACACTGGCACTATATGGCAGTAGCAAGAAATGAGGGTATTTGTATTCCCAATATATTCTTTGAATTCCCAGTCAGACAATGGCACTGTATACCAGTAGTAAAAATTGTGGGTGCACGTAACCCCAATATATTCTTTGAATTCCCAGTCAGACACTGGCACTATATGGCAGTAGCAAGAAATGAGGGTATTTGTATTCCCAATATATTCTTTGAATTCCCAGTCAGACAATGGCACTGTATACCAGTAGTAACAATTGTGGGTGCACGTAACCCCAATATATTCTTTGAATTCCCAGTCAGACACTGGCACTATATGGCAGTAGCAAGAAATGAGGGTATTTGTATTCCCAATATATTCTTTGAATTCCCAGTCAGACAATGGCACTGTATACCAGTAGTAAAAATTGTGGGTGCACGTAACCCCAATATATTCTTTGAATTACCAGTCAGACACTGGCACTATATGGCAGTAGCAAGAAATGAGGGTATTTGTATTCCCAATATATTCTTTGAATTCCCAGTCAGACAATGGCACTGTATACCAGTAGTAAAAATTGTGGGTGCACGTAACCCCAATATATTCTTTGAATTCCCAGTCAGACACTGGCACTATATGGCAGTAGCAAGAAATGAGGGTATTTGTATTCCCAATATATTCTTTGAATTCCCAGTCAGACAATGGCACTGTATACCAGTAGTAAAAATTGTGGGTGCACGTAACCCCAATATATTCTTTGAATTACCAGTCAGACACTGGCACTATATGGCAGTAGCAAGAAATGAGGGTATTTGTATTCCCAATATATTCTTTGAATTCCCAGTCAGACACTGGCACTATATGGCAGTAGCAAGAAATGAGGGTATTTGTATTCCCAATATATTCTTTGAATTCCCAGTCAGACAATGGCACTGTATACCAGTAGTAAAAATTGTGGGTGCACGTAACCCCAATATATTCTTTGAATTACCAGTCAGAAACTGGCACTATATGGCAGTAGCAAGAAATGAGGGTATTTATAACCCCAATATATTCTTTGAATTCCCAGTCAGACAATGGCACTGTATACCAGTAGTAAAAATTGTGGGTGCACGTAACCCCAATATATTCTTTGAATTCCCAGTCAGACACTGGCACTATATGGCAGTAGCAAGAAATGAGGGTATTTGTATTCCCAATATATTCTTTGAATTCCCAGTCAGACAATGGCACTGTATA
The DNA here is from genome assembly GCF_031893055.1 of Leptodactylus fuscus. Taxonomy (NCBI): domain Eukaryota; kingdom Metazoa; phylum Chordata; class Amphibia; order Anura; family Leptodactylidae; genus Leptodactylus; species Leptodactylus fuscus. The sequence continues at coordinate 66,903,422 of NC_134265.1, forward strand.
CCAGTAGTAAAAATTGTGGGTGCACGTAACCCCAATATATTCTTTGAATTACCAGTCAGACACTGGCACTATATGGCAGTAGCAAGAAATGAGGGTATTTGTATTCCCAATATATTCTTTGAATTCCCAGTCAGACAATGGCACTGTATACCAGTAGTAAAAATTGTGGGTGCACGTAACCCCAATATATTCTTTGAATTCCCAGTCAGACACTGGCACTATATGGCAGTAGCAAGAAATGAGGGTATTTGTATTCCCAATATATTCTTTGAATTCCCAGTCAGACACTGGCACTATATGGCAGTAGCAAGAAATGAGGGTATTTATAACCCCAATATATTCTTTGAATTCCCAGTCAGACAATGGCACTGTATACCAGTAGTAAAAATTGTGGGTGCACGTAACCCCAATATATTCTTTGAATTACCAGTCAGAAACTGGCACTATATGGCAGTAGCAAGAAATGAGGGTATTTATAACCCCAATATATTCTTTGAATTCCCAGTCAGACAATGGCACTGTATACCAGTAGTAAAAATTGTGGGTGCACGTAACCACAATATATTCTTTGAATTACCAGTCAGAAACTGGCACTATATGGCAGTAGCAAGAAATGAGGGTATTTATAACCCCAATATATTCTTTGAATTCCCAGTCAGACAATGGCACTGTATACCAGTAGTAAAAATTGTGGGTGCACGTAACCCCAATATATTCTTTGAATTACCAGTCAGACACTGGCACTATATGGCAGTAGCAAGAAATGAGGGTATTTGTATTCCCAATATATTCTTTGAATTCCCAGTCAGACAATGGCACTGTATACCAGTAGTAAAAATTGTGGGTGTATATAGCCCCAATTCTATTGCTAGGGGACTTGCAGGGTATTTCTGGGGTGAAGGTGGGGGGGCACACCGTTGGAACGGGTATCGGGGTATATATCGGGTATACGGGAATACACTGACAGTGTATTCCATTCAGGATCCTGGGAAAGCTGGGTTGCGGCGATTGAGCCCGTCAGTGCCACGTTACACTGACAAGCTTCTCCCTGGAATTTAGCTCTTACAAGAGCTGTTGGTTGTCTTCTCCTTCCTATCCTAGCCTGTCCCTGCCTACCCAGAATCTAAGCCCTAGCTAGCTGGACGGAAACCTCCGTCCTCGGTGAATTGCAAGCTCAGAATGACGCGAACCTGGGCGGCGCTGTTCTTTTAAATTAGAGGTCACATGTTTTCGGCAGCCAATGGGTTTTGCCTACTTTTCTCAACGTCACCGGTGTCGTAGTTCCTGTCCCACCTACCCTGCGCTGTTATTGGAGCAAAAAAGGCGCCAGGGAAGGTGGGAGGGGAATCGAGTAATGGCGCACTTTACCACGCGGTGTTCGATTCGATTCGAACATGCCGAACAGCCTAATATCCGATCGAACATGAGTTCGATAGAACACTGTTCGCTCATCTCTAGTGTTCTTGTATTGTTTATGCATATTTCTTAGCTATTGGGTTTCAGTCTTACTTGGTTTAGTCATAATTACCTAATTTTTACCACTGCATATGTATTACTTCCTTTAGTGGTTACTTGGTCCTTATAACAGTTATATCCACACATTCATTTCCATAGATCCATTCATTCACTCTTTCAATCTGATCTACCCATACTCTCTAGCTGATGTCCAGCGTTCCGAGATCTCGCAATATTTATATCGCAGCCCGGCCTGCCCTAAGCGCATGCGCGCTCATCAGCTAGCCGTTCACTACGGCTCTGGTTTTTTGAGTCATGCGCAGACGCGCTCTACTTTGAGCGCATGCGCTCAGATATCGCGATCAGCTGACCGCTCCTCTTCCTACCCGGGCATGCGCAGTTCCTGCGCATTTGCGTGTCGGCTTCCGGCTGGATTTAAAAGCCGGCGGTGAGGTCTATGCCGCACGCCACTCCTCCATAGCCGGACGGCTTTTTCTTTTGGCGCCAATTGAAGTAACCACTGCATATTACTGGTACATTAAAGCGGACCCTGCAGGCTCCACCGTGCGGAGGTAAGATCTTACAGCCAGACAACGAGCTGCATTCTACCTATTATGTATTTTCCTGGCAAGAGCTTTATTTGGCAAGTGTATATCTTTATGAATATGACTGTATTGTCTGAGTAATCTTATGTATGTAATAGCATCATCTGAACACTGTTATACATGGTTATAACAGCACCTGATATTACTCATGATTTTAATATTGAATATTGACTACTGATCTTCTCTTATATTGTCCTACATGACACTTAGCTCCTTTCTTTTGACATGATTTACAGAACCTGTCATCATTTATACCCAGGAAACCTTAACTAGGAATGTGATTATCTATATTGAAGGTATTTTTATTATGCACTCTCTATCTCTGTTTTCACACCTTACTTTGGATTTTATTAGATAAGGATTTTTGAACCCATGTAGTCCTTACCTATCCTCTCATGTGTATGTTACTTATTATTCTTAACATTTTACTCAATATCATAAGGCCTCCGACCTGACTTACCCCGTTTTCACATGGATATTGAATACTCACCTGATATTGGAAATCACGTTGATACCTGCACCATTTTGGATTGGCTCTAGAAAGTTTATGTTTTTCTTTATGTTTTGTGCATATAATGATGCGTATACAATTACTTGTGTTTTCTTTATTTTTATTTTGTTTTGTATGTAGAGTCTGAAGAAGATATATGAAATATCGAAAAACGTTTAACTCTACTTAAATAAATTGTTTTGGCACATCTACAAGTGTGACGTTCCATTTCTACTACTACTACTAAAAATCGGTGTTACTTACCTCTCCTTCGCTTCGGTATCCTCCAGGTGTGTTCTAGCCTATTTGGTGACGTCACAGATGTCACGTGGGTCAGGCTGGCATCATTAGGCGTTGCAACATCAGTCTGGCTCACGTGATGTCTGTATCAACATTGAAGAAGGCTGAAAGCAGCAGGGAGTGTGCCAGAGCCCAGAAGAGGTAAGTAACAATGTTTTTTATGTTTGTATCCTCCCCTGGGCCTCCAATCATTATACTCTATGGGGCATAATACTGTGTGCAGGTCCCACTGTGGGGCATAATACTGTGCGCAGGGGCCACGGTGGGACATTATGTGTGGACGAGCCATTTTGGGACATTATACTGTTCGTAGGGGCCGCTATAAGGCATTACAATAAGTGGTATGGGACGTTATACTATGTGGGAGCCAGGAAAGGGGGTGCTATGCCATAGGGGGGTAAAAAGTTTGCTGGGGGCTCAGTCTTTATTAGTTACGCCACTGACTATGATGTTGTGTTGTTAGGGATAGGGTTTTTTGGACTGGATTTTGATACGGACTCCACGTCAGAATCAGGCTCAAAAAACCACCTCCCATTGAAATCAATGGAAGCCGGTCATTTCCTTTTTCCGCGAGCAGTTTGTTTCCACTCGCGGAAAAAAGAAGCGCATGCTTCAGGCGGATTCCGCCGTGGACATCCGCTTTGCAACACCTCCCTCCCGACTAGGCCCTTTTATTTGGGACTAATCCGGTGCAGAATGCCGCGACTGGATGCCGATGCACTGCACTGCCATCCGGTCGCGGCTAGCCGTTTGTTGGACCGGAATCTGAGGCGGCCTCTGCGTCAAATTCTGGTCCAAAAAACTCAAGTGTGAACTAACCCTTAAGTGTTTAAAACATTTTTTAGTAAAATATTTTTTTGCATGACATCAAGGCACTGATTTCCTTTCTCTACTAACTCACATATTCAGGTAAAAGAATTGATTTACAGGACCTGTCTGACTAATCTATATATTATCTGTAATTTACATGCATGAATGATTTATGATGCATATTTTACATATATTTTATGCATTGTTTTGTCATTTTAGACTGTAACTGTCAGTTGTTGTTACCTATAATTACGGTGTGTTTGTACACATTTCCACTATGGGGTTGCAACTGCCAATTCACTATCAATCCATAGAACAATCCATCATTCCAAGTCTACATCAGTCATTTCCATTTGTATGAAATTTGGCTAATAAAGACCTACCTGCAGTTTATGAATATTAAAACCCATCTTTTTTTTTTTTTTGCTCTGCTTCCAATAACTATAGACATTTCATAGGCAGTAGAGTTCCTTGGTTCTGTAAATGCGTTTAATAGAATTTACTGTACACATGTATCCTGTTTATTCTCAAGCTGACATGATGGGCTGTTGTTATCCTGGTACGGTATACTGATGGATTAGTCTGCCATGTATACAATTGATTAAATTAAACCATAATTTAATAAAGCAAGAAACTAAAATTTCTATAAAAATAAATCCCTGGGAATATAAAGCCTATTTGAGGCAGACACAAGTGGATATTTAGCTACGTGTTCCATCCTGGTATGCCTGGAAATACATCAGCTCATTAATTATTTCCAGTGTTTACTATGTGTGCAGTGCGGTTACTATAGAAGATTCCAGGAAGTATAGCGCTGAAGTCATATTGACCAAATCTAATTAAGTTCTTTTATTTTGCAGGCCACGACTGTGAACACGTAATATGTGTGCTATGAATCGTTCCTGTCAACATGTTATTGTCCACCAGACATCTCTCAATAGCTCTCATCTAACATGAAATTCATTACAGGTTTTATGGTGTCATTTAAAGGGGAATAAAAATATGTAAATATTGATTTCATATTTTACTTTCTTATTAACTGGAAATGATTCTTTACAAAGGGGCAGAATAATCTAATTCTGTATATAGAAGTCATAATGAATGCACTATACTTGCTAGATATGAGATTTGTGAATACATTTCATCTTCTTGCTTTTTATTACTTTAAAGGGATTCTACCATTAAAATCAAATTTTTTTTGTCAATCACACGTAGGCATAGCCTTAAGAAAGGCTATTCTTCTCCTACCTTTAGATGTCTTCTCTGCGCCGCCATTCTGTAGAAATCCCTTTTTTCCTCGGTATGTAAACGAGTTCTCTCGCAGCACGGAGGCGGTCCCCAGCGCTCAAACAGCATTGGGGGTGTCCCCAATGCTGCGAGAGAACTTTCCAGCGCCGCCTCTATCTTCTTCAGGAGCTAGGTTCAAACTTCTGAGGGCTCGTTCACATCTGCGCCCGGCACTCCGTTCTGCAGGTTTCCGTATCCTGCACAAAACAGGGCAGGAGATGGAAACCTGCAGGCATCTTTCCAAACCCATTCATTTGACTGGGTCTGAAAAGTGTCTGGCCGTGAACGTTTTATGCTCTCCGCGGCGAAACCGTTTTTTTTAAACCGGACACAGAGTCGGACATGCAGTACTTTGTGTCCGGTTTAAAAAAAAAAAAAAAAAACAGTTTCGCTGCGGAGAGCTCAAAACGCTCACCGGCGTTCACGGCCAGACTCGGCATGACAGGTTTCCGTCTTCTGCATGCAGAAGATGGAAACCTGATAACGGAGTCCAGACGCTGGTGTGAATCCAGTGTAAGCCTTGGGTCTCGGGCAGAGCCGCCTGCGCATGCCCACAGGCCACGGGCCAGTGCAGTTGGCTCTGCCCGAGGTCTAGAAGTTTGAATCCAGCTCCGGAAGGACGCGTAGAGAGGTCGTTCCTGAAGAAGATGGAGGCGGCGCTGGAGAGTTCTCTCGCAGCATTGCGGACACCCCCAGTGCTGTTTGAGCGCTGGGGACTGCCCCCAGTGCTGCGAGAGAACTTATTTACATACAGACGAAAACCGGGATTTCTACCGAAAGGCAGCGCGTATAAGACATCTAAAGGTAGGAGAAGAATAGCCTTTCTTAAGGCTTTTCCTACATGTGATTGACAAAAAAAATTGATTTTAATGGTAGAATCCCTTAAAGCAGGGGTAGGGAATGTACGGTTCTCCAGCTGTTGCAAGACTACTACTCCCAGCATGCATACTTGCTCCTGCTGTTCTTGGAACTCCCATAGAAGTGAATGGAGCATGATGAGAGTTGTAGTTTCATAGCAGTTGGAGAGCCAAAGGTTCCCTATCCCTGCTTTAAAGTAATAAAAAGCAAGAAGATGAAAGTCTCATATCTAGCAAGTACATGGCATTCATTATGACTTCTGATCTACAAAAAAATAGATTTTAATAGTAGAATCCCTTTAATGCTTACATACAATCTAAAAACGAGTCTGAAAAACAAAGTGATAGAGATCACACCTATATCACAGGAATCACTTTGTATAAACTTATCGGCTAAGGCCCCATGTAGTGGGCCACAGCAAAAAAGCAACGCGGAAAAACCGCCGCAACGCATCACAGTTTTTCCCGCAGTGCTTTTCATAGATAGTCTGCAGAGGTTTCCTCTGTGGACTTTCTGCTTGCATTATACCTATAGGGAAACCACCAGTGTTACCGTTGGTATTACCGACATGCTGCGATTTCCAAAAACACAACGGTTTTGGAAATCGCAGTGTGTCCGCAGCGTGTATTTTCCTGGAATGTGTGGATGGTATTCGATAGAATCTTATTCACTATATAGTGACTGTAAGATGTGGCCTTTTTCTGCAGAGTTTATTTCGCGGGTTAATCGTAGCTTTTCACCATGTGGGGCCTCGTCCTTAAAGAAGATTTGAGACTTCATTGATACAACTGCATTTTGTACACTAATTATTTTTTCAAACCACAAAAAAAAGGCGATTAAATAAATCAGTGTAATCATATACAGTCCTATGAAAAAGTTTGGGCACCCCTATTAATCTTAATCATTTTTTGTTCTAAATATTTTGGTGTTTGCAACAGCCATTTCAGTTTGATATATCTAATAACTGATGGACACAGTAATATTTCAGGATTGAAATGAGGTTTATTGTACTAACAGAAAATGTGCAATATGCATTAAACCAAAATTTGACTGGTGCAAAAGTATGGGCACCCTTATCATTTTATTGATTTGAATTCCCCTAACTACTTTTTACTGACTTACTGAAGCACAAAATTGGTTTTGTAACCTCAGTGAGCTTTGAACTTCATAGCCAGATGTATCCAATCATAAGAAAAGGTATTTAAGGTGGCCAATTGCAAGTTGTTCTACTATTTGAATCTCCTCTGAAGAGTGGCATCATGGGCTACTCAAAACAACTCTCAAATGATCTGAAAACAAAGATTGTTCAACATAGTTGTTCAGGGGAAGGATACAAAAAGTTGTCTCAGAGATTTAACCTGTCAGTTTCCACTGTGAGGAACTTAGTAAGGAAATGGAAGACCACAGGGACAGTTCTTGTTAAGCCCAGAAGTGGCAGGCCAAGAAAAATATCAGAAAGGCAGAGAAGAAGAATGGTGAGAACAGTCAAGGACAATCCACAGACCACCTCCAAAGAGCTGCAGCATCATCTTGCTGCAGATGGTGTCACTGTGCATCGGTCAACTATACAGCGCACTTTGCACAAATAGAAGCTGTATGGGAGAGTGATGAGAAAGAAGCCGTTTCTGCACGTACGCCACAAACAGAGTTGCCTGAGGTATGAAAAAGCACATTTGGACAAGGCAGCTTCATTTTGGAAACAAAAATTGAGTTGTTTGGTTATAAAAAAAGGCGTTATGCATGGCGTCCAAAAAGAAACAGCATTCCAAGAAAAACACATGCTACCCACTGTAAAATTTGGTGGAGGTTCCATCATGCTTTGGGGCTGTGTGGCCAATGCCAGCATCGGGAATCTTGTTAAAGTTGAGAGTCGCATGGATTCCACTCAGTATCAGCAGATTCTTGAGAATAATGTTCAAGAATCAGTGACGAAGTTGAAGTTACGCCGGGGATGGATATTTCAGCAAGACAATGATCCAAAACACCGCTCCAAATCCTCAGGCATTCATGCAGAGGAACAATTACAATGTTCTGGAATGGCCATCCCAGTCCCCAGACCTGAATATCATTGAACATCTGTGGGATGATTTGAAGCGGGCTGTCCATGCTCGGCGACCATCTAACTTAACTGAACTTGAATTGTTTGTCCAAAATACCTTTATCCAGGATCCAGGAACTGATTAAAAGCTACAGGAAGCGACTAGCGGCTGTTATCTTTGCAAAAGGAGGATCTACTAAATATTAATGTCACTTTTCTGTTGAGGTGCCCATACTTTTGCACCGGTCAAATTTTGGTTTAATGCATATTGCACATTTTCTGTTAGTACAATAAACCTCATTTCAATCCTGAAATATTACTGTGTCCATCAGTTATTAGATATATCAAACTGAAATGGCTGTTGCAAATACCAAAATATTTAGAACTAAAAATGATTAAGATTAATAGGGGTGCCCAAACTTTTTCATAGGACTGTACAAATGTCTATACGCCCAGAGGAGGTGGTTAAACATAAAAAAAACTGGTTTACTGAGATCACAAAGTAGAATAATAGTTCATGGATGATGTACTGTAACTTTTTTGGGTTCTGCTGAACCCAAAAGTTTTGCATTATTTGCAATGAACACTGTAGAGGTCACTATCGGACATTATACTGTGTGCAGGGGACTGTGGGATATTATATTGTATGGAGGCCACTATGGGACATAAAGCACCAACTAAATATCAATGTATAAATAACACAAAAAATTCTTTTGATTTTAAATCTAAATTTATTGTTACAAAAATGTTTTTAATTGTAAAAAATATTGGTATCAGGAAAACACAAACACATAAAAACATTTAAAAACACCAGATGTCAAAAAACAATAGTGGAGGTCGCACTGGACTGAGCAGCTCCAGCAGGTGTATAATCTGCTAGTGGTGTAGGGGATGAAAACAGCCACAATAAATGTGTGTATAGAGAGGCCCAGTATTTTGTATATATAAATGTAAATAGGCTCCTATTGCCAACAAGATCACAAGATCAGGGCACTTAATTGAAAAAATATATCTGTAGCATTGCAAAGATCATCCCCACTATATAGTAAGAGCATATAAGGTAACAGAACCAATGTAAAGTTACACACACACATGCCAGTATTACATAAGCCAACCTACATAGGACAAAAAATGTGAAGCATATACATAAACCACTGCTCACCAGCTGCGACCTCCACTCTGAGCCCCAACGGACCATTTCACCCCTGCTTCTTCAGGGGGCTACAGAATGGAGGCAGGAGGGGAAGCTTTTATAGGGTGCACAATAGTAATTAATGGCACCATTAATTCATTCAGGTGCGGCTCCCGCATCACAATGGTGCGAGAGCATCACATGACAATGCTTGAGCTAATCAAAACAGTAGGAGTGTCCAAAGGAGACACACATACAGCGTGTATAGAAGGGAAAACCACAGCCATCGCATATATAAACCAAGAGCAATATCTTATATACGCCTGTGTATAGCCACCAGAGAAAAAAAAAGTGAACTATGGATGATGTTGATATACACAAAAGGTTTTCAAAAAATATGAACTATTGTTGCAATACTACATCCTACTAATATTATAAGTGTGAAAGTTTGTGTGTTTGGATGTTTGTGAGTTTGGATGTTTGTTCCTCAATCACGCTAAAACGCCTGGACGGATTTGAGTGCAATTTTCCACAAACATAGTTTTCCCTTAGGATTGAGTCACAGGCTACTTTTGGTGCCACTAAACAACATGGCATCCTAGCAGGAGACTCACAAAAGCAGGACTCCTAGCCCCAGCTATAGACTCACACACACTGCCTGGCATTTCCTGCCTCAACCTGCCTGCACACTCCTTACTGTCTCCTCAGGAGTAGCCCTCACTCTACTCACTCACATAACACATCACATTGTCTGTATCACTACATACACAACACATCACATTGTCTGTATCACTACATACACACTCACACACACTGCCTGGCATTTCCTGCCTCAACCTGCCTGCACATTCCTTACTTGAGTAGCCCTCACTCTACTCACTCACGTTTACATATAGCTTTCCACTATATAACACATCACATTGTCTGTATCACGACATACACAATACAACACATCACATTGTCTGACACAATACAACACATCACATTGTCTGACACAATACAACACATCACATTGTCTGTATCACGACATACACAATACAACACATCACATTGTCTGTATCATGACATACACAATACAACACATCACATTGTCTGACACAATACAACACATCACATTGTCTGTATCACGACGTACACAATACAACACATCACATTGTCTGTATCACGACATACACAATACAACACATCACATTGTCTGTATCACGACATACACAATACCACACATCACATTGTCTGACACAATACAACACATCACAGTGTCTGACACAATACAACACATCACATTGTCTGTATCACGACATACACAATACAACACATCACATTGTCTGTATCACGACATACACAATACAACACATCACATTGTCTGTATCACGACATACACAATACAACACATCACATTGTCTGTATCACGACATACACAATACAACACATCACATTGTCTGTATCACGACATACACAATACCACACATCACATTGTCTGACACAATACAACACATCACATTGTCTGTATCACGACATACACAATACAACACATCACATTGGCTGACACAATACAACACATCACAGTGTCTGACACAATACAACACATCACATTGTCTGTATCACGACATACACAATACAACACATCACATTGTCTGTATCACGACATACACAATACAACACATCACATTGTCTGTATCACGACGTACACAATACAACACATCACATTGTCTGTATCACGACATACACAATACAACACATCACATTGTCTGTATCACGACATACACAATACAACACATCACATTGTCTGTATCACGACATACACAATACAACACATCACATTGTCTGTATCACGGCATACACAATACAACACATCACATTGTCTGTATCACTAGATACACAATATAACACATCACATTACATTTGCTAGCCCACCAAACTTTTTAAAGCACTTTTACAGTTTCACACGTCTGTGTCCGCCCAATTCTCAAATCACCGCAGACGAAGTCGCGGGTAAAAGCTAGTATAAGATAAAACAAAAAAAGAGGTAACCCAGCAAGGTTTTTTTTCAAGATAAATGTGATAAAGGTGCAAGAAAAAAATGTGAAAAGTCAAGTGAAATATGCACTCGAATAAAACAAATGTGAAAACGTGAATTGAAGATGCCAATGAAATTTAATAAGACAATGGCAATAAAGTGAATCAAATAAGTGACAATATAATAAATAGTGAAAGTGTTCAAAAATAAAAGTATGTCTGTCTAGGTTAAAAACAAAATATTTTAAAAAATTAAAATAAAAAATAAATTTTGAAAAAAAAAATTTGGGAAAAAAAAATCATTCTTTTTATTACAAATCTACAAATATGGAGTCCATATGTAGAAGGCTCCGATGGTAGAGAACGATGGCCGCAACTCTCCACATATGTGATCCCTTCCGTCTCGTGGCAAAAACACTGAAAAGAATGTTTTATTTATTTACATGAGAAAAAAAAACATAATATGTACACTCTACTGCGTCAAAATAAACTCCAAACAGACCCCAAATAAAAAGCCCCCCTCCCCAAAAGGTACGATACAAAACATCACATAAATCATTCAAAAACAATAAAAACCAGAGAATGAATAACCTATATTAAAGGAAGCATCCAAAGCCCACCTTATCATTTAATCCCTTAGGTGATACAGTTTGCAACATTGTTATCCACTTCGTTTCCAATTGTAACAACTTTTTCTTAATGTCCCCCCCCCACGTACACCCAAATGTACTTTGTCAATCGCCCTTACCTGTATGCGGACATCCCCCATGTGGTGGTCGCGGAAATGTTTTGCAACAGGTTTTATGTTCAGTTGCAAAGATACATCACTATGGGACATAATACTGTCTGCAGTGGTCACTGTGGGACATTATAATGTATGGTGTACACTATGGGACATTACACTATGTGAAGGGGCCACTGTGGGACATTTTATTGTATGTAGGGCACTATGGGACATTATACTATGTGGAGAGGCCACTGTGGGACATTATACTTAGTGAAGGGGCCATTGTGGAACATTATTGTAACCCCTGCAAGGAGCACCTTGAATCCAGCAGATGCTGCAGTAAATGCCCAGCCAGGACCCAATACAGCAGACATTAGCCATTTTATTCTGAGGGACAGTGGATTACATTTCCCTACACCCCCTACTCCAGGGGTGGGATGATCAGAGGAAGGGACTGATTGGTTGAGCAAAGAATTATGGGAAAGGTCTGCACAGGAAAGAGAAAGGGCAAGGGGCAACGCGGTGGCTCAGTGGTCAACACTGCAGCAACATCTGCAAGGAGTTGGTATGTTCTCCCCATGTTTGCGTGGATTTCCTCCCATTCTACAATATAAAAAAGGAAAGAGAAAGGGCAGCCACATGGGCTGCAGAAAAGGCTTCTCCCAGCAGCTGCCAGGGGGCACATAGCTTGGCACTGGGTAACCCAGGACATAAAGACAGTCCTGCCAGCATACCAGCTCACTCTGAGGGAAGAAGCAGCTCCCCGATAGCAGCACCCCCTGTCCAGACTGACCAGAAGGTACCCAGGGCTGCATCCAAGAAGTCTCCTGCCTCATACTCCATTAGTGTCCTCTCATCTGAAAGCTTCAGCCCCCAGTGATACTCCAGGCTGCGACCCCCAGTGATGCTCCAGGCTGCGGCCCCCCAGTGATACTCCAGGCTGCGGCCCCCAGTGATACTCCAGGCTGCGGCCCCCAGTGATACTCCAGGCTGCGGCCCCCAGTGATACTCCAGGCTGCGGCCCCCAGTGATACTCCAGGCTGCGGCCCCCAGTGATACTCCAGGCTGCGGCCCCCAGTGATACTCCAGGCTGCGGCCCCCAGTGATACTCCAGGCTGCGGCCCCAGTGATACTCCAGGCTGCGGCCCCCAGTGATACTCCAGGCTGCGGCCCCCCAGTGATGCTCCAGGCTGCGGCCCCCCAGTGTAACTCCAGGCTGCGGCCCCCAGTGATACTCCAGGCTGCGGCCCCCAGTGATACTCCAGGCTGCGGCCCCCAGTGATACTCCAGGCTGCGGCCCCCAGTGATACTCCAGGCTGCGGCCCCAGTGATACTCCAGGCTGACCCCAGATTCCCTGCAGGAGTTAGTGAGTAGACTTTGCTGGAATTTCCTGTACCACTGTTAGAGAGTTTCTGAGAACTGTTGTAAAAAGGATCTGTTGTGTTTATAGTGCAGCGACCTTTCCTGAATGCACGCCATTGTCCATGGCAACTGGGCCCCAATGGATGGACTGTTCTTATCATTGCTGCAGCCATTAGTAATTCTGCATTGTGTGCATGTGTGTGATAACTATCATCAGTTGGTCACTATCTTAACCCTATTCCCCCATAGTCCATTCCTAACACTAGGGGGTTTAATACTATAGGATGTACCTGTGTATTCTCATGTGAATCACTAAGACCTTTCTCTGTTCATATTTTATCATGTTTACCCTTCCCATAATAAACTGGTTAAAGGGAGTCATTGGGAAAACGCATTTTTAACTAAACACATGCCTGAATAGCCTTTAAAAAGGCTATTCTACTGCTGCTTTTACATTTTCAAGAGACCTCGTCATTTCATTATAAATAGCTATAATTGTTTATGCTAATGAACCCCAAGGAGCACCCTGGGCATTCCCAAGGGCCTCCGGGCATCCTCCACATCATACTTTTCATTACACCCCTCCACATCTTGTGCTCCTTCTGCCCTCCTCCTCCCCGCCCAGATCGCGCTCTTGCAGTTCAAATCTGCAGCGCCATTTTGGTGTAGTTCACTGGAGAACTGAGCATACTGAGCAGTGGTACTGCGCATGTCTAATGGCCATGCTGCACACCCATGAATTTTTTGGTAGAGAACTGAGCATACTAAGCAGTATTCTCAGTTCTCCTGCGAACTGCACCAAAAATGACGCTCAGACATGCACAGTAACAGTCTGAATGGAGCGGCACTGCGCATGCCCAAGATTTGAACTGTGATTTGGGCGGGGAGGAGGAGGGCAGATGGAGCACAAGCAGTGGAGGGGCGGGATGAAAGGTATGACATTGGGGTTGCTCGGAGGCCCTGGGGAATGCCCAGGGTGTTCCGAGGGGTTCTTTAGCATAAACTGTTGTATAGATTTACTATGAAATGGCGGGGTCTCTTGAAAATGTAAAGGCAGCTGTAGAATAGACTTTTTAAAGGCTATTCAGGCATTTGTTTAGTTAAAAATGAGTTTTCCCCTCAACATTTGTGAGTGTATACTGAGCTTAGGTGGGGGTGTCCCGAGTCGACCCCTAGCAGAAGAGGAAGACCCTCTTGAATTCTTACAAAGCTCCTAGCAAGATTTCGGTGGAGGCACTGCACCATAGTGAGGTGAGAACTACAACACACCCTGCCTATAGAGGTTGGCCCAAAGGGGTGTTACATTATACTCGGTGAAGGGGCCACTGTGGGAAATTATAGTGTGTAAATGTCAAGTTTTACCATTTATGGGGCGCGGAAAGGGGGTGCAGTGCTATGTCGGGGTTGGGGGGCCCAGGTTGAAAGTTTGCTATGGGGCCTAGTCTTTGCTAGACTATAGACTATAAAGGTCCAATCACACAGTGAGGTTGTGACATAGGCAATATGCAGCTTTGGTGCAGAGAAAAACTGGATGACTATGCCAACTGCTACAGTATTTTATTAAAATTCATTACAAGCTTATTATTTATTGAGTGTTCCAAGTTAATAGCAGCGTGCTTTTGCTGCGTGGTTTTGCAGTGCCATTTACTGGAAGCACTCAATAATCAGATTGTGATTAATTGGAATAGCGTGGTAGCTGACGTGGTTGCCCAGTTTTTGGCCACGTCCCAACCATGACTTGGCCGAACTGTGACCATACAATATGTCCATACCCTTAGACTGGTCTAGCAAGTATAAATGACTGTACTAACATGTTTTATCTGTAGAAAAAACATCAAAATAGTTGGAAAATATAAATATGAGCAAGACATAACTGACATCTATAGCACTTTAGCGTAATATCCAAGCAGTAAGCATCTCAACATAAGAACCCAAGGGGAAAGAAGGAAGGAAAAAGAGGTGAACTAACATTTTGGTCTTCTGTCCATTAATCTGCCCCGGTTACTGTAGTCAATATATTTAGTTGTGTTTTACTCCACAATATAGGATTGGATCTTAACAGAATAAATGAGCAGTTAAAATGAGCCATTAAATACGAGGGAGCACTTGTCTGGAGAGAAAAAAGCTGAAATCAATACATACATCTTGTATGGAAAATAGAACTGACACATCAATTTGCAAGTGACAATAAATGGATACATAGTGCTGGATATAGCGGAATACGGATTACTAACAAGCATATGGTTTATGCACAGGCACAGACAAGGTTAGCTCATTCAGCTCTACATGACAAGTAAGGAATTAGTAGAAGTCAGCCTGACATCATTCATTTTCACTAATTATCATGTTGTAGAATAATCATGAATAATATTAATACCAAAGCCATTAAAAGCTCAAAATAAGTTTATTATGTGATTAAGATTCCAGTAAACTTCTGGTATCTAACTACACTATTGTATGAGCAGCCTCTACCCTCTCCGGCTGTCTCCATCCACCTTTCAGTTCAGTCTTTCTAGCTATTGTAAGTTCATTGTTATATAGACTTGTCCTCACCTACAGGACAACCCAACCCATCCCATAAATATATGGCTAAGTGGGCTGAAGCTTTAAATAGACAGTGGCAGATCATATACGTAGTCCCGTGCAGCTAAATCCTCATCCTGTATTACGTTCGGGGCAACACAATACAAAATCCTTATGCACTGGTACCACACGCTAGCTTTGCTCCATACTCTTAAAGGGGTTGTCCCATCACAAGGATCCTATCTATACTGCTAGTTTATGTGGATTTAAGACTTTTCCTAAATACATTGCTTGATCAAAACAGCTTTGTTTGGCCACTATCTTAATTTATTCACTTCATTGTTTACACTCTGTTTCCATAACCACGGGCCTGGTGCTGAGCTTATCTGCTCAGTCCACAAGTGACGTAGCTGTCTGCTCTCAGGAGAGGAGGGGGCTGAGTGCTCGGCAGCAGCTCTGAGCTGTGTATTTGTCTGCCATAGAGAAGTAACGGAGCTCCTACTCTCAGATAGGGGAAGGGGGAGGTGAGTGCTCCGTATTTCTGAGTTCTTTATCTATCTCCTGCTCTTCCAGTTATCAGTCGGTTTAATTGAATTTGGCTGATAAGGGCTGAGACAGGGAGTCCAGTACCTTTGTATGTATTGCAAACTGACTCAAATCCAGTTCTGCTGCATCAGCTTCTACATCAGCTTCATACTGTGGTAATTCATTTACAACCAATCCCTCATTACCGACTGCAAACATACTGCTATGAAGACAGATAGCAGAGCAAGTGAAACCCCGCCCACCAATGTACCGAGAAAACCAGGAAGTGAACAGAGCACACAGCATGCAGGTTGCTGAACAAGCCAGTTTAATCTTGATATCCCATTATCCCCCCTACGTGCTGGCGATGCCAGACTTTGCCGGGCACGGTGTGTGATGTGTTCTGGGATTCCCCATCCTCTGCCTCTTCATTGATGCCCTCTTTATACAGGGGGTCCCGTTGTGTACTGCATCTAAGACCCTTATTGCCCTCCATTGAAAGAGGATGCTTCCTCTCATGAGGTCTGAGTTAAAGGGATTTTCCGGGATAAATAGAAATCCCTAAACTAATTTAAACACCCTGCCCCTCCTACTTTCTATCCATGGGGTTAGCATGTGACTGCCCCAGAGACTTTTGCTGGCTATCCAGTGATGATACATTTCCGGTATCATTACATCACCACTACTTTTCCCCCCATTCAGTGCACATTTATTAACCCATTAATAGCACTTAAAAAACAAACATTTTTTTGTCTGGAAATCCCCTTTAATTGGCTGCATGAAAGATGTTTGTAGCCTAGAATTTTTAACTGCTACCACATAGTGGTAGCCTTTAACTCTATCTGGTCGCATTGGGACACCTATTGCACTTTACATGGTTTTTGATTTTGTCCAAACCATCACACACACACATCTACTCTCTTATTTTAGGACAGAATTTTCCTTCATAATTTTTGCAGCATTAAGCCACGCCCCATTTATAGTAAATTGACACGCCTCTTTTCCATGAAGCCATGCCAGCCGTTGAACACTTTGATCTCAAATGAGATCCATCACATTTAATGCATTTTTTGGGGGCAAGTCTTAACCGCAGTAATAAATACAATAGTAATTCTGCCCCTAGAGATGTAACCACTTTTCACATATACAGCGACATTGAATTAGAGAACTGTTTTAACTGATAATTTTACAATTTAATAGTGCTGACTGTATACAGGACCCCCACCTGTTTATGCCAGACAAATGCTGCAGCCAATCACAGGCATCCAGTGGCGTAACTAGGAATGGCGGGGCCCCGTGGCGAACTTTTGACATGGGGCCCCCCCGACACCGAAGATCTCGACCGAGTCCCTCCTACGCATTCCTGCGCGCTCTATTATGTCCCATAGTGGCCCCTGCACACAGTATTATGTCCCTTAGTGGCCCCTGCACACAGTATTATGTCCCTTAGTGGCCCCTGCACACAGTATTATGTCCCTTAGTGGCCCCTGCACACAGTATTATGTCCCTTAGTGGCCCCTGCACACAGTATTATACCCAATAGTGGCCCCTGCACACAGTATTATACCCAATAGTGGCCCCCTGCACACAGTATTATGTCCCTTAGTGGCCCCCTGCACACAGTATTATGTCCCTTAGTGGCCCCTACAGGACTAAATACTGTCACCGCTGACCGCTATACCAGGACAAATTGTGGATAAAAAAAAATCTGGTCCTGTGCATTACAATTTAGTAACTCCATGTGCCTCATATTAATAGAAGTTAACCCCATCATCTCCCTCACATTAACCCCTGTCTGCCTCACCATAAGAGTTACTGATATGTGAGAGACATGGAGGTAATAATAAAGTATCTTCATTACTATTACCCCCAAATGTCTCACATATCAGTAACTCTTATGGTGAGACAAAGAGGGGTTAATGTGAGGGAGATGATGGGGTTAACTGCTATTACTATGAGGCACATGGAGTTACTAAAACACAAGTAATCCCCCCAAATGCCTGATAGTAATAAGTAACCCCAGTACGTACCTGTGTAGCTTCAGTTTCATTTTCCTAGAGCAGCTTCTTCCTCTTCTCTTCTGTGCTGGACGGCAGGGATAAGCCCCGCCTCCTCCTCTCATTGGTGGGCAGAGGACAGACAGAGAAAGGGAGGGGGGAAAGAGGGGGGGAACGTCCTGCAGCGCTGACAGGAGCCAGAGCTGCAGCTCCTGTGTCTCAGCCGTTGCTGCAGCTTCGGGGCCCCCTGTTGGTGGAAAGTATTCCACCAACAGGGGGCCCCGATCATTATACTCGGGGGTCCGAAAAGACCTCCGAGCATAATGATAGCAGCGGTAGCAGCTGTCACCGGGCCCCTAATGTCCCGGGCCCTGTGGCAGCTGCTACCGCTGCTATGGTGGTAGTTACGCCACTGCAGGCATCTGAGGTCACCTCTTCACATACTGCACATCAAGTATAATGCTAATAAGTGGAGAAAGAGGCATTTTTCTCTGAGATGGTATATTACAAAGTTTCTAATATTTGCAAACAACATGAGTCAGGTGTGATGCTGGAGTGGCATGATCTGGTATGGTGAAGTTTTACTTGCCACAGTAGATGGAATGAACAACCCAGATTAACACTGCACAACTGTGACATCAATTATGGCGCATCTTAATCTACAGTAGCATTGTTGGACCCTGTAACTTTTCACTCTCTGAGATTTTCCTCTCTGGTCATCTTACACTGGTCAGGCGCCTGCCCATCTCCGCCTTGCAGCTAGCTGCACATAGCCAGACTACTTCATCTGTATCTGCAAAGTAACACTTCTCCCAGTAACCAGATGCCTCTGGATATTGCACTGAGATACACCTCTCTGTATTCTGCTGCTACTGGCCCTGGCTCAAATTCTATAGCCCATAACTGAACTCAGACCCCTGTTTGCCTCACAGACCACTTCTGATAAGCTCCACTGTAACTCTGGACCATAAACTGTGGCTGTCTGTGGCCTCTATCAGACCTTATTGTTGAGCTCAAGAGCACCCCAACCTGCACCACAACTGACTCAGAGCAGAAATTGCTTTATATAACTTCCTTTGGCACCTCTTAAAGGGGTTGTCCGGAGGCATGCTCTAGTGTCCTCCATGCATCCGGTTCTTCTGCTCCGGTGGCTTCTCCCGATCACTTCCAGAGTTATCTCCACCACTGGGGCAGATACTGGGAAAGCCAACAGTGAACAGAATTCAGCGCACTGTAAGCTTTCTAGTGGTATAGAAAACCGCACATTCATGAGGACATGAAAGATCCTCTACTCTGCTCTACCTTATTTTTACTACTATAACACTTGCCGCCTATGTGTTCTTGCTATTTTAATGTTATCATAGGGACAAAAATCTTGATAAGGGTAAGTTCACACTGGGTTTTTGGGTCAAGATTGTGAGGCCATATTTGCCTCAAAATCCTGACCAAAAAGACAGCTCCCATTCAAATCGAAGGGAGCCGTTCAGGTGTTTTATCAAGCCGGCTCCCTGAAAAAGAGGCGAGATGCTCATTCTTCAGGCCGTTTCGCCTTGCGATTCGGACTGAAGACACAGCCTCCTCCCGCCTAGGCCCAGTAATCCGAAGCAGAGTGCGCAAATGGATGCCGGTGCAGTGCTCCGGCATTTAGTCGCAGCTACTCGTCTTTTGGACCGGAACCTGAGGCGGCCTCCGCCTCAGGTTCCGGTCCAAAAAACCCTGTGTGAATTCACCCTAAGAATTCTGCTCCTATATTTCTAGCACACATAACAAGATGACTGAAGAGGATTGATCTTCCATCACGCACATAGTTGGCAAAAACTGGAAAAGTTTTCTAGGGACATTTTAGCTATTATTTGATTTGTTTTGCTGCACAATTCCATTGGAAAACATTTGCTTGAGTTACCCTTAAAGGAAATCTATATTGTCCCAGAGCTATGGAGCAATCTACATATTCTTGTGGATTCTGATAGTAATTGTTAGAAAAAGTATTTGTTATGGCACCTTGCTATATTTCTTAGGTTATCTGTATACAGGTTTCTAGAGGATTTTGTGAACATCTACACATGGGCGCACATACTAGATCATACAAGTGCCTGATAATAATTGATATGAGTGTAGTGCCATCTAGTGGTCATTTTGCATAATCATGAAAGAGGACCTGTCATCAGAAATACAAAATACTACTGTAAATGACACATATCATTTGATAGCCACTGTGCCATGGAAATGTATTATTTTTCCACTCGTTCTCTATGACCCCCAGAAGATTTACAAGAATAATTTACATCCAACCTCCCGGAGCCATATGGGTGGACGGATTTATGAAACAAAATTCTAAGTTGTTTAGGAGTACAATGGCAATCGAATGAAGTATGTAATGTAGTATCTGGTCCAGGTCCTCTTTAAACATTTCAGATCTACAATTTAATATCAAGGAATAGATTAATATATAACTATAGAATAATATTACCGGCCAAAATATAAAAAATACAACTATTAATTTAATATCAAAGCGTCAATGAAGTAGGCCACAATGACCAGTAAATATCTGAGTAAGAACATTACTTCTACTATACACAAATAAGCTGAAAATAAGAACATATACCGAATAAACCTTAAAATAAATGTCTCAAACATTTGGCACTTTTAACTTATTTTCCCGCTATGGTGTTTACAGCACAGGAAAAATATTTTTATAGATTTGTAGACCGGGCATTTTCGGACTCAGGGAAAACTAATATGTAAGTGTTTCACAGTATCTAAGTACTCTTATATGTGTTCTAGGGAAAGGGGGGTGATTTGAATTTTTAATACCTTTTATTTTTTTTATATTTCTATTTACTTTATTTATTTTTATTTTTAGCATTTATTAGACTCCCTTGGAGTCTTGAACCCCAGGGCGTCTCATGACTAATGCAATGCATTACAATGCTATTGCATTGCAAAAAAACGTAATTCCTTTTGCAGGCTACATAGAGTAGCCTGCGAAAGAAAATCATTACAGACAGGCCTGGGAGCCTTCACAAGGCTCTCGGTTGTCATGCCAATGTGACGTCGGCCCCGGAGCTTACTCCGGGTGCTGGTGATGACCAACAAAATGGTAGAATGTTCTATTGAGTCGCCAGAGGGGTTAATGCCTTCGATCAGTGCGGACAACGATCGCTGGCATTAGCGTCGGGAGTCCGATGTATAAAACATCAGACACCTGTGGCAGCCTCCTGACTCTCGAGTGGCCGCCATCTTTAAATACCCGAATGTACGGCAGATGTCGGGAAGGGGTTAAAGGAGCCATAATTGCACTTTTATATATCACAGACTAGTTATAAATGTGAGGTTCTTAGCGCACAGTTCACAAATTGTGCGAGCCCATCTGCCACGTCACGGCGACCTCATTCAGATGGGTCCCTACACTAAGACTTTATTGTATAATAAATGCTGGACTCTCCCTATAGACAAGACCCCAGAGATCAAGTTTGTATAGACTGCACTATAACAGTGAGTATATAGAAAAGTTATCTCCTGTCCTATATATAAAGTGTTAGTGTAGGGACCCATCGTAATAACGCCAATAAGTGGTCGATGGGATCAAAAATGCCATGTAAAGTATCTATGGTCTATGGGAGCAGCAACACAAAGCTCAGAACAAGGCTGTGGCGCTGCAACTGTCCAGATGCGACTCACCAGCACTCTTGCTATCCAACCTTGTTTTAGCATTTTTGGGGGTCCCTGACCATGTCCCCCACTTTTAGTGCCACCCTAGCCATCTGCTACTTACCTTCACTGCCCTTGAGGGGTTGGTGCTTCTTGGTTCGCCTGCCCTGGACTGTTCCCATCTCCTGCCACGGACCCTTCACGTGCTGCCCCACCATCTTGTGGATGCTGGAGCTCTCCTTTGTCTTTCCTCCATCCTTGCAGCACCCACAGCCAACTCTACCTTCCTCCTCACTATAGGAGCCGACAGCTGGGCTCTCTATATTGCAGCTCCTTCAGATAGCCTTGGGCTCTGTCTCAGCATAGCAGGCTGCTCCCGACTGAACCATCCTGTTGGCACCTGCTGCGCTCCATCAGGACAGAACTCAGTCTCCATCTTCTCCATTGTCTAGTGTAGCCAACCTCTCTGCTTCAGAGTAGACTACTACAGATTGTGGCTATGAGTTTAAGCTGAACCCCTGCCTACTCCTCCTGGCAGGAACCTTCTCCATATTAGCTTCCTCCAACTAACAATTTTCTTGGATCATTTCATTTTTATACTGCAGGCAGCCCTTCCCCTACCAGGGGTCTCCCTAACCTGCATAACCTATACTTTACATTGACTGTGATGCCTGGCTGCCTCTCATGGTGCCCACTAGTCCCCTCCAGTGTGCGACCATTGCACACCTAATGTCCTGTTAACTGCTCAACTCTCCGTCACGACTGCCTCGCTATCACTTATGGTTTACCAATAACCTACCGGCCGCCACACCAAATGTTTTTATGGCAATATGCCTACCAGGTCTTAGGAGTACATGAGGTTGCTGACTCCCTGGAAGAGAACAATACTTGCCTTGATGACCACGCACAGAGCCTTGAGGCCACTGATTTAAAATTGGAAGACCTGGAAAATAGTTCCAGAAGATCCAATATCAGGGTTAGAGGACAGCCAGAACCTGTAACCACACTCCAGGTGTCCATTACAGCTTTGTTCACTGTCCTACTGCCACAGGTTGATCCCACATTACTACGCATGGAACATATTCATCGCATTCCGGGGAGACCCAGAAACCCGAATGTGCCGAGGGACATTATCTTTAAACTATACTACCTGGAATTTCTGTGATCAACGACCTACCTCAGAATCTACAACTGCTACTAAGCATCAATACAGGTCTTTATAGACCTCACTCCAGCTCCATTGGACAGACGCAGAACCATGCGCCCTGTGACTTTGGCACTACAAAAGGCCCAATTCCATTGGGTCTTTCCCTTCTATGTGGCTTGCACTATCAACAACAAAGATTTCCTCATCCAATCTTTGAAGGAAGGCCTCCAAGTACTGCATCGAGAAGGACTACCTGTGGAACAACCAACCTCCTCTGATCTTCTACCTCAAAGATCTTCTTGCTCTTGACAGCTGAAGCGCAAGAGACTTCAGTTCCAGGCCCTGATCTCATTATACTACCTCTACTGGAAGTAAGTTACTGATTTGTACTTCTACCACTACTAATGTCTATACAGGCAATATTATCCATATTGTTATTGCTATTTACCAGGGCGGCAACTTCACTTCATAGTTCTCACGTTTTCCATTTTGCCTATTGTACTTATCTACCACTCCACATATGTCTTAGGGATTGGCCGTAGGCACTATAGGATTTGCTACATGCCCTTTAACCCTGGAGTGCTCGCCCCGATTCTGAGATTTTTATTATTGTTACAGTTTGTCCTTGTTCTTCTACCTACAGCACTATTTATACACTGGATATATCTGTGACCAGTTTAGTATTCTACCTGACCGTGCCCTTACCTGCCTGACCTGAGCCTTCCTTTACAAAAGCAAACTGTTTAGCTACCATTAACGTTTTCCTCATGTGTAAAATAATCTCGCACAATGTATGGGGATTTACGTCCCTCCAGAAGCGCAGAAAAGCTTTTCTCCAGTATGAGAATTTGAAACCCAACATATTGTGCATCTAAGGATTCCACTTCACCCCCACCTCCTATCCTAAATATTTTCACTCTCTCTATAACCTCATAGGCCATGTCCCTAATCAGTCTGATAGCAGAGGAGTCTTACTTAGGACCTCCATTCCCCTGCAGGTTGAACATATGATTATAGACGCTCAGGGTCATCACATTGTCCTCCAAGCAGGGGTGAACCTTCCCCTTTCGCCGCCCGAGCTAACTGCAGAAAGCCGCCCCCCCCCCCCTGCCGGGAGGAGGGGGCGGATCGGGGGCATGGCTGGGTGGATCGGGGGCGTGACCGAGTGAAGGGGGCGGGGCTTAGCCCCGTTCGCCGGCA
This sequence comes from Leptodactylus fuscus, assembly GCF_031893055.1. Classification (NCBI taxonomy): domain Eukaryota; kingdom Metazoa; phylum Chordata; class Amphibia; order Anura; family Leptodactylidae; genus Leptodactylus; species Leptodactylus fuscus. The sequence continues at coordinate 66,927,546 of NC_134265.1, forward strand.
GAGAGTAGGCCCGGAGACTGCCTGCTCTCTGCCTGAGCATGAGGGGAGGCTGCCGGAGCAGCGCTGCTCCAGTGGCCTCCCCAAACTACCGCTCGGTGATAAGCCAGTCCAGGACAGCGTGTCCTGGACTGGCTTAGGTTAGCAAAAATGCCGCCCTCCCTGAGGCCCTGGCATAGCGCCGCCTGAAGCGCTCGCTTCAGGTCGCCTCATGGGAGGTGCGGCACTGCTCTTTATGGCCACTATTTATGCCTGATCAACTCCTATGCTGCCACCGAACCCCCTGTAGCCTTCTTTCATGAGTTGTGTGCGTTGGTGGGACAATTAGAATCCTCAAAAGTAATCGGGTGTGGGGACTTTAATTTTACTGGTAATGCTACTCTTGATCGCTCCTACCTATTCAGACAAGCTTTCCTCCAAAGCTGAAAGTGAGATCCGCTCTTCTCACCATGTACCCTGTGCTTGGTCAGATCATGACCTATTAATGCCTGATACAGCTTTCCAATCTCCTGCTACTTCGTGCCCTAAGGGCTTGTTCACATCTGCGCCCAGGACTCCATACTTCAGGTTTCCGTTTCCTCCATAAAACAGAGCAGGAGACGGAAACCTGCAGGACTCTTTCTCACCCATTCATTTGAATGGGTGAGAAAGCTGTCCGGCCGTGAGCGGCGGTGAGCGTTTTGCGCTCTCCGCTGCGAAACCGGGTTTTTTAATCCGGACACAGAGTCGGATATGCAGTACTCTGTGTCCGGATTAAAAAATCCGGTTTCGCGGCGGAGAGCATAAAACGCTCACCACCGCTCACGGCCGGACCCGGTCTGTGCTTTCCGTCTTCTGGCATGCAGAAGACGGAAACCACAGAACGGAGACCCTGAACGCAGGTGTGAACCTAGCGTAACTTGTGTTTGAATGAATTCCTACTGACTGATCCTGGTATTCAGCAGTGGACTACGGAGGCCCTTAACCAGTTTTTCACTCTCAATCATTCTTCGGATACTGACCCAGCAATGCAGCCCATAAGGCTACCAGCCGGGGTCCCTCATAGCAGAAGCGTCTCGTCTTAAAGAAAGATCTAGGGTTCAGGCAGACCTGGAATACAAGCTTCTAAAACTCAAAACGGCTAAAGAGCTTCATCCTTCCAGATACTTAGTCAAATATACTGCCAGTATGAACCTCGACGCCAGTGATATTGGTGCCATTAGTTTTGGTACCAATATCACTGCACTGTCAGCAGAGCTAGTCCCATTACTGGGTGGAGAAGATGCCCCCCAGACACTGCGAGTCTAACAAATATGTGTAACATAAAAACATAATTTACACAATAGCTAATTTTCTGTCAACGCATTCCCGTTAATACAGCGGACACTACTTAATAACATCCAAGTACAAATGTCAATACAAATATATTTAGACATGTCTTACATATCTATACTGTATACAGAAATACTTAATTGGCATTACCTATAGACAAAGCGACATAAACAATTACATGTATTTTTATGTGTGCACAGTAAGTATATGTACGTATATCCATACCACGCACTCTTTTCATATACTATATATACAGAAACCTATTAAATAAGTAGATAATACGTACAGAAATGTCTATATATGTGTACATTGCATAACCTTACATATACTATATATACATATAGAAGAACATATTATAGAATATATATAGTTTATATATACTTACACACTATATATACATACAGTGCACAAACCTTTCAGATACTAAATATATAGATAAGTATTACAATAGGCCAATCCTTAATGAGGACCTTTCATGTCCTCGGGCACATACGGTTTTTTATACCGCTAGAAAGCCGACATCGGTGCCTCCCTACTAACAATACACAGGCTAAATAACCTATCATGGTCCAAAACTAAAAGCATTGATTGCTCAGGAAAAGTAGGGGCTAGGGAAAAAAATTCCAACTGTGTCTGAATCTGTGGAGCGATGCCCTACTAAATGATGTAAAGAGCTGGACTTCTTGGAGGTGGTGAAAGGTCCTTTTTAAAGATTCTGTGTGTGAGATGAGTCACGGCCATTAATGAATTCAATAGCGGCTGCGGCTCCTCTGTGATGGCGGGACCACCGCCGGTAATAGCTGTCCTAATACACCTAACACATACAGTACTTCTTACAGACATATCTAATCAAACATATGCATATTTACATACACACACAAAATACTCACATCTAACATATATTTTATACAAACATATATATGTATTCATACACATACACAGAGTGAACACACATAAACACAGAATCATTGAGAGACATATTACTTAGTATACGTACTGAGTATAAAGATATTTGCTACATACATACAAGATAACACAATTTACAGAGATATCTAATACATATAACTAATCTCGGTACTATTCCGTTATCGGGCCAGCAGCAGCGCAGTTCAGCACCAGCTTTCGGGACAGCAGTTCAGCAGCGGGAATTACAATGACATCCGAGGACTGCTGGCCCGATGCTTGTGCCCAGTAACCAGTACATCGATGACCCCCCTCCCCCATCCTTCTCCTCCTGCCAGTGCTGCCCCCCAGCTCTCCTTACATCTTCCCCGTACCCTCTCCCCGCCACACGACTAGGCCTCACCTCAGCGCTAGTACCGAGACCGAAAGGAAAGACACCGGGGCTCAATCCAGGCCCTGACAAGAAACACGCCGACTATAGGAACGGTGAGCTACAGCGAGCCGGAGGGACAAACTTTCTGCAGCGTCCGGCGGCTATCTAGTAGCATTCATTGCTCAAGATTTACGGTGAGGCCTATTACAGGGAGAGGGTACGGGGCAGATGTAAGAAGAGCTGGGGGGCAGCACTGGAAGGAAGAGGAGGATGAGGGCATCGATCGATGTACTGCCTACTACACACAAGCACGGCCTCTATCATCGGGCCAGCATCGGCTTAGTCATGTGGCGGGGAGAGGGTACGGGGTAGATGTAAGGAGAGCTGGGGGGCAGCACTGGAAGGAGGAGGAGATGGAGGGGGGGTCATTGATGTACTGGCTACTGGGCACAAGCATCGGGCCAGCAGTCCTCGGATGTCATTGTAATTCCCGCTGCTGAACTGAACTGCTGTCCCGAAAGCTGGTGCTGAAATGCGCTGCTGCTGGCCCGATAACGGAATAGTACCCTAATCTCAATAATCTATATAGTTATATACATATAATCTATCTATCTAATCTAAATAATCAACACATATTGAAAAAATGAAAAAGTAATGTAATAATAATATCTTTGTGATCTCAGTGGTTAGTCTCTGTTCACATTAGGTTTGAGACATCAGTATGACATACACGTCTGTAAATACTACTGACATAACCCCCTGGTGGGGTCTCCAGTGCATGTAGCTGTATACCTCATAGGTGTATATATCACCCATAGGACAGCATTGTATACACACATATAGTACAGTATACATGTCAGCTATATTCCTATAGAGTGAGAATAAGCGTGCTGTCTATATACCGGCTACAGGTTCTCACTTTATAACTATACGGAATAGCAGAGCTGACTGCGCTATTCTACCGACCCCCCAAAATAACCCAAACCTGAGGGGGATATTAATGAAGACGACTATATCACTGGCCATAGAGAATATTGGAGACATTAATGGAAATGTTTCTTATTGTTATAGAAATAATGGGGCAGAATAATGTACAGAGAGGCTCATGTGAACAGAGACTAATACTGGCCATGTAATAAGAGTCTCCCCATCCCCCGCAGTTATCTATAATACATGGAATACATGATAAGCTCTTCAGTATTCGGATTAGACCCCGTTGTTTTCTGAGCACATTGAGCAGAGCCGAGCCTGTCACCGTCCATCTCCTCCATCACTGAGCAGTAACTGACACCGGCACCAGCAACGCTTGTACTCAAATTCACATCCAGCAATCCTATTGGTTGGAAGTGGCTGCAGTTACCATGGTGACAGATGCAGCTGAGGATTTAACCCCTTAACTGCCAAACAATGTTTTAGTATTAAGGCTTCCTCTATGTTCCTACAGACATTGCTGTATGAGGCTTGTGTATTGCAGGATGAAGGATATATCACTTGCTGGTCAACTTGTATTAACTCTTTCCAGGGAGCAGAAAGTAAAACAACAATTCCAGCAATGATTTTGCATTTTGGATTTGTACTTTTCACCTTGCTTTATAACTAATAGGTTAATTTTATTCAATGGATCAGTACAGTAATGTTAATAGAAAATATATATATAGCAATATATTTCCCTTCCACCAGCTGATGTATATTTTTATAGAGCGTCAAAGTTTTTGAAGTCTATCAGGTCTAGTATACGTTAAAGTGGTGACCTAGAATGTTCCTCGGCCAGATACCCCCTGCTCAAATCCATGAACTCCAAGTACCATCTAAACTGAGATTATGCTGTTCATTGCTCTGGACATTAAAGGCATTTTCCAGCCTTATAATATTGATAACCTATACTTTAGATAGGTCATTAATCCATCAGCATGGGGTCTGACATCTAGGTCATCCACTGATCAGCTGTTTGTAGAGTCAGCCGCTCAGATGAGCATTGTGGCCTCTTCACTAACACCAAGTACAGCACCGTACATTATACAGCGGCCATGCTTGGGGACTGAGCTGCAAACAAGCTGTGTGACTGATGTCACATGGTCTGTGAAGCGTCATATTACTTCAAGCAGAAGATAAGAGGGGGTTCCAGATGTTGGACCCCACTAATCATCAATTGATAACCTATCCAAAGGACAGATCATCAGTCTTATAAGCCTGAAACAACTTTTAATGTGCAGCAAGATGAGCTAAGCTTTGGTGATACTTTGGTGGTACCTGGCTTAGACATTAGACAGCTCTCTACTCCACCGTTGTCTTCAACATTATCTACATCTCTACAAAGGGACTACAACATGGCCGCCTACCTGGAGAGAATACGCCACCCCAAGCACAGACAGACCCTGGGCCCACAACCTAGAGATAGAGACGGGGCGATACAGGCAGACGTACAAGCCACGGGAGAACAGACTGTGCCAGCACTGTAACCAGGGGGCCCTAGAAGACGAGACCCACTTCCTGCTACACTGCACCAAATACTCAGCTGTGAGGGCCGTCTACTACCAAAGACTCTCTGCCCACATCCCAGATTTCATATCTGCAGATGAGAAGAGGAAACTCTACATTCTACTGGGAGAAGAAGAGGCAACTGTGGAGATCGCTGCCCAATATGTGTCCAGCTGTCACCAAACAAGAGGAAGATGAGACTCCACGGACTGTTATATTTATCCCAATACACCCGCCTCACCCCACTCCAACCCCACCTCCAATCCCACCTCCCCATATAGCGGTCACCAACTAAGAGGAAGATGAGACTCCATGGACTGTTATAACCCAAACCACCGCCCCCCACACACACACACCCCCATACCCACCACTCACCCACCCGAATCCAACTCCCCCCCCCACACCCACTTTACTAGCTTTGGCAATGCCAAATACCTATTCGGACGTGCCAATAAAGATTTTTTGATTTGACTTGATTTGAGTTGAAATCAGCACAGCAAATAGCAGCTGAAATCCAGGACAGACCCATTTGAACTGAGATGGCAGGATTCCCCCCTACTGCCATAGTCATACCTCCCAACTTTCAAAGGACTGAAAGAGGAACAGAATGTGCACTGTGGCACAATTTGACTCTGCCCATCCCCATCAATTTCTTTTTGTGCCCCCACACAGAATACTGTCCCTATAGTCACCCTGACATTGTATGCTCCCCACAGTATAAAGTCCCCTTCCAGTTGTCCCCATAGAATAAACTCCCTTTCCTGGTGTACCCACAGTATAATGTCCCCCTCTAGTTACCCCAACAGTATAACGTCATCTTCGATTGCTCCCACATTTTAATGCCCTCTTCACCTGCCTGCAGTTTAATGTCACCTTCCAGCTGTCTCCACAGTTTAATATCCCCCTCCAGCTGCCCCAACAGTATAATGTCCCCCTTCATCTGCCCACAGAGATAATGACCCCCTCCAGTTGCCCCCACAGTATTATGTCTCCCTACTGGTTCCCCCATAGTGTCATATCAAAACAAAACCACTAATACTCATCTTGCCCCAATTCCCTGCTGTACTTCTGTCTCTGGTCCCGGAGCCTTCAAGAAGATGCAGGTGTGATGTAAGTGATGTCACTACATTGCACCTACTACTTTTGGAGCAGAGACATAGGCCAAATGGTGAAACAGGGAGTGAACAGCCCCTACCTCACCTTTGTATTCAAGGCAGATGAAGTTTCACATTTATATACAGGTTTTGACAGTAGGTGGCAGTACAACAGAACAGACTACAACAGGATGATCAATGTTACAGTGTGAAGTTGCACGTAGTATGGAATAATTAGGAGTATGGGGTCAGCAGTGGCAGGCACACAGTAGTGTACAGCAATAGTAGAGAAGAATTACAGGGTGGTAAAGGTGTAAAGTCAGCTGTGGTATGGAATTAGCAGCAGGGGTTGTACTCATTGCACTGAACAATGCACAGTGAAGAGTATTAGTCAGTTGTTGTTTTTTTTATTTTTTTGAGTGGTAGGAGAGGGACTTTAAACTGGGGACAACTGCAGAGGGAATGAAATCCTTTCCTTGCCGTCATGATGATAACAAGATCATCATGATAGCTCTTACAGATCCAGAGTGATCTGCTGGTGAAAACAATGTTAGGCATTGAGATCCCAATACAGATCTCAATTTCCAACACTGTTGGAAGAGTTATCATGATGATTTTGGTATCATTTTAAAGTTGAGATCATCTTCATAGCCCTAAGTGATCCTGAGATAAGGGGCTCTAAAGTATTCTCACCCCATCAGCCTCAGGCAGCATCTTAGAGCTGTGTGAAGGAGGGAGAAGGAGCAGAGCTGCAGACAACTATGAGAACTCATCATTGTCTGTGCATAACCTATGTGTGACCTCAGGGGGAGGGGTAGTGAGGACTTCTGTCCATGCTATTACCTCTCCTATCAATGAGAGAGTATACTGTACTTTTGTCTCTGATTGTCACATAGTGGGATAATGTAATACCCCTCTGAGCCTAATCACAGGGGTACTCTTATGTAATACCTCTCTGAACCTTACCTGGAAGTTTATTGTCGCTGTCACCCAGACATTTATCATCATTGATCTTATACCTGATACCTGATCTTTATAGAGTAAAATACGTTTACCATGATTTCCATTACAGGCTAAAATGACTAAGTGGTTTCAGCTGTGACCAGGCCCCTACACCAGTGGTGCCCCTCACCACATATTGTATGCTAAACCAGTTTTACCAGCAGCCTGTACCTGCATCAACAGCGTGACCCTCAGAGAAACCCACACACTCATTCATGGAGGTTGATGTGATTAGGTAAGTTTATGTCAGGAAAGGGGAGATATTTTGAGAAGTAACTCTTCATTAACGTACTTGGCCTGGGCCTCCCTGAAATCAATATAATGCTCTGTCCTCTGAGATAGAGGAGGAGGATGAGCAGGGTCCCATCTCTTCTCATTTAATGATTGTTTCCGCCACGTCTGCTGTCCATTATTACATTGTTACAGTTCAGAATTTAAGACATTAATGATGTGTATAGGTAAAAGGTTGATTCAATACTTTTGTTATCTTCCGGTTTCTAATCCATGGAGATTGGAGAGCCCAGAGGAGTCCCCATTAGAGATGGACAAATCGGTTCACTACAAACTGGATCCAACCCACATACACAAAATTGCTTAGTTTTTAACAAAATAGCCAGCAACCATATGTGGGCTGATGGCAATTTAAGGAATTCCAGAACCCACCACAGGCTTGATTGGCAGATCAGCTGTCATCACAAGCACACAAAAACCCTAACAGTGCCAACATAGAATGACAAGAGTCCAGGAGCAGGTAATCATGAGCGAATACACCTCCTGCGCTGTACAATGTGACCACAGGATGGCGCAGGAGAACGAACAGGTGAGAACGTAACAGTACCCCCCCCCCCCCCAGCTGAACTAGGCTTTGAGGGGTTACAATCATGGAACAGGCTAATGAGGTGCAGAGCATGAAGGTCTTTGTCAGAGACCCACGTCCACTCCACATGGCGATAACCCTTCCAGTGTATGAGGTATTGGATAGAATTCTGTACCAAATAAGAATTCAATATTTTATCCACCTCATACTCATAGAGTTCCCCCTGAAACACAACAGGCACTTTGCCAAGCATTTCCAATACTTTTGGGCTTTATGATTAGAGGGTTGTTCCCAACCTTTAGTAGCTGAGAACATCTCCTCACTGACACAATCTACCGTATTTTTGGACTATAAGACGCACTTTTTTTCCTCCAAATATGGGAGGAAAATGGGGGTGCATCTTATAGTCCGAATGCAGCAGGTGAGTCACTGTGTGCTGCGCTGCTGTGAGGATGACGAGGCAAGTTCACGAGTAGATGGATACTACTGTACATTGACTTGTCTATGTACAGTAATATCTATCTACTCGTGAACTTCACTCAACTTACCTGCTGCCGCTGCCCTCCACTGGTCCGGTCCTCTGTCCTTCGTGTGGCTTCAGAGCACCCTGCGCCCCGCCCCCTCCTCCCTAGACTAGTATTATAGAGAAGGCGGGGCTTAGGAGAGTGTGGGCAGGTACTGGGAGAGGCAACGCCCCCGCCCACGCTCTCCAGCCGCACCAAGCGCCGCCTACTCCCTACATCTCTACAATACTAGTCTAGGGAGGCGGGGGGTGGGGCGCAGGGCACTCTGAAGACATGTGAAGGATAGAGGACCGGACTGGGTGGGTGGGGGTCTTAAAGATGCCATAGCTATCAAGTCTCCGCTGTACTGGAGACCCGATAGCTATGGCAATCGCTCTGCAACAGCAGCCGACCTGTTACTGTGCCACACGGGAGCCTCCCCTGACCAGCCTCAATAGTAATATTGAGCATCTCCCATAGACTGCAATACAATTGTATTGCAGTCTATGGGACTTGCAATCAAAGGATTGCAAGTTCCAAATTTATATATATATATATATATATTATATATATATATATATATATGTATACTGTATATATATATATATATATATATATATATATATATATATATATATATAGTTCAAATCACCCCCATATCCCTAGAATACATTTAAAACAAAAACATTACTGTTGAAACACATACACATTTGGTATCCCTGTGTCCGAAAACCCCTGGTTCAATTTACATTGGTGAAATATTATTGTGTTATTAAATATTTTACAAATTTTTTGTTGCTTCAAAAATTTTTTCCCTATTTTCTTCCTCTAAAACCTTATGCGTGCGTCTTATAGTCCGAAAAATACGGTAATCTCAGTGTGGTTTAGCTAAGCATAAATAGATCCAAGGGATTTTAAAAAAAAACTATCAAAGTTTGACCACTCCTTTGTTCAAGGAGGGAGTTTAAGGGCCGAAGCTTGTGGATCCCCCTGTAGGAGAGATATAACCACCTCACCATTTGGGCCATAGATACATGTGGATTATTACGAAAATAAAGACAACAAGACTTCCGGAATGTCTCATATTTTTCTCGGTCCTCCGAGAAACAATCCAGGAGTAACACCTTAACCCTGGGAAGAGAACAAACAGCAGGGGATGTCACAGCAGCACTAATTTAGTTCTGAGTAAGAGTCTGCACCTGGTTTGCCAACTCAGCTATTGGGCCTGCCAAACCCTCCACCTGGGCTGCAAGGTCCTGAATAGTATCCATGACAATCCAGAGGAAAAAATGGCAGAAGGTTATGGGCTGACTATTCTGTTAGAGAGTTGCCTGTTGAGCAATTCCTCCATGGCTACTACTGAAACCTGGAAGAAAGTGAATAACAAAGACAGTGATTCCTAAACTAGATCCAGCCCCTGTCCCTACCTACTTGCCTCAACTACCCTAGGCAGTAGAGGACAACTGGGTGGCAGTCCCTTCTCTAGATAAGTGTTACACAGATCAGGACAAGACAACATAACATGGAAGAGGAGTTAGCAAGCCAATATTAAACCAGAGAGACAAAACAGTACCAAATCACAATCCAAAAGAGAAGTCAAAAGCCAAAAAGCAGAGGTCAGTAAATACAATACAAAAGCAAGGACAACTGCTTAGCAAGGTCAAAGAAACAAAAGCCAGAAACCATGTGTGGGCTAATGACAGTTTAAGGAAGTCCAGAACCCGCCCCAGGCTTGATTGGCAGATCAGCTGTCAATCATAAACACACAAAATTTCACCCTAACAGTGCCAACACAGAATGACAAGAGTCCGGGAGCAGGTAATCATGAGTAGACACGCCTCCTGCGCCATTCAAAGCAGCCAGAGGACGGTGCGGGAGTACAAACGGGTGAGGACGTAACAAAGCCCTCACACAGATGTCAACAGGATGTCAACAGGAAAATAAAAAGTTATGAATTTTAGAAGGTAGAGAAGAAAATATGAAAAAAGTCACCGAGAATTAACGTATAAACTATCCTGCATCCTTAAGCGGTAAAAAAGGAAGAAACAGGTTAGAATATTCTTTCATTAACATGTCATTGCACGTTGACATATTGCATTAACAGGTTCAAACTAGGTTATTATGATGCATCTGTATCACTGTCAGGGGTGAGCTATATTAGGGCATAGGAATCACAGGATACACCTTAGAGGACGGTGCAGGAATACAAGCGGGTGAGGACAAACGGTAACAAAACCTTCACACAGATATGTTGACTGGAAAATAAAAAGTTATGAATTTTGGAAGGTGGGGAAGAAAAATATGAAAAAAGTCAGAGAATTAACGTATAAACTGTCCTGCATCCATAAGGGGTTAAAAAAGGAAGAAACAGGTTAGGATATTCTTTCTTTTAACATGCCATAGCACGTTAACATATTGCACAGGTTCAAACTAGGTTATTACGATGCATCTGTATCACTGTCAGGGATGAGCTATATTAATGTATAGGAATCACAACATACACCTTAAGTGCTTTTAGCAATCAGTGATTTGTGTGTTATTCTCCGTAACTGCAAGATATAGCGTTCAAGGTTTCACATCACAATGCCATATCATAGGGTGAGTAACAGCACGACATTAGAAATGCAGATCAGTATACAACGTTTCGGTCAGACCTTGACCTTCATCTAGCTTGATCTATGTAACTATGTATCTATGTAACACATAGAAAATAATATAAATGAAACATGTACAGTATATGTCAAGGATAATATTGCATATGAGCAAGATACCCAAGTCAAATGATATTAATGTAGTAATGTGTATTATGGATACACCTGTAGTTTTCCATTAGAAGTGATGTTAGTACAATTAGTGATAAATGTAGGTGACTGGTAGCAGAGTGAGATAACACCTGTAGAGCGGTGACACACGATGTACCTGGATGCTGTTTTAGCCACATTTAATTCCTAGCTGTGCAGTAATAGCAAAACCACAGCCAGCAATTAAAGGGGTTGTCCAAGTAAAGTTGGACAACTCCTTTAACTTTTAAATCAGCAGAAAAAAAAAAAATGTAAAAATTCATATGCAATTGTCCCAAATTCTCCAGTGTCCCCTCAGCGCAGTCCGGACCTTCTGCTGAATGGGTCTCTTCCGGAGTTCTGCTCAAGCAGCTGACTGGCCTCAGCGGAACTCCGGAAGAGACCAGTGATGTCACAGGTAGTGAGGCCATCACCGGCTTCTTACTGCCATGTGTTACATGTGTACTACACAACAATCACTTCTTTACAATTAATAGAACTCTTCATCCAGCAAGCATGAAGCTTAAAGATGACCTTTCATGTCCTCGGGCACATGCGGTTTTATATACTGCTAGAAAGCTGACAGTGCCCTGAATTCAGCACTCTGTTGGCTTTCCTGTTATGTCCCCCGAGGCAAGAGACATTGGTGCAATTACCAATAGCCCTTTACTGTGACAAGGGCATTCCTGACAGTCTAGCTGGGCTGTGAGGAATGTCCCTCCTGACAGTACAGTCTGTATCGTCAGAGGAAGAGTTCCTTACCACCCATTCTGACCCTGAGCGGTGAGGAATGCCCCCCCAATACTAATCTATGGAAAGGTGGGGGGGGAAGGTTCCTCACCGCTCAGTGTGATGGCTGGGCGGTATGGAACACTCCCTCTGACAGTATAGCACAACGGACAGTACTGTCAGGAGAGGTGCTCCCAGCTAGACAGTCAGGAATGCCCTTCTGACGGTGAAAAGCTATCAGTAATTGTACCAATATCTTTTTCCCCAGAGTACATAACAGGAAAACTGACAGTGCATTGAATTCAGCGGTATATAAAACTGCATGTGTCCAAGGACATGAAAGGCCCTCTTTAATTGACAAACTGTAAGGAGAGATCTACTTTGGCCTAGTCTCCAATACCACAATGTCTACTAGTAAGTGGAAGTGCATTGGCCGCCATTAGCTCTACATGCACAGAGAGTCAGGTGGGCTCCTGAAGCCCCTTAGTGTTAAGCTGGAGAAGTTTTATCTATGATTCATTATGTGGTTGCTACAGAGCAAATGAACTAACTACAGATGGACTAACATCTCAAAATTTGTTGTGGGTTCGGGAATAAAATTTCAGTTGCATATGTTCGGTATGTATCAAACCTTAAAATTGGGCAACCCCTTTAACTTTTAAATAAGCCAGGGGCAGTGAAAGAAAAAGCATACTCACCTGTCCCTGATGCTCCGATGTTCTCCCGGCTCGTCCCAGTCACGTGACTGATGAGGCCAGTCAGTGGCTTCAGTGGAACCCCGGATCATCGAGAACAGGTAAGTATGAATTTTGTTTACATTTTTTTTCAATGCCTCGGCTGATTTAAAAGTTAAAAGGGTTGAGGATTTTTTCCTGGACAACCCCTTAAAATGGCCTTAACGCATAGTCATAGCTCCTAACCATCCTGGATTCAGCAGGACAGTCTTGGATTCTGGGTGCTGTCTTGGTTGACAGGAGGAATTTCTTGGCTTTAGAGCTACATACAATAGTGAAGCAGGGAGCTGTCAATGATGAACAAAAGTTTTTAAAAATGTGATTAAAAAAAAAAAAAAATGGGAGCAGCATGGTGGCTCAGTGGTTAGTGCTGCAGCCTTGCAGTGCTGGAGTCCTGAGTTTGAATCCCACCAGAAACAACATCTGCAAGGAGTTTGTATGTTCTTCCTATGTTTGCATGGATTTCCTCCCATTCTACAAAGACATACTGCCCTATAAGGGGCTCACAATCTATATAATATAAAACCCCCAAAACACATCCTTTCAACATATAGAAAAAAAGACAAATTATATTGCTGTGTCCAGATATGTCAGAACTATTAAAATATAAACATTTATCCTGTACTATAAATGCTGTCATTAAAAAAATGCCCATTCAACATTTTTTGGGCAACTCATAATGGAATTAAAAAGCTGTATGTTCCCTAACAACAGAGTGGTGATGCAAAGCTATTTATATTTTTTTTACCATTTTTTTTTTTATTTTTTAAATTTTTTAAAGTAATTTTTGTTAGGGTATGTTCACACAGGGTTTTTTGGTCAGGATTTTGAGGCAGTATCCGCCTCAAAATCCTGACCAAAAAGACATCCCCTATTGAAACCAATAGGAGCCGGTCAGGTCTTTTTTCCAGGAGCAGTTTGTTCCGACTCATGGGAAAAAGAAGCGAGATGCTCATTCTTTCAGGCGGATTCACCTCCGCCTCAGGTTCCGGTCCAAAAATCCCCGTAACACTGGGTAAATGCTAGCTTATTTTGTAGAGTAAAATTACACTTGTAAATTTTGCTATCCCATTGACTTCAATGATATTTTTTTACACATGTAAAAATACGCCTGTAAAAATACGCCTGTAAAAATACGCCTGTAAAATGTCATTGAAGTCAATGGGAGTCTTATTTTTGCACGTGTATTTTTACACGTGTATTTTGCAAAAATACATGCACGTTTACTCAGTGTGAATGCACTCTAAGGGTGCATTCACACTGAGTAAACGCTAGCTTATTTTGTAGAGTAAAATTACACTTGTAAATTTTGCTATCCCATTGACTTCAATGATATTTTTTTACAAGTGTAAAAATACGCCTGTAAAAAATACGCCTGTAAAAAATACGCCTGTAAAAATACGCCTGTAAAATGTCATTGAAGTCAATGGGATAGCAAAATTTACAAGTGTAATTTACACTTACTCTACAAAATAAGCTAGCGTTTACTCAGTGTGAATGCACCCTAAGGGTGCATTCACACTGAGTAAACGCTAGCTTATTTTGTAGAGTAAAATTACACTTGTAAATTTTGCTATCCCATTGACTTCAATGATATTTTTTTACAAGTGTAAAAATACGCCTGTAAAAAATACGCCTGTAAAAAATATGCCTGTAAAAATACGCCTGTAAAATGTCATTGAAGTCAATGGGATAGCAAAATTTACAAGTGTAATTTTACTCTACAAAATAAGCTAGCGTTTACTCAGTGTGAATGCACCCTAAGAGAGTGAAAAGCTGTTGAAAGAAATATGGTATTTCAACATTTTTTACCAACCGATTCTAATTGTAGATCTTCACCAAGCAAAGTTATTCCCAGATTCTACATTTCTGTCCATGAACGTGTTTTATTCATGACAATACAAACGTACTTTGAGTTTAATGCGCTCTTGAAGATTTTCTTCTAAAGGGACATTGACATTATATCTACTAATACACATTTCTATTGGCAGAGCTGGAATGTGTTAATACAAAGTGAAGTTACCGTAAACTGCATACAGTATGAAAAAGCCATCAGCAGGGAAGGGTAATCCGTGACTACATACAGGGGTAAAGCATTACAGCTATGCACTGTTGAAAACATTTCTGTATATTGCCAAGAAGCAAAGCAAACATCCATATCTCATTGGCTAAAAATAAAACCCTTCCTTTAAGCCGCCTTTCAGGAGGTCTCTGCATAATATATGACTAATGCATCTCTATGTGGATTACTGTACAAAACATTCTAATAGAGCTTCACCGGGACACTACAACCCTGAGACAGTGCTCCTCTACAGTCTGACTGCAAGGTAAGGAAGGAAGCTTTTACTAAAAGCAAAAGAGAATTGAGTAAATACATACACAGAGATAGTTACTGAGTATCTTACAAATGGTAAGCGTAGTAGAACTGAGTTTTGTGATTGAATACACAGCTTGTTGTCTGTGGTATGACAGGGCTGCAGATAGGATACTGTGCCGTCACAATGCAGAAATAGTGAATTGACAAGTTCAGCTCTGCTAAATCTTTAATATGTGGAGGGTGTGTTTCCATGTTCAGGTTTTTTATGCAGTCAATGAAACCAGAAATCAAGAATGGGATAAAAAAAAGAGGAGATACATCATCTCTTCCATCTCTCTTTATGACACACACTTGGTTTTGGCTGAATTAGTTTTTATCCATGGATAAGTTTTTATCCACATCAGTTTCCTGTAGATTACCGATGTGTAATATCAGTTTAGGACTCAAAATACTAAAAGCAGAGCTACCAACCAGGCAGTGATGTAACTAGAAGCTCCAGGGCCCCATTGCAAAATCTGTAATGGGATCTCCACTTACCATGTACTGAGAGACCAACAGGCCCCCGCAGGCAACAGGGCCTAGTTGCATTTGCTACCTCTGCACCCCTATAGCTATACTGGTGCAGCCAGGACAAAAACTTGGATACCAAACCACATGTACCTAGGTTGTGCACCCACAAATAACGCTGGGTTCACACTAGTGTTCAGCAGTCTGTTCTCAAGTTTCCGTCTTCTGCATGCAGAAGACGGAAACCGGTCATGCCGAGTCCGGCCGTGAGCGCTGGTGAGCGTTCTATGCTCTCCGCGGCGAAACTGTTTTCTTTAAACTAGACACAGAGTACTGCATGTCCGACTCTATGTCCATTTTTGCCGCGGAGAGCATAAAACGCATACCAGCGCTCATGGCCGGACACCTTTCAAACCCATTCAAATCAATGGGTTTGAAAGAGTCCTGCAGCTTTCCGTCTCCTGCTCTGTTTTGTGCAGGAAACGGAAACCTGCAAAACGGAGTCCCAGGCGCAGATGTGAACGAGCCCTAAGCAGGGTAGAGAGCAGTCCATGATATAACAAACAGGTTCCTATTTTTAAAAAAATCTATGCAATATTACTTTTTATTTTGCAATGGCTCTCTGGAAGCTGCATAATACTCCAACAGTTGCCAAAGGCCATTCTTTTGACCTGTCAGGTGAATGCATGCTTATTGAAATGTCTACGTATATGTTTTCACCATAAACATAGAGCTAAGATGCACTGAGCTTTATATACAATACAGTATCCTAGAAGACAGCCTGGGCTTTGCCACCTTTTCATTGCATGAGTGACATGTAGTACAGACATTGGGCACTGGGCAGTCTGTGTTGCATTATCATGATAAGTATTTGCTAAGTTATAACAGCAAAACTGTTATTGGGGTAGACATTAAGGTCCCTTTTACATGCCCATATTTGGCCTAAAAGAACTGTACATTTGTCATTTCCTGGCCTGACTTCAGATCCGAACTCAAAGAGGTTGTGAAACTATGAACACTTGTCCGCTGGACAAGGTGATAAGTGTCGCCTTGTCTGTTTGCCAGATCACCCCGCTATTAGGAAAGTGGGAGACAGAAACTCTCCCAAAATCCTCCTTGTGAATGGAGTGCTTGTGTGACTAGCGCATGCAGAGCACTTGCATAACCGTGCTCCATTCACTTCTGTGGGGCTGCTGGGACTGTAATTGCCGGCATCACCTACAGCCTCAAATGGATGGAGCGTCGGATTCCATTCACAAGGAGGCTGTGGGGGACTTTAAATCTCCCATTCTTTTGATTACCGGGGGACCTGGCTTTTGGGTTCCGAGCGATCTGTGGATAAGTGATAACTCTCCATATTGGCACAACCCCTTTAGGGCTAAGGGTCCATTCACATGGAGTAACGTGCCGCGTGACCTGGCACGTATACGGTGTGTGAGACTTTGCACGCCGTAAAAGTTCCCATTGATTAAAAATCACGGCCGCAAAATAACGCGGCGTATACGATCCAGGCTCCCATTGAAATCAATGGGAGCTTTTACGGCGCGCAAAGTCTCACACGCCGTATACGTGCCAGGTCATGCGGCACGTTACTCTGTATGAATGGACCTTAAGGCTGCACATAGCAGGCCGCAGCAAAAAAGCACCATGGAAAACCCACGGCAGCATCGCAAAGCAGTTTTTCCTGTATAGCTTTTTACAGAAAGTCCAGAGGTTTCCTCTGACGGTTTTGGAAATCACAGGATGTCTACTGTATTTTTCCACAAGGTGAGGATGCGATCCCATCCACCTTGCAGTGACTGTAAAACACCGCATTTTTTTAAAATACGGACATGAATTTATCAGTCCAAGTACGGCTATGTGAAATGATTAATAGTATCAATATAATTGTGGTTGAACCTTAAGTTGGAATAGAAATAATCTACACAAAGTCCATGCACTAGTTGACATGACAGCACTGAATGTACATAGCCCACTGACCTGTAGAGTCTAAGGGATTAAAATTGTTTTTCTACATTTACAGTAATCTTATTGACCCAGTTTAAGCTGGTATATGTAAAATTAGAGCAATAATACTGCTACAATACTTTCACCTTTCAGAATCTATAGCCATGACAAGTAAATATTTAGGCAGGGAAGTATTTGTGCCATGAGTCACACACTTATCTGACAATGTAGATATTCTTCACCTGTAACCTGCCTGTCCACACCCTCACCTTTCTATAAAACCGTGTACAGATTCTTTGTATCTTTAGGGTGATGGGCAGAAAAAGTAAAGGATTTAACAAATACCGCTGCAAGTCTAAGAAAAAATATCCTTGTACCGTGTTAGCCAGTGGATATGAAATGAAATAAATTTTTTGAGAGAAGTCCTCAGTAGTTGATACCTTTTTTAATGGCTAACTTAAAAAGTTTTTTGATGACATATCGAGCTTTCGAGACTATAGAGGCCTCTTCATCAGGATGGTATAGCACAATTTCTGAAGTTAGGCATATATATATATATATATATATATATATATATATATATATACAGAGGAGTTGCAAGTCTGTCATACTGCATTGAATAAAGACGACCATGTGCATATTGTGAGACGTCCGAACAAGCCTTACTGATTTAGGATAAGGCCGCACGTAGTGAAACTAAGTTAAAAAATTCATTTGCCTCTGTGTTTTTAATTCCCCTTTTAAATCTATAGGGAAACTCAATTCCACAGCAAAATGTGGATAGGATGAAACTTCATTCACTTTATTGGTACTTTCAGGCTAAGCCCTCGTTCACATCAGCATTTGGATTCCGTCCGTGGGGGGTTCAACTTGGACACCCCCCCCCCGAACGGAATACCAAACACAAGTGCAAGCACTGTACTGTAAAAGCACATGGACCCGATAGACTATAATGGGGTCCATGTGCTTGCCGTGAGAGCTTCGCAGGGATCTTGCAGACAGGAAAGTACTACACCATCTACTTTCCTGTCCGCATGATTCATGGGGGCAGCGTGTGGCAAGCACACAGAACCCATTATAGTCTATGGGGTCTGTGTACTTTTACAGCACAGTGCTTGCAATTGTGTTTGTATTCCGTTCAGGGGGTCCATCCCTAGGACGGAATCCAACCGCTGATGTGAACAAGGGGTAAGGCCCTACATAGCAGGCCGCAGCCAAAAGCCGCTGCAGAAACGACTGTGGTAGAATCACATCGCAATTTTCATAGAACAAGTTTTCCTCTGCAGGCTATCTGCTTCTGTTATACCTATACATAAACCACCGGCGTTTCTGCAACGATTTTTGAAATCGCAGCATGTCCGCTGTAGATATTTTTCTGTAATGTGTGGATGGGATTTAGCTAGAATCCCATCCATTTTATAGGAACTGTAAAACAGTGCGTTTTTTTGCTGCTGCAGCAAAATCGCAGCGTTTACAGTACGTGGGGCCAGTGGCGTAACTACCGCCATAGCAGCAGAGGCAGCTGCCACAGGGCCTGGGACATTAGGGGCCTGGTGACAGCCGCTACCGCTGCTATCATTATACTCGGGGGTCTTTTCGGACCCCGAGTATAATGATCGGCGGACCGGGAGAGGTATGAAACATAAAAAACACTGTTACTTACCTCTCCACAATCCTGGCCAGGTCTCCTTCCTAGTTGTCTGACGTCTCTGACGTCACATGCACCTGCGTCCTGGGTCATGTGACGTCCGACGTCATTGAAGAAGGACGGCAGAGGAGGCCGACAGCGTAGCAGTCAGGGGACAGATAAGAAACAGTAGTTTTTTATGTTTTTATTCCCCCGGGTCTCTGATTATTATACTCTGTGGTCTGAAAAGACCCCAGAGTATAATAATTGTTTATGGGTGTCCACAGTGGGGATAATACTGTGTGGAGGAGCCACTATGCAGCATAATACTGTGTGCAGGGGCCACTATGGGGTATAGTACTGTGTGCAGAGGCCACTAAGGGGGATAATACTGTGTGCAGGGGCCATTATGGGGGATAATACTGTGTGCAGGGGCCACTATGGGGGATAATACTGTGTGCAGGGGCCACTATGGGGGATAATACTGTGTGCAGGGGCCATTATGGGGGATAATACTGTGTGCAGGGGCCACTATGGGGGATAATACTGTGTGCAGGGGCAACTATGGGGGATAATACTGTGTGCAGGAGCCACTATGGGGGATAATACTGTGTGCAGGGGCCACTATGGGGGATAATACTGTGTGCAGGAGCCACTATTGGGGATAATACTGTGTGCAGGGGCCACTAAGGGACATAATACTGTGTGCAGAGGCCACTATTGGGGATAATACTGTGTGCAGGGGCCACTATGGGACATAATACTGTGTGCAGGAGCCACTATTGGGGATAATACTGTGTGCAGGGGCCACTAAGGGACATAATACTGTGTGCAGGGGCCACTATTGGGGATAATACTGTGTGCAGGGGCCTCTATTGGGGATAATACTGTGTGCAGGGGCCTCTATTGGGGATAATACTGTGTGCAGGGGCCACTAAGGGACATAATACTGTGTGCAGGGGCCACTATGGGGGATAATACTGTGTGAAGGGGCCACTATGGGGCATAATAGAACGCGCAGGAATGAGTAGGAGGGGGTCAGTCGAGGTCTTCGGTGTCAGTCGGGGGGGGGGGGCATGTCAAAAGTTCGCCACAGGGCCCCGCCATTTCTAGTTACGCCACTGCGTGGGGCCCAGCCTAAAGTGTAGCACTTTTTCCGCAGCAAGCAAAAAAGCTGTGTTTCCACAATGTGGCATCTTAGCCTACAACTGGAATCAAACAGTTTTTTTTTTTTTTTTGCAGTTTTTGTGTCAGTGTTCTGAGCCAAACACTCAGTAATGGATTCAAAAAGAAGAAAGGGTATAAATGAATAGCTGCTATCATTCATCTCATATTTATTCATCTATGTGTTTGGCTAGAAAAAAAATACATGTGAGATTCCAGCCTCAGGCTAAGGGAGCGTTCACACTAACAAAAAAAAAGTTGATCTGCTTTTCACAGACAAGCATATGAACCACATTATCCATAAATGAGCAGGGTGGAGTGCTGTCCTCGAAAACCATGCTGGTTTTGGAAATCGCGGTGTGTCCGCACCGCGGTTTTTACCATAAAGTGGGCATGAGATTCGCTTGAATCCCATCCACTTTGCACTTACTGTAAGTACTTACTGTACAAAATCGCTGCGTTTCCGGCCCGTGGGGCCCCGGCCTAAAACCCACTTGTGATGTCACAGCAGTTGCCCAAATAAAACAGAGCAGCTTCTTTACCTAAAACCCACTTTTGATGTCATAGTAACATACCCAACTGATACACGGTTGGAATATCACAACTGCCTACTTCACTAAAACCTCCCTGTAATGTCAGACTAGGGGCCATTAGTAAAATTCATTCTTTCTGATAGCCCAATGTACAGCTACATGTAGATATAATCTGTTTGCAAATTCCTAAAGCTCTGCCTACTTAGATTTTAAATAAGGTGTATATTATTATATAAATTAGATGAATAGGTGAATAGCAAAGATTGAGATGCCGTATGGTGTATTTAGTACATTGTATGTACTGAGCTGCTTGTACAGAGACTTACTTCCCTGTGGGTCCATCCAAGTCTTCGAGTCCACTGTTGTGATGTCACTGCAGTTACATGAAAGAAGCACATTTGTAATTTGTAATGTCAAAGTCGCTTAACTTACTGAAACCCCTGTCCCATCAATCCATGGAATCCAAAAATGGACGGCCTCTGTGCATTAATACTATATGGTCTCTTTGATTTCCAGCTGCTAACTTTATGATAACAGTGTACTAGCCATATTTCCCCTTTTATATTGTTACCTATGTCACTTTTGTGGATTTGGAGAAACCCAGCTTTCAAGTTTTATGCAAATGAGGCAGTTGGTGCACTAGAGGCGGGCCTTCAGCTCCCTGGAGCACTGCTTTTGCCACTCAGACATCTATCATTTTCTGCCTGCGCTGCTCGTGCAGTGAAAGTTTATCCTTCTACATCCTATGATATCATCCATCCAACATAAACACCAAGAGCAGTACTCCATTGAGCAAGAGTCCCGTCTCCAGTGCACCAATTGCCTCATTCGCATAGCACAGTAAAGTTGTTGTTCTCCAAATCTACAGAAGGGCCATACATAACAAAGATACGTTGTTTATCACTGTAATGTGTTCTATAACCTGGCAGTAACAGATGAATATTAGAGATGAGCGAGTAGTACTCGATCAAGTAGGTATTCGATCGAATACTACGGTATTCAAAATACTCGTACTCGATCGAGTACCACTGATGAAGACAGGCAAACACTATACTTGGCTATATCTGTCAATCACATAGATGTTGAATGGATTGATAGCACACTAAATTCAAACAGACACAGATATGGGACCGCCCTTCCTGTGAATGATGGGGTTTATTATGGAACATCTATTAACTATCCTATAGATAGGTGATAAGTATTCATCTTGGCAAAACCTCCTTATTTATTGGAAAGGGAAAAATACTGTCACTAGATAACTTCGGCTTCTCTATTATTAGATTATAACTGCTGTAAATAGCGCCAATACTTTTCTAATGGCATTGGGGAAAGCATTTGTCTTCCCTGCCCGGCCAATGCTAAAGGGTGCCATTTGGGTAAAGGAAGTGATATATATTAGACAAATGCTGCAAAGGTTATTGCTTAAAATGATATCCATCAAAGGTCAGAACTGCAAAAATAAAACCGCTTGTACAGTTAAAGTATGTGCACGCAGTAATAGTTGAGGAAATGACAAGTAAATGCATTGTCTGCTTGGCGTCTACTTTAAGACATCAATGTACTATGTACCAGCTTCTCCATTAGCAAACAATGTATACAATGCCATTTTTTAGTATCCATCATAGTTCATAAAGCGACTGCCATCGGATTCCGTTGCTGTAACTAGTGAGTGACATGTATAACAACCTTTAGTTACAAGGGACTAACAGTATGTAAGCGTCATTATAGTAATAGGGCAGAACTTGGTGAATTCTGTGCCAGAAGTAGTGTGCAACTATCATTCCCTTTAGGCTTTATTCACACATCTATGGTGCAATGTCGATATATTTGTCAGGAAACTGTCCAGAAAGAGTGTCCTGTTGGCATACCTTTGAAAAGGATATATCAGAATCCATCATCTCCTAAACTTTGGGCTTTCATTTCTAAGTTCTTGTTTGAAATTACAGGATCCCATTTTTTTTATCACTCTAGAATTGTGTCTGTTGAAATTGGGAATTGATAATATCCCCATTTATCTTTTAAGACAGTAGTTTGTCGTATTCTTAATGCTTGTCTTACCTTGTTTGCTTTCAAATGGAAATCTACTGACATTCTTATTGTCAACCAAAATATAAATAAATTCTCTAAAAACTGGGAATGCTGGAGATACACAAAATACAATATTTTCCTTTGCATTCTAATTTTATATGCCAGTCTTAATAGAGGCCCCCAGTGGCGCAGAGCCTCTTTATAAGTCAGTCGTAAGCACATGTGTCTGAATGGAGATCTACACCGGTTAGGAACTAGCATAAGTATCCATTATAATTTGCCCTCTCCACTCCTGACACCGCTTCGTCCACAATCACATAATGAGGAGAGCAAGGCTCAGAATTGGGGTTGTGACAAATGTTTGGTGCAAGAAAGGGCTTTACACCAAATGCGCGCCACCATATCATCCCTCTAGGCCAGTTCTTAACCAGGGTTCGATCGAACCCTAGGCCATATGCACGGTTCTTTTTGTGTACCAGTAAAAAAAACATATACAGTCCTATGAAAAAGTTTGGGCACCCCTATTAATCTTAATCATTTTTAGTTCTAAATATTTTGGTGTTTGCAACAGCCATTTCAGTTTGATATATCTAATAACTGATGGACACAGTAATATTTCAGGATTGAAATGAGGTTTATTGTACTAACAGAAAATGCGCAATATGCATTAAACCAAAATTTGACCGGTGCAAAAATATGGGCACCTCAACAGAAAAGTGACATTAATATTTAGTAGATCCTCCTTTTGCAAAGATAACAGCCTCTAGTCGCTTCCTGTAGCTTTTAATCAGTTCCTGGATAAAGGTATTTTGGACAAACAATTCAAGTTCAGTTAAGTTAGATGGTCGCCGAGCATGGACAGCCCGCTTCAAATCATCCCACAGATGTTCAATGATATTCAGGTCTGGGGAAAGATTGTTCAACATAGTTGTTCAGGGGAAGGATACAAAACGTTGTCTCAGAGATTTAACCTGTCAGTTTCCACTGTGAGGAACATAGTAAGGAAATGGAAGACCACAGGGACAGTTCTTGTTAAGCCCAGAAGTGGCAGGCCAAGAAAAATATCAGAAAGGCAGAGAAGAAGAATGGTGAGAACAGTCAAGGACAATCCACAGACCACCTCCAAAGAGCTGCAGCATCATCTTGCTGCAGATGGTGTCACTGTGCATCGGTCAACTATACAGCGCACTTTGCACAAATAGAAGCTGTATGGGAGAGTGATGAGAAAGAAGCCGTTTCTGCACGTACGCCACAAATAGAGTTGCCTGAGGTATGAAAAAGCACATTTGGACAAGGCAGCTTCATTTTGGAAACAAAAATTGAGTTGTTTGGTTATAAAAAAAAAGGCGTTATGCATGGCGTCCAAAAAGAAACAGCATTCCAAGAAAAACACATGCTACCCACTGTAAAATTTGGTGGAGGTTCCATCATGCTTTGGGGCTGTGTGGCCAATGCCGGCATCGGGAATCTTGTTAAAGTTGAGAGTCGCATGGATTCCACTCAGTATCAGCAGATTCTTGAGAATAATGTTCAAGAATCAGTGACGAAGTTGAAGTTACGCCGGGGATGGATATTTCAGCAAGACAATGATCCAAAACACCGCTCCAAATCCTCAGGCATTCATGCAGAGGAACAATTACAATGTTCTGGAATGGCCATCCCAGTCCCCAGACCTGAATATCATTGAACATCTGTGGGATGATCTGAAGCGGGCTGTCCATGCTCGGCGACCATCTAACTTAACTGAACTTGAATTGTTTGTCCAAAATACCTTTATCCAGGATCCAGGAACTGATTAAAAGCTACAGGAAGCGACTAGAGGCTGTTATCTTTGCAAAAGGAGGATCTACTAAATATTAATGTCACTTTTCTGTTGAGGTGCCCATACTTTTGCACCGGTCAAATTTTGGTTTAATGCATATTGCACATTTTCTGTTAGTACAATAAACCTCATTTCAATCCTGAAATATTACTGTGTCCATCAGTTATTAGATATATCAAACTGAAATGGCTGTTGCAAATACCAAAATATTTAGAACTAAAAATGATTAAGATTAATAGGGGTGCCCAAACTTTTTCATAGGACTGTACCTATGTCTTGAATTTGGAAATAAATCATATTTGATTTATCACTAAAGAAGGGTTCGGTGAATGTGCATATGAAACTGGTGGGTTCGGTACCTCAAACAAGGTTAGGAACCACTGCTCTAGGCCATAAACTGGTGTAGAGGAATTGATATATTTCCCTCTATGTATCCATTGGAATGTTTTGTTTCCTTCATATAATATGAATAAAATTGTAATAGAATCCAAATGATCATTGTAATAAAATCCATCAACTCCAAATATGTTTAATTATAGTTTGTTTCTATACTTTTTTGTACAGTTATATTGAAAAGCAGAGCAAACCTCTCCAAAAGACCACCTCTTTCACAGGACCAGCAGTTCCCCAGACCAGATTTGCAGTAAAAGATTCTCAGTTCCATCATGTATACAGGCAAATATTTCTAGCCTGGAAAAACCTTTTACATCTCTCCTGGGTCTGCCATAATCACACATAGAACACTTGAGTAAAGGTTTATGAATTAATTCTTGGATTATTATGGCAAATATCCAAGGATATCAAGCAGGAGCAGGTATTTCTGACACAACCCTTCATCTATTTGTATATATAATCAGTGTGAACCTAGTCTTTCTGATGCAAGAGATGAACTATAGAAAGGTGCCCATCCCCTTCTTTCCGAGGATATGTCATCAATAAAAAAAGAACTGGAATAACCCTCTAAGTTCGGTAATAAAACCTGAGGTCTGAATGAAATTTCAAACGCTATAAGATCCAGACGTGTTATGGCGGTGTACAAGATTTGTTGAGTCCATTCCATAAATTACCTTAAATGTCCTTTTGTCCATCGCCTCCTGAATGCCTTTTTATTAACTTATTACAGTCCCTTTAGCAACCTTTGTCAAAGAACACTAAAAAGGCACAAAATGATGAAGAGGGTGCTGACATTAAAGGGAACTACATATAGGTAATAGCCCCCATATATAAGTAATGCTATTACTTATGAGCGGAGGAAAGACCTTTACTTGTGTGCGGCACTATTACTATAATAATGCCTCATAGTGCTAAATCTCTTCAAATACCATTCAGCCCCTTCCCCGCACATAATGTTCAGTCTGCTCTATTGAACTGTGTATAATAATATTCTACCTGTAGAACACCAATATGGTGTGCACGAGCTGCGGCGACACAGAAACTCCTGCACACACCTCAACAGCATTCTACAGATACAGAATAATCATATACAGTACAGAATCAGAGCATAGGGATGGGGCATCCGAAGGCACACCTAATAGTGTTGTGGGTGCTGTGTCCCAGGACAGATCATGCTTACAGATTTTATTAAAGCAGTGAGCACTACTGGCGCCTTACGTGAGGCCGTCTGAAGTGTTATAAGCAGGTTGGCTCATGGCAGGTGTGACCCTTTATGTAATACATCACCACAAAGCAGAGAGCATTGCTAAACACTTAATATGTCCATAAATATGCAATATAATTTTTTTGTGCATATTAATTTGAAGAAATCCAGATTTCTAATTATAATCCACTATAGACATCTTAAAGTGATTATAACATCTTACAAAATTAAGGTATAAAACTATCACAATGGCCTCTGAACCATGGTGTCACATCCATACACAGCGTAGGAAGCACCAACATGCTGGATACTAGTGAATGAGTTGTTAAAGTGTAGCGTAGACATGAGCAGCGTGGTGAGGGATGGGTGGGGGTCGCAGCAGTTGGACCCCAATGTTTAGGAAGTAATGGGAGTATTATATCATGTCTAATGATGTTAGTCTCTGAGGTACTGTTTATTCTTGCAGAGACCACCAGAGCTTGTTTAGGGAGTCTTGTATCAAAAAAGATATGAAGATTAGCTGTCTCACTAGTACCACCTAGTGGAGGAGGTTATAACGATATTAGTCAGAACAAAGTTTTCTCCAAAAACAAAAAACACCCATCTGCAGACGACTGTTATGGGGCATCATGTTGAAGAGTAGGCAAATTCTACCAGGCTCTCTTTCATTTCATATGTTATGTAGGCATGTTATATGCCGGTCATGTCAGAAAAAAGTAGTGTGATCAGCACATTGACTTGCCGATGTCAGAAAAAGGAGAATGGCACATCCTGAAAGCAGGCATGTGTTATCCCATAATGGGCATGGCTTCCCCAAAAAAGTAATTCTGTAGTGCTCTTTTCATACCATTCTCTGACACATTCCCTTCAGATTGTTGACAAATATGGCTAATCTGCATAGGTTAAAGGGGTTGTCCCATCACAAGGATCCTATCTATACTGCTTGTTAATGTGGATGTAAGACTTTTCCTAAATACACTGCTTCAGCAAAACTGCTTTGTTTGGCCACTATCTTACTTTATTCAATTTTTTGTGGCCACAGCCCTGACTTAGCTGCTCCTGAGTCAAATGATGTATCTGCTGCTCTCAGGGAGGAGGGGCTAAGTGCAGGGAGCGAGCCTGTGTATCTAGCTAATCCTGTGTCTACACCATGTGACCTAGGTCCTGCACTCAGATAGAGGAGCTGCTTTCATTTCTTCTGTTCTCCCAGTTATCAGGCTAGCTAATTCAATTGTGTTCATTATGGCAGAGACAGGCAGTGTCTGTATGTAACACAGAATGGAGTTGCTGCTGCCTGTACTTCATAGTCCAATGTGGGTGGGCGGAGCTACATGCGAATTTGGGGGCGGAGCTAAACAGCAGGTTGCCTGTGAAACCCCGCCCACCAAATGATGCAAGAAACCAGGAAGAAAGGAGATTTTACAAGAGTGAAGACTGCTGAGTATGTGAGGTGGGAATACCCCTTTAATGGTGGGAAAAACCTTTTCAAGGCTAAGCCCCATGTGGCGTCCTGTAGCAAAAAAGCGGGCATCGCACTTTTTCCTGCAGTGCAACGGTTTGTACTACCAGGGTCGGACTGGGGTGTCTAGGGCCCACCAGTGGAATTGTTTCTAGGGGCCCACCACCAGGACCCCTGCAGACCAGCGATACCGACACAGGGAGGCTAAAGGTTATAATATGTCGGGAGCCATGCAGCTCACCTGCCATATGATGTGCAACAACGCACTACCTAAACCCACTGCTACGCACTGTATGGAAAGTGATCAGCATGGCTCCTAGAAATGTTACCATTACCTATAGCCGCGCTGTCCTGGAATAGCTGATCTGCAGAGGTCCTGACTGTTGTATCATCACAGATGTAATATTGATGGCCTATCCTAAGGACAGACCATAAATATTACAAAGATGGATAAATCCTTTAAAGATTTGTCCAGGAATTGGAGCAACCCATGTGCTGGGAGGGAGGTGTAAAATAAAAAATAAATCAATAAAAAGCGCCTTCACCTGTCCCCATTGCTCCATTGTACGCTGCCAGTGTCCATTTAGTCTTGTGCTGGCGCCTCCTTGCTGGGAGTCCTGCACCTCATGTGATCACTAAGACTAATTAGGTGCAGGATTTCCAGAAATAAGGCCATGAGACTGAACAGACACAGGAAGAAGGATAACGGGGCGCTGGGGACAAAAACTCAATGAAAAACACTGTGTCTCACTGTTGCACCTAATCCTTAAAGAGAACCTTTCACCATTTGGGGTACAGGCGGATTAATACACCGCTAGAATGATATGTGTATGGTAGTGGTGTATGATAGACACCATGATAGGACTTAAGGGTTAAACAAATGTACACATATACATATTAAACATTACATTTTACCAAAAAATGGGAAAAAACAATATACTCACATTTGTGAAGTAGAAAGGTGATGATCTGATCGCAGCAGCAGCAGCAGACTTCTCTCTGTCCCCTCACAGTACGATGTGAGCGATGACTCACTGCTGGGAGGGGGAGGGGGAATTCCGGGCAGAGAGTTCTACATAGGATGGTAGCAATAGCTGCTGTAGCTGCTGCCCCGGTGTCCTCAGTCCTCCCTGGCAGGAGGCCCCTCGGTGTAAGTGTCGGGGCCCTGGGAAACTGCCGGCAGCCGGCCATCTTTAACCATTACAGTGCTGCTGGCAGCCGGGGCCCCGTGCTTACAGATCCGGCCCCTGCCACTATCAAGTGCTCAGTTTGCCAGTGCAAATGCATTGGTTCAGGGGCCCGACCCGGCCACTGAAAATCCCGATCGGGCCCCTGACCAATGCTTCTGCATTTGGGAAATGAGCACTACGGTAATAGTCAAGGCTGGGGCCCACCGGGGGATCCCCCGGCTCCCCGGCGGGCCAGTCCGACCCTGTGTACTACAAAGTGGGTAGTAATCCCATCCACTTTGTTTTGACTGTAAAACGCATGTTTTTTTCCACATAATTTCTGCTGCAGGCAAACCCATACATCCCAATCATCCTGGATTCTGCGGGATATTCTCGGATTCAGGGTCATGTCCCGCAGTCCTGGTGTGCAGGAAGTATGTCTCAGTTTCAACTCATCTGCGTCTGGAGGGCACAGATAAGTTGAATACAGTGTTGAAGGAAGCAGGAGATGTCTGCAGACAGCTCCTGCTTCACTGCAATGTTCCGGCAGCTTTCCAGAACAGACTGAGCGGCCAACAGAACGGCAGGGGATCGAGGAAAGGTGAGTATCAGTGTTTTTATGTTAAACTTTGACAACAAATGGAGGAGGAACGTGACCTAGGGTCAGAGATGGAAGGGGAACATTATACTGGGGGCAGAGATGAGAGGGGATATGAAACTGGGGGCAGAGATAGAGGGGGGACATGAAACTGGGGGTAGATGAAGGGGTGCACTTAAACCGTGGAGGTAGCTGGATGGGTTCCTTTCTGCCTCTAGTTGCCCCCAGTTTAATGTCCCCCTCCAGCTGCTCCAGTTTCATGTCCCCTCTAGTTTCCCTCAGTTTAAACTGGGGCACCAGGAGAGGGACTTAATACTGTGGGGCAGTTGGAAGGGAACATTATAATGTGGGGACATATAATGTACGGGTGACTATAGGAGGATTATACTGTGTGGGGGCACATGAAAAATGAATGAGAATGGGCGGAGTCAATGTAAAAGTGGGTGGGGTTAAATTTAAATTTTGTCCCTCTTTCTGTCCTTCAAAAGTTGGGAGGTATGGGCAAACCGCCTTGTTTATGCCAAGTGGGGCTCTGGCCTGAATCATGACATTTAAAAGGAATAACTAAAGAAGATTCTGCTAGACACAAATAACATAGTTAACAAGGTGACATATGCCGTATTTACAAGCAGGACTAAACGTACCTGCAAATAACAATGGTGGCACAGTCGTCTGCGTTCATATTCCCACAGAACATAATAGAGGGTGTCTACATCCCCTCCGAATAGGGAAGATGCCAGTTTTCCTATTAATATGCTAGAATTGTTTGTGGTGGAAAACACCTTTAGGCCGAGGCCTGACATTATGGAAATGTATTTGGCTGTTACAGTGGGAAAAAAACGCTGTATTTTACAGTCCCAGCAAAGTGAATGACAAAAAGTAGGATGTCAATTTTACCTGTGAAAATGCCTGTCTTTCCCATAGACTTATATGGGGATGTGGGGGGTGCAAAATCACAGTAATAAACACTAGTATTTTTGGTGCATTTTTTTACTGTGTTACTGCTGTGTTTTTTTTCTGCAATATTTTTTAGCTGTGATTTGCCACCTAGGACCTTAGCCTTCTTTCTTGCAAGCAAAATAATGTACAGTCGAGTTATTCTGCATCATAAATATTCTGAAATTATTATTAATTCAGTATACGGAAACAATTAGGCTATACAATTGATTTTTGTATCCATTTAACAGCAATAAAGAATCTCAGTGGAATATTCTTGCTGATAAAAGATAAAGCCCAGACAGATGTCCATCACTTAAACCATGGTGCAGAAGTATTAGCGAGACAGGGGATGAATGTGCAACATTGAGCCCGCATGTAATATATAGTCAGACCTTTTATAGATCACACAGCTAAATGTCCTGTTTTAGGCTTAAACATCATATCCCAGTACCCACGAGTATCGATTTATTCTTTCAGTGTTGTTTGCTTTACAGTTCTGTTCCTTTAGAGCACTGGTTTGCTCTATCTGGTCCCCCATGATTTACACTGCAGCTTTGCTTGTTCCAATCCTTTGTAGCCAAAAGCTTGACAGCAGTTAAACACAATTATGAAACAATTTGCAGTAAACTACAAAGCTTACTGTATACAGAAGCACATAAGCTTCAATAAGAAAGGAGTCAGGAGTGTATATTATAAGGTCAGAGATCCAACAAAATGTATGCAATAACAATATATAGTTTTGTGTCAAAATATTAAATATCTAAACATCTTCTCATTCTGGGCTTAGGAGTCCAGTGGGCGGATCAGTGACTGACAGCATTCTTTGAGTGTGCATACAGAAATAACTATCAGAAATAAGACTGCCCATTGGTCTCCTGCTGCTTGCAGGACTTTTCTATCCACATGTTTCGTGCGGAAACCGAATAGAAACCACATGGACCCCATTATAGTTTATGGGGTCCGCGTGTTTTCTCAGGTAACTGCTTTTCTATGCATATAGGTTTCCATTCAGGGGGTCCCCAAGTGGACTCCCTGAACGGAAACCCGAATGCAGATGTGAACCGGGCCTTATCTGCTATGTGATTTCCATACTCCACTGCATAATTTATGCAGTTATTGAGCTATAACTAGAAACAGTTCCAAGAAGGAGAAGATCTGTATAAGTGCTTTATAATTATATTTCCTATTGGTTTTGAGACAATTTTGAGGCGTCTCTTTAAAACTGCATGAAAAACGGTGTCAAAAAACTAAATTATATCACGGGGCCACACGGTGGCTCAGTGGTTAGCACTGCAGCCTTGTAGCACTGGAGTCCTGGTGTTCAAATCCCGCCAAGGGCAAAAAAACCCATCTGCAAGGAGTTTGTATGTTCTCCCCGTGTTTGCATGGATTTCCATCCCATATTCCAAAGACATACTGATAGGGAAAAATGTACATTGTGAGCTCTATGTGGGGCTCACAATCTACATTTTAAACAAAAAAAAAAACTAAATTATATCACAACTCCCAACTTGTGTTCAGAGATACAAACATTAAGGCGGAGGTCCCAAGTTGCGGAAACACAGCTTTTTTTGTTGTAGAGTTTCCTGTGTTTTTTTAGGGTAAGTTCACACGGGGTTTCTTGGACCGGAACATGAGGCGGAGGCTGCTTCAGGTTCCGGTCCAAAAGACAGGTAGTTGCAACTGAATGCCGCTGCATTGCACCGGCACGGCATCCAGTCGCGCACTCTGCTCCGGATTAGGCCCAATAAATGGGCCTAGTCGGGAGTGTCTGCAGACTGAATCATGAGGCAAAATGGCCTGAAGAATGAGCATCTCGCTTCTTTTTCTGGGAGCCGGAACAAACTGACTCCCGGAAAAAACACCTGACCAGCTCCCATTGATTTCAGGCCGTATCCACTTCAAACTCCTGACCAAAAATCTCTGTATGAACTTACCCTTAAAGCCAAAGCGAGGGGTGGATTGAGAAGAAAGAAGTATAAGTACTTGCTATATATTTCCCATTCCTTTTACCTTGTATCATTCATGGCTTTGGCAAAAAACACAGATCTGTAACAACAAAAATAAAAATCAGAATTAAGGCTGGGGCCCCACGGGCCAGAAACGCGGTGTTTTACAGTATCTGCAAATCCCATACCCACTTTGCGTGTCAAACCGCAGCGTGGACACGCTGCGATTTTCAAAAACGGTGCGGTTTTTGTAAATCGCAGCATGTCAATTATATCTACGGTGGCTTTCCCGTAGATATAATGGTAACAGAAAGTCCGTGGAGGAAAACTCTGCAAACTTTCTGTTCAAAGCACGTTTTTCCCCACAGCGCTTTAGCGCTGTGTATTGTCCCGTGGGGCCTTAGCCTAAAGTGGTATTTCCATCTGGAACATTTATGGCATATTCACACCTATCCCTGAACCCCATTTGCATGGCTACAATAAGAGAAGAGATGGCCACACATGCACTGTTGTCTCAATTCACCTACTTTGGACTTCCTAAAATAGTCTACCCTCCCTGCTTAGCTTGGAGGTTCTATAGAAGTGAATGAAGAGCCCAATGCATGCATGTCCAACACTCCTCATTCGTGATATGGGGGCCAAAAACTATTTCTCAAAGTGCAGGTCCCAGATGTAGGAGCTGGCATATATTTGAGATTTGGCATTAGATTTATAGAATAGATTATGATGAATCTGAAGCCCTGTTTAATTTACAACTGGCAAAGGTTGTGTAAAATAAAAAAAAAAATAAAAAAGGCAAAAAGCAAAATATTTTTTTTTCCCTTAACAATTTTTTTTGCTGCAGCCAAAGCAAGGACTGGATATTCTGTAGAAGCGAATAGAAGTTCTTTACTTTATACTTTACCTTGACGTACTGTAGGATCCACTGTTGGTTAAAATAGTCACAAATGGCATTTTTGTGCCACTTTTGTGAAAAATAGGTGGGGCCAAAAATGGATGGAACCACTGCAGCACCATATTCATCATTGTTTAGGTAACAAAAATAAAATGAATTACATCAGTCTTTATGCATCTCTACTGTGTGTGTAACCTGCCTAACTGGTACTTTTCCCTATTTTAGACATTATCAACATATTGAAGTAAACTATCTTGGTAGCAGCAGCGGAGCAGACCCAAACAGTCAGGACAGAGACACAGCGTCTAGTGAAAACAGGGCTTTGCCCCTGTGTTATTTTATTTTAAAAAAACAAAACATACAAACAAACAAATAAAATAAAGCCTTAACTTCAAGTAAAAACGCAACACAAACCTGTTCGGCTGAGGCCTGGTTCACATCTGTGTTCAGTATTCCATTTGGGGAGTCCGCTTGGGGCCCCACAGAACAGAATAACAAATGCATTAAAAAGCGGTGATCAATGAAAGCACATGGACCCATAGACTATAATGGGGTCGGTTTGGTTTCCATGCGTTGTCCACACGACTCATGCGGAGAGAAGAGCTTCAAGAACTACTTTTCTCTGCGCATGATTCGTGCTCACACCGCACGGAAAACACACAGACCCCATTATAGTCTATGGGGTCGTGTGCTTTCATTGCTCATCACTTTTTAATGCGTTCGGTATTTCGTTCGGCGGCGTCCCCAAATGGACTCCACGAACAGAATACCGAATGCAGATGTGAACCAGGCCTGAGCTCTAACTAAACAAAAACGTCCCTCACTATACCAGTGACTTATTACCAGCCACTCGTGAAAACAAAACAAGCAATAACAAGGTTCATAAACTTCACAGACCCAGATGTGTCCTGTCTCTCCCAGGGTCTGCCCAGAAGTACAGGCTCGGCACCATTTTATGGCCCTTTCATCTGGGCTGAGGTATACTGAAAACCTGTTCCAGATTAATGATCACCATACATAGGTGAGAAACCTGGGGGAGATATAACAACATTCCAGCACCCTTCCTGTCATCTGCTCACAGTATCTACAGAGCATGGCGTGCATGTCTCTTGCCTCACACACCTGTGAGGGAACACCTCTGGGACTCAGAGCTATCTAGTGAATGAGGTTCCCATGACTTCTATCTTGCAAGCCAAAACAGGAGTACTGGACAGATTTACTGGTCAGGATAGTAACTCCATCCCTGTGACTCCTTTTTGGCTTCTGTACAGCTTTGATTTATTTTTCTATGTTATTCCAAATCTTCCACAATATAGATCATATTGAACTTGTCATATCCTGTATAACAAGTTGATGCGAGATGGCGGTATAAAGCTCGCCATATACATCAGATAGTGAGGCAACCTAGAGAAATGATCCCATTACAAAAATAAACAAATTTGGCCATTAAAAGTCTAGTATGTATGACCAGCTTATGGGTAGTACAGCATCACAACACCTGTCTATGGGTTGTTTTTGATATTGCAATTCAGAGATATTCACATTAATTGATCTAAACTGCAATACCAGACAAAACTCATAGATAGGAGCTGGAAAAAAGCAGCCATATTGTTCTAATACTGGACATTCCCTTTAAATAGAACCTGCCCTAATAAGTTATTACACATTTGATAAAATAATAATGCTGCATTACAGTACTACATAACCTCTCAAAGTTGCCAGTGAAAGGCTGAAAAACTTCCTGCCACTTTTTTACAGGTTACATGACTGGTATATCGGGGTGCCAGTTAGTGGGACTTTCACCGACTTGCTTATCTGGTGCAGGTTTCCCTTTAAATATCACAAACATGAAGTCAATGTACAATTCTGTTTTGTAACATGTTTGGTTATGGATTGCTCAGAAATATTTGTCCTGGGGCGATCTCCTCCCAGATCTTACTGTTTCCTATGATTGGTCAATGGTAAGACATAGCAATTAGCTGTCAAGTCAAGGACAACATTCCAAGCCTAGGTCTCAGAAGTATAAGGTAAAGATATTTTCATTTTTTTTATATTGTAGGATATGTTTTTCTGTCTCATTCAACATACTGTAATGTTGAAGATTATTTTATGCTCTTATGGCCTTTTGTTTCGGACATATACTGTACATGTATTCCGGCATAAAAGAAACTGAGAGATAGCACTTGTCTTACAGCTTTCACTGTGGATAGCTGCTAAATGTTTCTTTGGGTGTAAGCACAGTGACATGTACAATGGGACATTCAAGTGAAAAGAATGACATTCAGGCTGGCAAAGTGTCAGAAAAAATGGGTGTAGCTTCCAAGTTGCATGCAAAAATGTCAGAGATCTAGAACACATTCTATAATAGACAAACCTGCTTCAGCTTAGTGGTTGCACCATATTCACCAACCATGAATATACTATCCCCAATTGTGTTTCAGCTTATGTTGTAGTGATATACCTACTATAATATAATATACACCATATACCATAGAATATCTTATCGGAATTGCAGTTGTAAAATGTTTATTGAAGCTTGGTCAACGAACGACATTAAGCATATACAGTATTTGCAGGATGTGTAATCTCTGGCGGTCTGACTGCCCGGATCCCCATTGATCATAGGACACAGCGCACGTCTCCTGCCTGAACATGGCCACACGTGTGCTGCTTCTCCATTCAAACCTTGGGGACTAATGGAAAAAGCTGAGTACATCACTTGGTTACTCTAGGTTCATGTTTGAGTCTCAGTACAAGACGCCATCTCCCATTCCACTTAAAGAGGACCTTTCATGTCCTCATGAAAGTGCGCTTTTATATACTCTTAGGTAGCCTTCACACGGACTAAACTCTCCACTCATTCTGAACGTAAAGTCGTTCAGAGTGAGCGGCGTTAAAACAGATCCCATTGATTTCTATGGGTGCCGGCATACACGCGTATCACATTGAAAGCAATAGGTAAAAAAGCCTCCCATTGATTTCAATGGTGACCGTGCGTATGCTGACACCCATAGAAATCAATGGGATCTGTTTTAACGCCGCTTACTCTGAACAAGTTTACATTCAGAATGAGCGGAGTGTTTACTCTGTGTGAAGGTTGCCTTAGAAAGCCAACAGTGCACTGAATTCATTGCGCCATCTCAGGATGATAAGGAACTCCCCCTCTGACAGTACAAGGCTATGTTAAAGTACTGTTGGGGGGGATGGCGTTGCTCACACCCCTGTGATGACACTAAGCTATGAGGAATGACCTTCTGACAGTGGAAAGATATTGGTGCTGAAATTAATGGCAAGATTTCTTCACCGCCGGGACACATAACGGGAAAGCAAACAGCATACTGAATTCAGAGCACTGTCGGCTTTCTAGCAGTATATAATACCGCACTTTCATGAAGACATGAAAGATTCTTTTTAAAATCGGTGGAAAGAGAAGTTCTGCAATGGGCCTAATTGGGAGTGAGTCTTGCGCTGTGGACTCCGCGGTTGTTTCGGCTTTGCAATCCATGGGAAGAAAGGGCATGTCGTTTATTTTTCCTGCTAGCGGAAAAAAATGCTAACGGGAAAAAAAAGAGCAGCTCCCATTCATATGAATGGGAGCTTTTTTGCAGGTGGCGTTTGAGTCGGATTCCATGTCAAAATCCGCTTGCAAGAAACTCCGTGCGAACTAGCCTTTCAACAACCTCTTAGGCTTGGTTCACATGTACATTGTTTATTCCATTCTTTTGTTTTGTCACAGAAACAGAAATTGTATTAAACAGGAGAAAGAGGGATACAGCTAATGATAGACAACAACCGATCCTGAGGGACCTCATTGACTATAATGGTATCCAGATGAAACGTTCTGCATGCTGGACTTTTTCACTGAAGATTTTCAATAGTCTCTGCAGCTAAGGCCCTGAACAGACCCTCCAACACAGATGTGAACACAGCTTTACTTACACCCATATCTATTTGGCAGCGAGTCTTAGGGGGCGTTCACACTACCGTCGGTGTCCGACAGGTAGTGTCCGCTCCTAGTGTCCGCCCAAAATCTGTCACGGACACTAGGAGCGGACACTAGCTGTGTCCGTGACACTTGTCATTTATTTCAATGGGCATCGGGTGCGTTCTTTTGCACTCCATGCCCGTCCTTCCCTGTCCACAAGTGAAGATGTCCGACTTCTCAAGTGGACACTAAAACCCGACATGCAGGGTTCTTCTGTCCGCTTGAGAAGTCGGACATCTTCATGATGATTGGTCATCTTCAATGATCATCTTCAAATCATCTTCAATGATTTTGAGTGGACACTAGGAGCGGACACTATCTGTCGGACACCGATGGTAGTGTGAACGCTCCCTTAGAGATCATTCATATTTGCCTATGAAAATATTGATCAAATACGGATACGTAATACAGATAATTATTTTTATAATACGTTCTATTTTTGCACTGTTTTGTGCTGAAGGATTGATTTGATATATATATTTTTTTTCCGTTTTATAATGCTACAGATATACAGATGAGACAAATATATACAAGTGAACTGTGCAAACACTATTCTAGCCACTGACTTCTATGGACTAAAAATGGTACCAATATGGATCTGTTGGACCATGCTATACTATAAAATATGTGTGTATAACAAAAATGTAACTATGAATAAAACCATTTGGCAACTTTTTCTGATTAAAGGGGCTCTATCACTAGGAAAAGTCATTTTTAACTAATCACATCCTTGCATAGGCTTTAGAAATGCTATTCCACACCTAGCTTTAGTATGTAAATTGCCTCAGTGGTTTCTGAATAAGTCTGTTTTTATTCATATGCTAATGAACTTCCAGCCAGCACAGGAAGTTTCCAGCAGCTTCCTCTCTGCTATTATCTCCTATGTGTGTGTGCAAACAGGAAGCTGAGTCATCAGAAGCAGCAGCAGCCTGTGCATAGGAAACAATAGCAAAGGGGGTGCACGATGCATCGTGCACCAGTCTAATTAGCATATGAATAAAAAAGGACTTATTCAGAAACCACTGAGGCAATTCACATACTAAAGGTAGGTGTGGAATAGACTTTCTAAAGCTTATGCAAAGATGTGATTAGTTAAAAATGACTTTTCCCAATGTTAGAGCCCCTTTAACTAAATTCAGTGTAAGTGGATGTCACATGGCAGAGCTTTATTGCATATACTAGCTAGCATAGGTTTCAGCCAGAGGGTGTGCTAGATTTATGAGGAGGCCTGCACTTCTTTACGTTTTTTTCTGAAGGATTATCATAACCAGTGTACAAAACACGAAATAAATCCCCCAGTATGTAAATAACCTAAAGCAGAATAACCAAGGTACTGGGCACAGCAATGCAGCTCTGCTCATCGAACCTGTTCAGCCACATTACTCACATATACAATGTTCTGCCTTCTGCAATAAACTTATAAAAACTATAAAACTGTAACATTTTACATGTGATATATAGATACATAGATATATTTAGAGGCAGTTACATCTGTATAAGTAACACTGCAGTATGAAAGTTCATAGATGATAACTTTTTCCACATAAACATGAGATATGTTAGGTTTCTTCTTCAGGCTTGATGCCAGGCTTTCACCCTGCGGCAGCCGAATGTACCCAAAGCATGTTGATGTGGTTTCGTTTGCATGAGACTACAAAAACTCATTCTTTATCCAAAGACGAAAGATTGATAACATTACCTCTTGCACAGTGTACCCCCAAAATATACCCAAGACACCAGATTATAATATAATCATATACATTTTATTATTTACAAATATAAAGCCATTGAGAGTTATGGAGATAGAAAACCAACACGACACACAGTGGGTCAATATAACATCATAGCTTGGCCATAACAAACTCACCCATGTTGGCATACACATATTGTATACCCAAATGGCAGATAAGGGCTGTTGTACAATTTCTGACAGTTTGTTTTAGGTGTCTGCTGTCTCCACCTGCTGGACTAATAGAGTTTTACATAAACGTAAAAATATTACTATGACCTTCTTTTTGAAGATATTCTGTTGCCACTTTGTAAGGGACGCTTCATTGCAGGACGTCACAGTAGGGCAGATGAGTTTATTTGTTGCACAGCAATGGCATAAATACAGTACATGGAGAGGCACAGTAAGCTTGATGGTTGCACTTTCAGGTGACATTTGGTGGTATAGAGTCCTCTGTCACGTCTGGGGAATGATGCCAGATTTGATGTCAGATTCCAACTGATCCCCCCTCGGTAGACAGGCTCAGGGCTATTTCCAATTCAGTTCAACAACAGGTACCTCAGGGTCCTCATACTCCCAGTCTGAAATTAAACACTATCCCTAAAGTGACTCCCCTCTGCTTTCTTCTACTTGCTTTGTGGTGCAGCTGTGCTCTTGGTGTTGTAGTGTCTTCACAAGGGAAATAGCAATCGGGGCATTAAGACCCCTCCAGTTACCATTAAAGATCTATCCTCAGGATAGGGCATCAATAAGAGACATAAAGTGCAGGCTGGTGAATCTAGCCAACAACACGAACAACTGAAACTCGGTCGTATGAATGCGACCTTAAGGCCGGGTTCAGACGGGGTATTTTGGACCAAAGTTTGATGAGGAGGCCGCCTGAGGCTCCTGTCCAAAATACGGGTAGCCGCAACTGGATGCTGATGAAATGGTAACCGGCATTCAGTAGCAACAATCCGGCAAATGAATGGACCTAGTCGGGAGTGCCTCGCGAATCCGCCTGAAGAATGAGCATGTTGCTTTTTTTTTGTTGTTAGGATTTTGAGGCGGATTCGACCTCAAAATCCTGACCAAAATGCCCCGTCTGAACTCAGCCTTAGGGCCCCTTCACACAGAGTATATGCTCGCTGATTCTGAATGTGTAAACGTTCCAAATCAGCAGCGTTTAAAACAGATCCCATGGCTTTCTATGGGAACTGGCATACGTGTGCTCCCCATAGAAATGAATGGGCTGCTTTTTTCAATCCATTTCTGTGGGGAGCACACGTATGTCGGCGCCCATAAAAAGCAATGGGATCTGTTATAAATTCTGCTGATTCGGAACGTTTACATGTTCAAAATCAGCCAGCGTATACTCCGTGTGAAGGGGCCCTAAGAGTATTGAGATCTCACCTCGACTGTTTTTTCTAAGACTCTCCACTAGGTGTCAGCTGAACACAACAAGAATAACATGAAAATCAGAAGTTGTCCTTTTACAGGCAATCCTATTCACAACCATTATGATAGACTCTTGGAGTGGGGGCTCAACTGCCAGGACTCACTGTTAGGGCTAGTTCACACGGGGCAAGAGGGAGTGAATCCACCTCAAAATCCGCCCCCTCACAATAGAGGTCTATGTAGGTATATGTAGATGTAGCGATCTTTTCTCTGCTAGCGGT
The DNA here is from genome assembly GCF_031893055.1 of Leptodactylus fuscus. Lineage (NCBI taxonomy): Eukaryota > Metazoa > Chordata > Amphibia > Anura > Leptodactylidae > Leptodactylus > Leptodactylus fuscus. Next base: position 66,968,190 of record NC_134265.1, read on the forward strand.
TTGTTCCGGCTCGTGTCAAGACAATCCCTCCGGACTAGGCCCATTTATTTGGGCCTACTCTGGAGCAGGAAGCCGCGACAGTCACGGCAGGTGCATTTTGGTCCTGATTCTGATGCACTTCCCGCGCCAAAATCAGGACCAGAATACGTGGTCACTAGCCCTGTTTGTTCCGGCTCCCAGAGAAAGAAGGGACATGCTCATTCTTTCAGGTGGATTCGCCTCACAACATCCGCCAGAAGACACTCCCTCCTGACTAGGCCCATTCATTTGGGCTAATCCGGAGCGGAGTACACGACCGGATGTCGGTGCACTGCCCGTGTGAACTTACCCTAACAGACATTTTGGAAGAGACGTTTCATACTCCTAGCAGGACTTTTATCTCCACTGATTTTAGGCAGAATCTGCAGTGGAGTCTCCTGTAGAGATCTGAACGTAGCCTGAATGGGATTCTTAGGGCATTGTCATATGTTGCAGATTCATTTTGATTGCTATGTGTGAATGGCATTCAAATGCAGCAGATTTTTGCAGAAATTTCTGAACAAATGGTATCATGCCATGAAAAGACACGGAACTCTTTATAACCAATCTCCAGTGTTTCAACACACCCTTACTAGCTAAGGGTGCATTCACACTGAGTAAAGGCTAGATTATTCTGAACGTAAAACACGTTCAGAATAAGCGGCGTCTAAAGCAGCTCCATTCATTTCTATGGGAGCGGGGATACGAGCGCTCCCCATAGAAATGAATGGGCTGCTTCTTTCACTCCGTGCAGTCCCATTGAAGTGAATGGGGAGTGCCGGCGTATACGGCAAGCTCTGCTCATGCCGGAGCGTACACGCCGGCACTCCCCATTCACTTCAATGGGACTGCACGGAGTGAAAGAAGCAGCCCATTCATTTCTATGGGGAGCGCTCGTATCCCCGCTCCCATAGAAATGAATGGAGCTGCTTTAGACGCCGCTTATTCTGAACGTGTTTTACGTTCAGAATAAGCTAGCGTTTACTCAGTGTGAATTCACCCTAAGGGTGCATTCACACTGAGTAAACGCTAGCTTATTTTGTAGAGTAAAATTACACTTGTAAATTTTGCTATCCCATTGACTTCAATGACATTTTACAGGCGTATTTTTACAGGCGTATTTTTTACAGGCGTATTTTTACACTTGTAAAAAAAATATCATTGAAGTCAATGGGATAGCAAAATTTACAAGTGTAATTTTACTCTACAAAATAAGCTAGCGTTTACTCAGTGTGAATGCACCCTAAGATCTGAAACTGTGCTAAATGCCACTGTCTGCAAACATTCCTTTAGGCTGGGGCCCCATGGGCTGGAAACGCTGCGATTTGCTCGCGGTGAAAACGATACGGGAAAAATCATGGTGTTATACAGTAACTGCAAAGTGAATGGGATTCATGCGCAGACACGCTGCGATTTCCAAAACTGGCACTGTCGGCTTTCACGTAGATATAATTGTAACAGAAAGTCTGTGGAGGAAAACTCCATGAACTTTCTGTTCAAAGCGCTGCGGTAAGAACCGCGATGCTTTCTCACTGCGGTTTTTCCCACAGTGCTTTAGTGCCTGTGGGGCCTTAGCTTTACATGACAATTTTTGTGCAATTTTGGTTTAAAACGTTTTTGTGTTTTTAAGGCTACAATCACATTTGCGGACAAACACCTGATGGATCCTATGATATTCAATCAGCTTTATATGTAATGGTCATTTTAGTGGTCAGCCTGTCCGTTGCTCTGGTCCTCTGCTATATGCTACTGTAAACCTAGCATAAGGGTAGTTTCACACACAGTTTTTATGATAATTTTCCATACAGTTTTTTGTGCCAAAGCCAGTAGGGCATTTGAAAGGAATAAGAAATATAGAGGTAGAGGAGATGTAGAGGAGTATTCATCCTTGTCCATCCACTTCATCCTTTGGCTGAAAAAAAAATACAAAAACTGCAGTCGCTTTTTTTTTTTTTACAAAAAAACAATGTGGGCGGATTTATTATTTCATCTATTCCAGTTTTCTGGCATAGATGGCTGATAATGTGGCAAAAATTTGATGCAGGGCTCTTTCTTGTGCCAAATGTGCGCCACTTTCTGCAAATATGGACAGAGTGGAAAAAGGGGTGGGGGCGTCTTGACCTAACATATTTATTATACTGTATCTAGGCCTAGTTACTGAATGGTATCGATTTCCATTCTGGTGCACAGGCGTGTAACTTACTTTAGGTTGACACTTGCCATCGAGTTTCCATTCTTCGGGTCTGCTTGAGGATCTGAAAAACGGAAACCCAATCTTCTTACAAAACGGTAAACCACGGAGCCCATAGACTAGGATTTTTCAAACAGAGTGGGGAATACAATCCTTGAGTGCAGATGTGACCCCAACCTAATTTATGGTGTGCCTTGCTCCTGTCAGGGCCATAATACTGGTATCCGATATGCCAGTCTTAATAAATCTGTCCTGAATATGACTACCCTAGGGGTAAGTTCATACAGGTTTTTTTGGTCCAGAACCTGAGGCGGCTCCGGGCCAAAATACGGGTAGCCGCGACTGAATGCCGTTGCACTGCACTGGCATCCAGTCGCGCACTCTGCTCCGGATAAGGCCCAATGAATGGGTCTAGTCAGGAGTGTCTTCAGGGCGAATCGCGAGGTGGAACGGCCTGAAGAATGAGCATGTCGCTTCTTTTTTCCGGCTCCCATTGATTTCAATGGGAGCCGTCTTTTTTGGTCAGGATTTTGAGGCGAATATGGCCTCAAAATCCTGACCAAAAAACTCTGTGTGAACTTACCCTAAAAGTGATGAAACATTGCACGTGTCTCCCCATACAATTGCATCCAAATTGTGTAACATGAGTGACAATAGCCTATTGTGTGGTGTGGTTATAACACTACACATCAGTGACATGTTTATTGTGTAGTGTGTATAGGTTGTATACAGCGGTATGTCACCACTTGGTGTGTAGCGTAACTTTCTCTACACCATTGTTGGTTTAGTTCTGTTTGTTCAATCCCCATAACAGTGACCCTTGACAAGCCCATGTACACACTGGAGGCCTGGACAATGGGCACACAGGGCTGTCAGCAGTGGTACCAATCACACCAAGGAGTGTTACCTGACAAGAATGCTGCCCTATCTGTCTGACAGGTCTGCTCTTAGTCACAGTCACGCCCATGGACTAGAGAGGGTTAACCTATGACACCCTGATACTCTTTGGTATGTTTACTTGTATTCATAGTGTTGTGGTAAAACAAAAATTCAAGCAAACTGTGCATGTGAACACTGTGATAAAGCTGAGGTAAGTAAACAGGCAGAGCATATGAGTGTAGATGGGCAGCCCCTTGGCAATAGTACAGCAGCAAACTAAGGAGGGGCCTCAGCTGTGCGGGATAGGAAAAGCTGCTTCATGCACTAGGAAGTCTCTGTCATTTCACTTTTTTTGTGTTTTGCTGCAGTTCACACAGTGCAAGTGCCAAGAGGAGCAGCCGGAGGTCTGTGCAGACATGCCACATAAGGGGAAGAAGCCCACCGGAGGTGCCAAGGGGGTAAGTGCAGTGGGCAGGTGATGCGGGCCTGATGGGTGAGGGCGACTGCCAGCTGGGCTATGCCATGGGGCAAGTACATGCTTACGGAGTGAGTCAGAGAGCGGGGGCGGCCGCCCGGGACTCCATGGCTGCCCTGACGCTGCAGTGTTATACAGGCAGCCTTATAGAGCCCGTCCATACACCGTATATATACCTGCTCCTCTCTCAGGTCCTCCCTCCCTTCCTGGATGGCAGCATGACACATATGAGGGAGGGAGGGTGAGGAGGAGATGCTTTGCAGGGTGTGGTGGTGTCTACATTCTCTAGGACCGAATTAACCCCAAAACACAACCCTCCCCTTGTCATGAAGCAGAGGGCCGGACTCTGCCCATATCACTCCCCTCACCAGAGGTGCCTGCACATAACCTCTACCTTCTTCTGAGGAGTTACCAGCAACTTGAAGCATGGCATTTGCAAGCTGGTGGTATGCTACGGTAAATACTTGTGTCCCTCAGGGTGCTGGGTGTGCAGGTGTGCTCTGTGCCATGCAGGGCAGCCTAGGTACTGGGCTCTTCCTTCCATTGTTGTAGGGAGGGCTAGGAATTCCTCTCTGGTCTCAGGGGAGCTCTGGCCTATCAGAGGTTAAAAACTTCCCAGGCAGCTAAAACTTCTATGTGTTACATTGTATGCATTCCTAATCCCAGTATCAACAAGTCACTAGTGGCTGGCACCCTGCTTGGCACAGGCATCGGGCACCTTTGTCTTATGGGCAGAGACTTATTGATTTTAAAGGGATTCTCCAGCTTCGCTGTTTTATGACATCCGTTTTTGTTTATGAGTGGGAATGCCCACTGTGGCCCTGATTCTGGCATTTAGTGGGTGCCGTGGGGTACAGATCTGCTATTTACTTGGCATATTAGAGGACTGAAGAACATTTGAAGTTGCACTTCAAGTGTGACTAGACTTCTGTTTTTTGGGGGGGAGTGCAGAATCAATGGGCGCCCAATCTTGGCGTGACAGGACACAATAAACATCTGTAGCAGAAGTTTGCATTAGACCCTTATCCATACATCTGTCTCTGCAGAATCTTGTTAGAACTGGAGGAACTCTGCACTGTAGGTTGTCTTCTCTTCTGTCACTGTTGAGTGCCATCTATTGTTTTCTGTTGTCAACCATTTTAGATGAAAACAGACCGACTGTAGGACTTCTTTAATCGTACGAATAGAAAACTAGTTTTATAACACATATCTGAGAACGCCTAGAAATGTGTATATACATGTGTGAGTGTATAGATAACATCTACTCATGCAAGCGGTGTACTGTAGGACTACTGCTCCTTTAAGGAAAGGTAATTATTGATACTCCTCCTTCCTTGTAATGTTTTGTTCAGCAGGGTGTAAGATGCTTTGGTTTTGGTTTAGTGCATAACCCTGTAGATCACTACCTCATGATGTATTCTGAATATTATATATTATAAGCCAGCTGATCCTCACAGGATAGGTTTCTCTAGATTTCAGCGGTGAGCATAGGGTTATAGCTAGACAGGGTGCAGAGCTGGGGGACCCCAAAGGTCCATATGCCACATATAATATACTATTATTCTAAATTATACAAAGTAGATATGGAGGCCCATGTTACAGATTTTGCACTACTGCCCAAAAACTTCAAGCTACACTTATGGGTGACTGGTTATTACTGGGAAATTACATGGCAACCATACAGATAGATGACCCACCATTGTGAAGATGCAATGGGAAGATCGCCTTACAGAGGAACTCTCCTTAATATCTCATAGATCTCCCATGATGTGCATATATACCATGTTAGGAAGTATAGACATTGACCTTTTATATTGGATACACTAGGGTACTGGGGTACATAGTGTCCTGTCGATAATAGCATGTAATGTATAAGGCCTGGGCCCCACGTTGCGGAAACACTGCAGCAAAAAACACTATTCTTTACATTATCTACAAAGTGAATGGGATGGGATTCTGGCTAATCCCATCCACACATTGCAGAAAAAAATCTACAGCATAAAAGCCGTTGGCACTTTCCATTTGGGTATAATTGGGGCAGAAAGGAAAAAAGAAAACTCTGTGGATTTTCTGTGAAAAACGCTGAGGAATAAAAATGCAATACGTTTACTCCGCTGTCTTTGCCTCTACTCTACGAGGGGCCTTAGCTTAGAAGTAATTGCATGTCAGTAATGTGATGTCTACTTGTAGGGCACTACAAGCTCTGTACCAATATATCTTTATTGTCCTAGCTGCATTAGTTGTTTCAGTGAAAATAGGGTTTTAATATATGCAATATTTAATATATTAAATATGCAAATAAAGTTATTGGAGTACCAGGGGTGTTCCCTTGTCTTCTAGTTCCCATCTTTTCCCAGAATGACTCGAAGTATTGTTTACATAATGTGAACCGCGCTGCTAACTCTCTGTACTATATGTAGAGGTGTATGTTTGGGCTTTTGCAGCGCTACCCCTTAGATTTCAATGGGAAAGTGCTACAGTATTCACATATATCGTTACAGTTTGCACAATGTATGAGCAGCGCAGTTCACAATATATACGGTAAACTGTGAACCAGGTGATCGGCAGGGGTACGAGATGATGGATCCTAAAGATAGGCCATCAATGTTAGAAACTAGATAACCCCTTTAGGCCGGGGCTCCATGTAGCACAAACACCGCAATTTGGCCGTTGCATTTTACAGTACCTGCAAAGTGAACGCTATTCTGGCTAATCCCATCCACACATTGCAGAAAAAAATCTGCCACAGAAATGCTGCAATTTAAAAACGCGGCTTGCTACGTGAGGCCTTAACCTTCAGGCTAAGGCCCAACATTGCGGAAACGCAGCTTTTTTGTTGCGGTTTTTTTTTAAGTCAAAGCCAAGAATGGCTCCAAAAGGAATGGGAAATATAGAGCAAGTTCTTATACTTCTACCTTCTGCGCAATCCACTCCTGGCCTTGGCTCAAAAAACCACAACAAAATCTGCTTCAAAAAAGCTGCATTTCCGCAACGTGGGGCCTTAGCCTAAAGATGTTTTCTGGCCCCAAATCGAATTTTCATACTGATGAGCAATCCACTGGATAGGTGATGTGTATGTTTTTGGTTGGAATCCAACACCCAGATCCTGCATAGATCATCTGTTCTAGAAGCCTCTCAGTGCCGGATGCTGCTTGAGAATAGGCGGTGCCTGCAGTGCTGCTGCTATTCAATTAATATGAATGGAGCAGCAGCCCTGTCCTCTGCATAGCAGTGGTTCTGATGAACTACAGTTCCACTTTGGGGCCGTAAACCCCTTTAATTTTAGATTATTGTATGAAATATATGGTGGTTTACTCTGGACATTGATAAGGATAAGCTGAGAGCTTCACTGCTTCAGCTGCGGATGTCCCCCTGAAGACACTCCCTCCTGATTAGGCCCATTCATTTGGGCTTAATCCGAAGCGGGGTGCTGCGACTGGGTGCCGGTGCACTGCATCAGCATCCAGTCTCGGCTACTGTTTTTTTGGCCGGAATGTGAGGCGGCCTCCGCATCAAATTCCAGACCAAAAAACTCAGTCTGAACTCAGACTAAGGGAGCCTTCACACGGAGTTTATGCTCCACTCATTCTGAACGTAAAGTCGATTACAGTGAGCGGCATAAGAAACAGATCCCATTGACTTCAATGGGTGCCAGCATACGTGTGTATCACATTGAAAGCCATATGTAAAAAAGCCTACCATTGATTTCAATGGGTAGCGCGCGTATGCTGGCACCCATTGAAGTCAATGGGATCTATTTTTTATGCCACTCACTCTGATCGAGTTTACGTTCAGAATGAGCAGAGCGTAAACTCCATGTGAAGGCTCCCTAAAAAATCACTGAAAGTTATGTCCTGACGCAAAGAACGAGAATTTGGGAATAGCTGAGTATTGCTGTTATACGCTGATTCTCGAAGTCCCATAGAGGAGAATGGGAGCTATTTTATAACACTTAACACATTTAGTTACAATGTTTCCATAACTGAAGCTCCGGAAACTGTGTATATTAGCTGTGCTACACTGCTTCTGTAGCTCTCATTCTCCTCTTTTATTTACAAAGGTAGCTAAAACATAAAAATAATATAATGTAGCACTACATATAGTTTCTGTGTAGCCCTAGCCTGAAGCTGATGGCTGCAGTCCAATCTATGTATGAATAATTCCCTAACGCAATGATTGTTTGCTTTTTTAATTAGCTTTTATATATAACAGACACTGTATATATTATGTAAAGGAGAATGGGTTGGAGACATAAGCAGTTTTTCAAGCCATTAAACATAATTATAAAATTGCTAAACACAATAATCATCAGCTCCATTTTATTGAACGATTCTAATTTTAAAGTTTAATTTTCTGAGTAATATTTAATAATCACATTTAATTATTATGTATAGAGAGTACTTGGGATGATGGAGTATTTCTGGAATCTGACCCGCTCGAATTATGTTGATGTTTGCTCTGGTTGTATTACATTTTTGGTTAACTGTTGTTTTATTATCCATCTTACTGGCTGAGTCTGGGTTAATGGTCTGGTGAAGTCCTTAAAGGGATTGTCTAGCTTTAGATCAATATTTAAAGACAAATGTTTTTGTTTGTATCATGAAAAGTTATACAATTTTACAATATACTTTCTATATCAATTCTTTGTAGTTTTCTAGATCTCTGCTTGCTGTTATTTATTCTGCTTACTTCCAGTGGATAAAAATCAATCCATGGTCATGTGATATACACCCCGTGGTCATGTGATATACAGTCCATGGTCATGTGATGGACACACAGGTGCATAGCTCGTTACCAGGCAAAGTCTGAACATTGTGCAGTGATTATAATGAGCTGTGCACCTGTGTGTTCATCACATGACCATAGACTGTCCATCACTTGACCATAGACTGTCCATCACATGACCATAGACTGTCCATCACATGACCATAGACTGTCCATCACATGACCATGGAACATATATCACATGACCATAGACTGTCCATCACTTGACCATGGACCATATATCACATGACCATAGACTGTCCATCACATGACCATAGACTGTCCATCACATGACCATGGAACATATATCACATGACCATAGACTGTCCATCACATGACCATGGGCTGATTTTTTTCCCCACTGGAAGTAAGTAGAATGAATGACAACAGGCAGAGATCTCGAAAACCGTGAGGAATTGATATTTAAAATATATTGGAAAATTTCAGAACTTTTCTTTATCCAAACAATAATATGTGTCTCCTAATATTGGTCTGAGATTGGACAACTCCTTTAACTGTACCAAAATGTTAGTTATGATCTACATAAAGGGGAAATATGCTATCTGAAATATTTCCCAACAAAGAAAATCAATTTGCCATAAATGTTTAAGGGAATCTTATCATCTGTTACTAGGCGCTGTTCCACTGATTCCAGCACAGTTGGTATTTTCGCTAGCCCTCCCAGTTCCCAAGCAACAAGCATAGTTAGTTTTGGTGCCTGATGTGCTATTTCATCTCTGTAATGTTAGAAGGGCAGTTTCAGGTGGGGGGAGGGGAGTGATTCAGAGCTCCAGTTAGTGTCAGAGCTCAGAATCACACCCATTGCCTGCCCCAGCCTTACTCCACCCTCCTGACAGTACAGAGACTAAATTAGTATATCAGGCACCTAAACTAACTGCATTCATTGCTCATGGCGGGAGCTAAAGAAAAAAAATCCAGCTGTGCTAGAATTATTGGAGCAGCAGCTTTTAATAGATGCTAAGAACTGAAGCTGATGGAGGTAGTGAAAGGTCTTCTTTAAGTTTAAAGGGGTATTCTGTGATAGAAAAAAAAATACTGATGACCTATGTTAGATAGGTCACTAATATGAAATCTGGGTCTGACACCTGGAATTCTCATCAAATAGCTTTTCTTAGCACCTGATACACAGAGAATGATGCATGAAGCAGACAGCTCTTTTCTCTGTGTAGTGATGGAACTGAGTCACTGCAGCTTAGCTCCCATTCAGAAGAGTGGCCAGAAATTTTTTTTTCTGGTCACTAGACAGAGTACAGAGCTGTCTGATTCCTGCACTTTTCTCTGTGTATTAGATTCTGATCGGTGCCAGGCATTTTACCCCCTCTAACCTGAACAGGACACTATTAAGTATCACAATACTTATGATTACTAGAATTCTAATATAAATGCAGATCAAATAACATGCACATGCGTGTAGAGAACACTCAGTTTACGTAGAGAGGTAACAGACTAAGCTTTATCAGCAAACTGTAATAAGCTGAATTGATTATCCTGCAGTCACTGTAGATTACAATAAAAGCAGTGAGTGATGCCACTTGTCCTATCACACAGGTGCACTGTGTAAACAATGGGAGGAATAATTTCACATAGCAGGCAAACAAAGCAGAATTTCTAAAGCAATATATTTAGAAAAAGCCCTCAATTTACATAAGCTACCAGTATAGATAGGATCCTTGAGATGGGACAACCCGTTTAAGATCAGTGCAGTGGGACAGTTAATGCTGTATAATCAAAAGACTTACCTCTCGAGGCTCCAGATTTGTCTTGACAGAACACTGATGAGATAGAGAGGACTGTGCATCTTAGGGCAGATTCACATCAGCGCCCGGTCTCCACTTTAGGCAATCTGCTGGGTTTCCATCTTTTGCCCCGAGAAACTGGACAGGGGACGGAAGCCCAGCAGTCAGTTTTCAAACCCATTCACTTGAATGGGTTTGCAAAGTGACCGCCCGTGAGTGTCTCCTGCCTCTCCGCAGCGAAACAGTTTTTTTTTTTAACTGGACACAAAGTCCTGAATGTCCGACTTTGTGTCCAGTTTAAAAAAAAACTGTTTCGCTGTAGAGAGGCAGAAGACGGACACAGGCGGTCACTTTGCAAACCCATTCAAGTGAATGGGTTTGAAAACTGACTGCCAGGTTCCATCCCCTATCCAGTTTCTCAGGGTGAAGACAGAAACCCGTCGGATTGCCTAAAGTGGCGACCGGGCGCAGGTGTGAATCCACCCTTAGCAGAAGGCCTACTGGCCAAGAGAGGTGAATACATGACTCACATGAAAAGAGTGAGGAACTAAAGTATTCCAGAGGCAGTTTAATGCTAGAGAAGACTTACATGCAGATAGACAGAGATTGGTAGAAGAAAGCTTGCAAACTGTGCATACTAATCCTTTAAGAAACTAGAGTGCATACCGAGATGCTGGGAAAGGTAGTACACTGGCATATGCAGATCACTGGTGTTGCAAGGTCAATGGCCCTCCAGGAAAGCACCTACTCTGTTTCCTTCAGGCACATCAGTATGCATGGCTATACCCTCTTACCCATATTTTCTTCCGGCGAAACAAGACAGTGGACTAGCAGGACCGGACAGCACTGAGAGATGCCAGAATATTGAGAACAGAAATATCCTGGACAACCTCTTTAAAGGGATTCTACCGTTAAAAATCTTTTTTTTTTCTCGTGGACACGACGGAATAGCCTTAAGAAAGGCTATTCTTCTTCTATCTTTAGATGTCTTCTCCGCCCTGCCATTCGGTTAAAATCCCGGTTTTCATCGGTATGCAAATGAGTTCTATTGCAGCACTGGGGGCAGGCCCGAGCGTTCAAACAGCACTGGGGGTGTCCCCAATGCTGCTAGAGAACTCTCCAGTGCCGCCTCCATCTTCTTCAGGAATGGGGTCTTCACACGTTTTCTTCCTGGGGCTGGCTTCAAACTTCTAGGCCTAGGGCAAAGCCATGCACGCATGCCCGCCGGCCACAAGAAAATGGCCACCTACAATACTGTGTAATGTCAACGAGAAAAAAAAAAAGTTTTTTAATGGTAGAATCCCTTTAAGTCTCAGGACTTTGACATCCATTTATCAAAAAATTTTGCCTTATCCTTAAAAAAGTCTTCAAGTTTTACTCCTGGAAAGTCCCTTTAGAATCTGCAGAGATGAATATCGGGGGAATTAGTTATGCAGCATTATTTTATTTAAACCCCTTAATTGCTTAATTAGCCCAGTACAGCACAGGTTTGTCTCATTGCACCCCAGAAAGAGTTAATAAATGTTAAATCAATAAGTAATGTGTACCATGAAATGTTTATAACTTGTCCAGCAAAAAAAACAATCCTACATCTGCATCAATAAAAATAGGCCCAGTCATTAAGAGGTTAAAGGACGTCTGACCATTGTGTAACTCTCCTCATCCCCTTTTGTTGCTGTATTACAGTAATTCTGTGGAATATCTTCTGCCCACCTTTTTAACTCTTGTTTTACTTCCCGATCCCCTCCCATGGATTGAAGCAACTGTAGTGCAGGTTACATTCAGACAGCCCAATCCTAGTATTCATTTCCCGATTTGCACTGAGTGTATCCTTCCTGATTCCTTTAGATGTTACTACTGAAAACACAATGTAGTATAATGGTGCTGGGGAAAGAGGGTGACTGCTGGTGTTTTAGGTTTAGTGTACAAGAGAAGACAAATAAGGCAACATTCACTAGTGTACGAAATGTGTCCTTTATTCTTCAAGCTTAAAATACAGCGAGTGCAGAGCCGGAACGCTGGCAGGTCAGGCATAAACTTTTTCACATTTTCGCACAAATTAGTGTAGTCATTTAGGTTTAGGGAGATGGCTGTTTAAGTGGTAAAGGTGCTGTAGGTTCTGAGGATCCTTTGGGATTGGGGCTGAACATGGGATACGGGGACATAGGACTGGCTATGACTACTGGGGAAGAAAGGTAGGCTATGCTGTGACTACTGGAAAATAAGAAAGATTGCGGTAATCACTAAGGCAGTAGAACCTGTCCTGATAAGAAGGTCGTATGGCCCTGACACAGGGGGTAGTAAGAGTTGGATCCTGTACATTCCAGACATTCTAAGCACAACCCTGCCAACTGGGGAGGAACAGTTTTTACTATAAAAAGTGGCCACTGTTGTAACTACAAAGGGGAGTTATACAGTATCTGGGAGGGAAATAGACCTCAAGTGATGTTAGGTCAGGCTATCCTAGCCCTATAGTGTTAAATGATGACTCTCTGTGTAGACCTAACATTACCTTCACTGGCAGATAACTCAGTCTTTGGATAATTATTATTCTCTCAACTTTTACTAATGGTCGTGTGAACCGTTTGGTCTTATTTTGCAACACAAAATGAAATTAATTGTATATAATTGTTAACTTACAAAGCCATCCACAACCTGGCCCCTCCATATATCTCTGACCTAATCTCCCATTACCTGCCCACATGTAACCTCAGATCCTACAAAGACCTCCTACTCCGCTCTGCTCTCTCCGCTCCTCACACAACCACCTCCAAGATTTCTCCCGTGCATCCCCCATACTCTGGAACTCCTTACCAAGACACATAAGACTGATCCCCACAATCACAGGCTTTAAGAAGGCCCTGAAGACTCATCTATTCAGGAAGGCCTACAACCTCCAATAACACTATCACCGCACCACCATCTGAACTGTCTCCCCCTCTCACCTTCTGTATCTATCCATCTCCCCTCATAGATTGTATTTTTATATACAGTAGGCATTAGACGTAATGGTGCTAGCAGTGTGCTGTTGCAACATTTTGTATTTGCGCCTGAACATTTACTTCATATTTGCCGGTGCCATTTGTATGGCCAATCACATTTGTATGGCCAATCTCTTTGTCTCAGCATAGTACAGAAACTCAAGAGAAAAACTGTTTGAGTTTGGGGCTCCATGTGGTGTAAATGCTGTAGTTTGCACTGCAGAAAAAAAAACATGGCATTTTATAGTCACTGTGTAGTGGGTGGGATTTTTACAAATCCCATCCCCAAGGTGTGGTAAAATACACATAGTGGACATGCTGCAATTTCAAAAATCATTACTTTTTTCTAAATTGCAACATGTCAGCTATACCTATATTAATGCCGGTGGTTTACCTATATGCATCATTGAAGAAAGACCGTTCTGAGCTTGCTGTGAAAAGCTCTGCAGGAGGAACCACAAAGCATTGCCGCCGTGATTTTTCCCGCAGCGCTATTTGTATGTGGGGCCTTCACCTCAAAACTTTCCAATGGGTCACTTTTTTGTGTAGTAGCATAAAGTGTGACGCAAAACTTTGCAAGGATACGCATGAAAGGCAGAACTTTTTCCATCAGTTTTGTAAGGCTGAGACAAAAAAAGTTCTGGCTTGACATGGAGTGTCTGCTGTATGGGAACATATCCTTACTCACCAACATAAGGAGTTAACGTCTTTATTCCTTTCTAGGCCTGTAGACCCAAGAGACCTGTAGTGTTTAATTATTTCTCACCATATCCTGCGCTCATGGGTTCACATGCATGGGTAGATCAAAGATGAAATGAGCTTGAACATAAAGTACAGCGGCAAGCTCCTCACCATCCTCATCTTTAATGTCTTACGTCTTTACAGATTTCTTAGTTGCTCCTTTCTCCAAGCGAGCTATCATTCTTTTAAACTACTTTGTTTTCTAATTACCACGTCGGAATAGCCTTAAGAAAGGCTATTCGTCTCCTGCCTTTAGACGTGGTCTCCGCTGCGCCGTTCCGTAGAAATACCGGTTTTAACCGGTATGCAAATGCGCTCTCCGCAGCAATAAGGGCGGGCTCCAGTGCTGAAAGGCCAGTGAGCGCATCCCCATTGCTGCCCGAGAGCTCTTTCCTGCGCCGCCTCCTTCTTCTGCAGCAACTTCGCCTCTTCTGGCTTCTCTTGCTCTTGTAGTTCTATACAGGAGCATAGAGAGGCCACCCCAAAATGGCCGTCGGCTCCTGTATTGAACTGCAACAGCGGCTACCCAAAAATGGCCGCCGGCCATTTCAATACAGCCGCTCTTGCAGTTCAATACAGGAGCCAGCCGGCGGCCATTTTGGGGTAGCCGCTCTTGCAGTTCAATACAGGAGCTGGCCGGCGGCCATTTTGGGGTGGCCTCTCTATGCTCCTGTATAGAACTAAAAGAGCAAGAGAAGCCAGAAGAGGCGAAGTTGCTGCAGAAGAAGGAGGCGGCGCAGGAAAGGGCTCTGGGCAGCAATGGGGATGCGCTCATCGGTGTTTCAGCCCTGGGGCCGGCCCTCATTGCTGCGGAGAGCTCATTTGCGTACCGGTTAAAACCGGTATTTCTACGGAACAGCGTGGCGGAGACCACGTCTAAAGGTAGGAGACGAATAGCCTTTCTTAAGGCTATTCCGACGTGTTCATTAGAAAAAAATGTAGTTTAATGGTAGAATCCCTTTAAATGTAGCAATGAAGTTTTATTTATAAGCAGGTAACTTTGGACAGAGCATCGCTTCAACCTGGCAGGTGCTGGGGCCCAGAACACTATACCTGCAGGAGTTGCACTGCAAAGGGGCCCGATGAGGCTCAGATACCCCAGGACCCACGCAGACCTGTAGCCTACCATGCTGTGTAAATCCAGACACAATTGTCTATTGCCATCTCCAAGTCTATGTCAGCATAGATAAACTATAGACATACACAAACTGAAACCAAGCCTGCTGGGATTTTTTCCATTGTGGCAGAACTGTTGCGGGACTTGTAGTATTCATATGCTGTGGGTTGGTTTGCAGTCCAATGTAGACATGGACAGTGCCTGGACCAAAAATACACCTGTGTTGTGTGAATTAGCCCTAAGGGGTTGATGCTGACTTTTCAGCACAAAGCTCTGTTACTTCTTTCTAGTCAAATATTCAGTAAAGAACACAGAAATGTTCTTATCTTGGAAGCAAAGCATGAGGCTTGAGAACTCCAACATGCTTTATCTTTCTTTCCGTCAACACCTGCGTGGGGAGCGAGGGGATGCCCCAAAACAAATAAGGTTATCGGTCATTCCTGCCAATTTTGGCTGGTTTGGTTGACTTTTATCTCAAGTATATGGCCAGCTTAAGATATTTGCAGTAGGAGAAGGGTTGCTCATGAAGAAGTAATGTGAACTGGCATTTAGGCTTTCATCTTGTTTGGTTGTTATTTTTGACTTTCAGAGTAAGTTTTTAATGAAGACTTTGGGAACTCTGCCATTATTAGGCTTATTCCTACATGAAAGAAGAGGAAATGGTTAAATGTTTCTTTAGGGGAAAGCCTTATTACCATGTCATGAGTGTATATATAGGACTCATCCTGCCAGGGCCCGTATTATATTAATTCTAGACTATCACACCCTGTGGGCTGTGGCTTTGATATAGTTGCCATGCAGCTACCCTATAAGGGTGGCATTTCTCAAACTCCAGTAATCCTGAAGAAAGATTATAGACTAGAACTGTAGGATCAGAAGTCATCTTGAAGTAACCCTTAGATCTCAGTGGTTGCATCTAACCATGTAAGATGTCCTGTGTGTTGAATAAATAGCTCCAAGTTGTTTCTGACGACATTTCTTCTTTATATATTACATGTAGTATGTTATATAACTAGTATATACTGCAAGCCTAAAGGGAAGGTGTTGTGTGCCACCTGGTCAGGCGTTCCATAGAAGAAAGCAGTACGGTGTGAAGCACTTTAGGAATATTACCATAAAACAGTGTTTTGCTTTCAGGCGTCACCCTGGAATAGTAGATAACAGTGGAATTGTGTTTTATTTCAGCACGGTGGTAAGAAAACAGATGGCACATCCAAGCCTACAGATAAGAAAAGTAGTGAAACAGCAGAGGTGAGTGGACACGTCAGTGTTTTATATATAACATATTTGTATTATATTCTCATTCAAGTGAAATAGACCATCAAAGCAGTGGATTAGGAGAACGATATCTTTGCATCTGAAATACTCTTGGTAGCTATTGGGGCTTTTCATAGGAATCTGAGATTCCCTATAGTTGCTCCATAGACCTGTTAGCATACAGCATTGTAAAAGTATCATTTGCAAAGTGAAAACTTGTTATTGCGTAGTGTTATTAAGCAGGGCTGTGTAGTCAGTAGGCCAATGTACTGACTACGACTCCTCTATTTTTCAACAGCCCAACCCCAACTCTGAAGTCTGCTCCGACTGACTCATAAATGGTTGACAGCTATGGTCAGTCATAAACAGTAAAATATCCTCTATCTCATTAAAGAGGACCTTTCATCAGATTGGGCACAGGCAGTTGCATATACTGCTGGAAAGCCGACAGTGCGTTGAATTCAGCGCACTGTCGGCTTTCCCGATCTGTGCCCCGGGTAAAGCGCTATCGGTCCCGATATCGTAACTCTTTACAGTCATAAGGGCGTTTCTGACAGTCAGTCAGGAATGTCCATCTCCACAGCAGCACCAATCGCGCTGTGCTGTGTGAGCGGGGAGGAATGCCCCCTCCCCTCCTGATAATACTCGTCTATGGACGAGCACTGTGAGCAGAGGGAGGGGGCGTTCCTCCCCAGTCTCACTGTACAGCGTGATAGGCGCTGCTGGGCAGAAGGACATATCTGACTGACTGTCAGAAACACCCTTCTGACTGTTAAGCGCTACGGTCCCGGGACCGATAGCGCTTTACCCAGGGCACAGATCGGGAAAGCCGACAGTGCGCTAAATTCAGTGCACTGTCAGCTTTCCAGCAGTATATAGAACTGGCTGTGCCCAATCTGATGAAAGGTCCTCTTTAAAAGCTAGGGTGTGAATTTCTGTGAAAATAAATGTGTCACAAACTATACATCTAATTAATTATACAATATTACAAATGGTTTTATGTAATTAAAAATAATCATTCTATTTTGAAGCTGGAGTTGTAGTTGGTAACGTTTTACTCACTCTGACTCCACCCAAAATGGGTCCCCAC